>NC_090935.1:1504008933-1504311963 GCF_040938575.1 Ambystoma mexicanum
TTTTGTGTGAGAACCCCTTTAGTTTCCCTAATGTAGAGGTAAACACAGTGGGAAACTTCCCTTTGAGATACTCCGTAGTCAGTCCAATCTTTTTCACCTTACCACTTCTACCTTCACTCACACTCAAAGCGGGAATGGCCTTCCCAGGCCATATTTCAATCTCTAAAGCCGCTTGTTCGTCCCACCCTACTACAGAATCCCCCTTGTGAGCTACGTAAAGCTTTCCACGGGTACTGCGCCCTTCAAACTCAATAGTGGCCCACTCAAATCCTAGTACTTTTATTGGCACCTGACTATATGCACATGGATTGATGTCTGAGGGAGACAACTTGGTCACTTGCTTGTAGAAACTTGCTACGTACAGCTCGGGAGATATCATAGTATAGGGAGATCCGGTGTCAACTATCATTTTCATCAGGACCCCAATCACTGTCAGAGTGGCCCATGCACCCTTTCTCCAGTGATTATTTCCCACACTCAATAACAATCCTTCTCACACACCCTCACTCATGGGGTCAGTGTCACCCACATACCTCACAACTGTTACACTGTCTTCATCCTGATCAGGATCGACCATCCTAACAGTTTGTCTGTTTTGTACTGTGCTCCTGCACATCTGAGCATAATGCCCTCTCCCCTTGCACTTCCTCTAGTCAACCGTAGAAGCAGGATATTCCTTTGATCCAGTTGAATTTCCCCGCCATCCACATCTCCTACATGCTTCTCTCGGCGCTGACGTCCCTTTAGTGTCCCCTTTAGTGTCTCTGAACCTCCCCTTGTGGTCATCGCTTCTCTTAGGCATTATGGTGTGCACATTTTCACCTTTATCTGTCACTTCCATTATGCTTTTTTTTGTATTCCTCTATAGCTCTTGCTATCTCTATTACCTTCTCCAAAGGTGAGTCCTTCTCTATCCAAAGTCTCTCCCTCACTCTCGAGTCGCTCGTACGCATCATGACCTGATCCCGGATGTACTCGTCAACCAAACCGGTGAATTTGCATGTTGCGATAAGAGTACCTAGAGCTGGTATGTAGGTGTCAATACTCTCACCGGTTCCCTGTGCTCTACAGAAGAAGTGGTATCTTTCCAATACCACGTTGGCCCTTTTTTCAAAATGTGCTTCCAACTTCCCCAAGGCTGTTTCGTACGCTAGTACAGCGCCTTCAGCTCCATCTATGCCGTCTGCGCCTTCTGTGCTAGGGGCGCGCACTTCTGGACCAGGAAGGTGCCTGAAAACCCTAAGCCCTTCTGTCCCTAGACAGTTCAAAAGGGCAGCTTCCTTGTCATCATCAGTTAATTTGGATCCGCCCGCAGCCCTTAAGTACACCTTAAAGGTGTCCGCCCAAAAGTCCCAAGCTATGGGAGTCTCGCCCGGATTAGGGAGGAAGGCGGGAGGTGGGCGAGCATTGCTGTGCCTCAACTCATAGGTAAACAGAGAGCTATTCCAGCGAGGTTGGAACACTGAAGTATGAGAATTCCAGGTAAGCCTGAGCTTACATCATAACACTTGACTCCAGGGTTGTATCCAGTAAGAGAAGTAGCACATTTGCATGTATATTGTAGCGACAGTACGATAAGGGGGGGTGTACATTCAGCTTTGTTTCTTTATGGGGGAATTGTTTCGTAGAGTTGGATCCTGGGATCAGAAGACATACAGGGCGGGTACCGATTGAGTTTCTGTTTCGGCCTGTTGTGCCACAGTAGGTAACACCAGGCACCATTGTTAAAATACTATTAGAGGCAGTAGTGATCAAGAATGGCTGGGTGGTTCTCTCAGGCACAGATTAAGACAGAGAATGGCACACAGTGCTGTGCATCGATCAGACCTTGTCGCTAAGGGATGTGTCAGATGAGCAATTGTTCGAAGACATTGAAGACTTAGGCAAAATGGTTTTTCAGATTGGGGTGTCTTGTCAGATAGTGATACAGCAAAGGGAAGTACCACAGACTATGCTATGCTCAAATACATCACCACATTGGAAGGAGGATTTGGAAAAGGTGCCAGACCATTTATGGACCAGCAATCCTCATGATGTGGGACTGCTAAAGAGTGTTGGAGCAGTCAATATTACCATGGATTAAGCAGTACCCCATGTCTAGAGAGGCAGACAAAGGGATTTATGAAACCATTATGGCATTGTTAAAGCAAGGCATAATACAACCTTCTGTGTCCCCATGTAACACGGCCATCTACCATGTGAAGAAAGTAATGGGGTCCAGTTGGAGGATGGTCCAAGATTTGTACCCCTCAATAATATTGTTGAGGTGGAATTTCCAGTGGTACCGAATCCTGCCACCATTCTCTATAATATCCCTACTTGGTCGACCCACCTCACAGTGATTGATTTAAAAAATGTATTTTTCTCAGTCCCCTTATAGCCTGATTCTCAGTACCTCAATGCGTTTTCATATCGTGGTCAGAGATTGAGTACACAAGGTTGCCTCAGTGGTACTGTGAATATCTGAATGTTTTTAACAGGGTGGTTCAGATGGATTTGGACAATATACATGTATCCAGTAGTGTAATCCAGAAAGTGGAGGATTTGCTAGGCTGTAGCACTTCAGATGAGTAATGTCGAGGAGATACAATAATGCTCCTCACCCTGCTTGCAGTGAAGGTGTACAAAGTGGACAAAGAAATATTGCAGTGCTGCCAGACAGAGATAGTACATTTGGAGGAAGTGATATTGCCCCTAGGAAGGAAGGTAATGCCAGAGAGAGCCAGAGCAGTTCAGCATTTGCCTCAGCCAGTCACAATGAAGCAAATGCAACCATTTTTGGGGCTCTGTAACTATTGTAGATCATGGATCTTCGACTACTCTAGTTAAATGAGGCCCTTACTGCAGAGACTTAAAGAAGTGCAAAAGGTGAAGGTTTTGGTAGAATGGTCTGAAGAAATGGTAACTTGCTTTCGGGAATTGAATGCTCTGGTCTGTGAGACCCTGAATTACAAGAAATACATTTATTTGTTTACTCACTCAAACAGACAGGGGATGACAGCGGTCCTGACTCAGCAGACATTGCTAGGGCACAAACCTTTAGCGTACTATAATGGACTCCTAGACCCAGTGAGGCAGGGACATTTCCCTTTTGAGCAAGCTTGAGCGGCAGCAGCTTTTGCAATTCAAAAGTCTTCAACCATTAACATGGGTTACCCGGTGACACTGTATGTGAAGCATGCAGTTTTTGCGATCTTGGAAAGGTCCAAGTCGACTTTGACGACCCAAAGAGTTTCCAGATACAAGGTCAGTCTATCAAACCCATCAATGTAATGTCACCTAGTCAATCTTGTGTCATTTGTAGCCGAGCAAAGAGGAAGAGAGGATAAATGTTAAAGAGGATGTCCTGGAGGGAGATGAGGTACTTTTTGTCGATGGGTAGTCAACAATTAATCAAGACACTGGTGAAAGGCCTATGGGTGCATCCGCTGTGGGCCTTGTGGAGGGGGTATACTGGGTAAGACTGAAGAGACGGTTGCCTTTGCATTACTTTGCGCAAGCGGCTGAACTAGTGGCACTTATAGAGCCACTGAAATGAGTAAGGGGAAGGCAGTCACTATTTATTCTGACTCTGCGTGTGTCACCTCAACTGTGCATTCAAGGTTATCAAGGTGGCAGGGAAGAGGGTCTAGGAGATCTGATTGGAACCCTGTCCAGCATGCGGCATTGCTATCCAGACTATTCAAAGCATTGACCCTGTCCTCAGAGGTGGGCATAGTTAAATGCGCTGTGCACACTAACTATACTAATCCAATAGCCCTCAGGAATGATGCCGCAGACTAGGTGGCAAAGGAAGCAGCGTACTTACCATTTACAGATTCCCAGAAAATTCATACTATGTCCTAGCAGGTACAGTTGCCAGCCTCATATACCACAGCCCAGTGGTTCAAATCTTAGAGAAGTAAAGAAAAGCCCCTAAAGAAGAACAAGAGCTCTGGAAAAAGAAAGGATGTGTTTGCTTGCCCACGGATTTGCTGTGGAGACAGGAGTTGATGGGGAAGTTAGTAATGCCTGGAAAGATGCTCCTTGTTGCTCTAGAGCGACTGCATTACCTGTCGCATACTTCTGGATGACAAATTGCAGCACATCTCCAGAAGGAATGGTTTATACCGAACCTCCAGGAACAGGTAAGTAGATTTGTAAGAAATTGTGTGGTTTGTAAAGAATTCCATCCTGGAAACACCATGAGGTCATTAAGGGGAGTCTTGCATAGGCCCTCTGGGGCATTTAGGGAGCTTCGCATAGATTTTGTGGATATGCTCACAAGTTGTAACAATTATCAGTATTTCGTTGCAATTGTTTGTCCATTCTTCCGGTGGCTTGGGGTTGGTCCCTGCATACATCCTGATGCTAAGTCTGCAGCACCATTCCTCGTGAGAACCTGTGCTTGATTCCCAAAATCAAAGTAATTTCTGCGAACACGGCATTCAAAACGTGTGTTGCATTGTCGTATTTTAAGACCTCACAAATTCCCCACGTGTCACAAGCCTCTCCCCTTCTCACCTGTTTTTCCTTGTTTGCAACCTTTTTGGGTGATCTCTTTTGCACGGACCGGGACTTGTATAGACCCGTGTGCTGGTCTTCGGGTTCCAGCGTGAGGATAGCAGTCCTGCACAGGAGGCGTTCAGTTGTCCAGGAGCCGGGAACCAGGAAGGAAAACAATGTCTGAGCTCGGAGGCACAGAACGCTGTGACCCGAGTGCGGGTGAGGATCCAGGAAGAAAAGTCAAAGGTAAGTCCGAGGAAGGGAAGGGAAAGGAAGAAGTGTCAAGGAATCGGAAATCAGGACTCGGAAGGAAACCCCGAGCAAACTCCGGCATCACACGTCGGGCTACACAGGGCGGTAGCGTTGATACGCGCAGAGCCGCGGGGGCGTGTCAGCTTTGTAGAATGTTGAACGTAGCACGTAAAGACTGGCAAGCTGCGTTCCGCACTGCACGGCCATATTGGTAGGATTACGGAATTCAGTCTTCTATGGGTCAGGGACCACGAAGTCCAGAATGGACGCAAGCAGTGGTTCATGACAGTATGCCTCCTCTGAAGCCCAGCTCCTCCGGGTTTGCCTGGATGGATGAGATGGTATCTTCATATCAACCGGGGGCATTCATGTTTGAAACGGGCTCCCAAGTGCGTTCACTGGGAGGATACCCTTTCCACTCGACCAAATACTGTAGTTGACCACGTCGGTACCTAGAGTCACAAATTCTGGAGACCTCATATTCAAGTTTCTCATCAACAATTACTGGGGTAGATCTTGGAGCAGTTCGAGAGGGCTGAACATATGGTTTCAACAGAAAAGTGTGGACGACTGGATGAATCCTTTTCCATGACTCTGGTAGTCGAAGCCGAAAGGCCACTGGATTAACAATTTCCTTTATAGAAAAGGGTCCGTAATACCTGGGAGCCAATTTATTCAGTCGTAGGTGACGAGGAAGGAGTTTTGATGAGAACCAGACCTTATCACCTATTGAATAGGACGGCCCAGGCCTTCTTTTGGAGTCTGCATATTGTTTAACATCTCTTCGGCCTTTTCTAGGTGTTCCTTTTCTTCTTTGTGCACATTGATTAGTGTTTCAATCCAGGAGTCAACCGCAGGAACTGGGGTAGGATGTGGGAGAATGGATGGTAGAACTGAAGGATGAAATCCTTGACTACAGAAGAAAGGACTGGTCTTAATAGCAGAATGATCCGAATTGTTGTATGCAAATTTGGCCACAGGTATTAAGAGTGACCAATCATGCTGGACCTTGATGGCAAAGCAACGGAGATACTGTTCCAGGGTTTGGTTTACTCGTTCGGTAACTCCATTGGTCTGTGGATGATAACCTGAAGACAATGCACGTTGAATTCCCAAAATACGACATAGCTGTTTCCAGAACTGGGATATGTACTGGGGTCCTCTGTCAGAAATAATTTTGGAAGGTAGTCCATGAAGCCGGAAAATGTGTTCTAGAAAAATCCCAGCAAGTTCAGATGAGGATGGCAGTTTGTATAGAGGAGTAAAATGAGCCATATGTGTGAACAAATGAATGGTAACCATTATGGTTGTGTAGCCTCTGGAAGAAGGTAATTCCATGATAAAATCTATGGCAATGATTTCCCAGGGTCTTGTTGGTAGTGCTGGTTGGTGAAGGAGTCCTGCTGGTCTTATATTATCATGTTTGTCCTGATTGCAGACTGCACAAGTTTGAACATGGGTCTTGATGTCATCCTTCACCCTTGGCTACCAAAACTGTCTTTGTATAAGATGGAGGGTGTTGGTGATGCCACGGTGTCCTGAATGGAGAGTAACATGGCATAGGCTTGTGATCTTTTGTCTTAATCCAGGAGTAGGGATGACCAGCCGATTGTCCTTGAATAGATATCCATCTTTTATCACAGGTTTCCCCCTTTCTCACCTGTTTTCGTTGCCTGATGACTTCTTTAGGCGGAGTCTTCTTTCGTATGGTTTGGGTCTTATACAAGCCCGCTTGGCCGTCCTCGGCTTCCAGATTGCGTTCAGCCTCGATGTCCGGGATCAAGGGAAACTCCAGGAATTCAGAAAAGAGGACGAGGTGCACGCGGTAGCGGTGCAGGGATCCCGGGAAAGGCTGGACAAGAAGGAGGGAAGGTAATTGGAAGAAGGGGATCCAGGAACCACGAAACAGCAGAATAGTACAAGGGAGAGTACGGAGCACACGTCCGGTCACAGCTAGCAGCAACGTTGAGACGCGCGGACCGCAGGGGTGTGGTTTCTTTATAGAGCACGCTGCATAGAGCGTGAAAACTGGTGAGCAGCGTTCTTAGCTTGCTGCCATGTTGGTAGTACTATGGAGTGTCATGATCACCAGTCAGTTTCCAAATTAAGTCTATGGTTCCTTAGGTTTCACCTTGTTAAGGGTATTGAGAGGTCCTGCTGTTCAGTCAGATTTATACTGAAAATAATGGAAGTTCATTTCCCTCAATGGCCGCCAGGTTGTGCCATTGAGAAAGCTAACATTACTAGTCTAGTCTTTGACCGATCTCTGTTATAAGTAGCCGTTTCCTGAGGGGACTCGCGCTTCGTGTTGCTGACTGCCCTGCAGTACGGACGCTTACCGCGGTCGTCACAGAATTCCAGTCACAGCATTTAGCCCCTCCTGTTTTAGTCCCTTGCCTTTTCCTCAGTCTCCGAAGTCTTGCCCTTATCTGTTATTATTCTTCCCTCCCATGTATAGCACCCTGTCCCGTTTACGGTTATTTTATTTTTCCTGTCACTCGCCCCTTGTCCCTCCTCAGAGGTCCTGACTGAAAATTGCTGTTCCTCACGCAAGTACTGTTTCGAGTGTTTTTAGATGATTTTGGGTGGCACTTGTGTGAGGTTGTATCTATTTGTCACAGAGGTTGTTGGTTATTCAATAATTACATTTTCATTTGCATTGCCCGTAGTGCGTGCATTATCGTTGCTTCGCGCACGCCTTGAATAACTTTCCTTCTGCTTAGGTCTTGTCACACATTGTTCAGTTATTTCATGACCCTTTTTTCTTTTCTATATTTAGTTAGGTATTTAGTCAGATAGTGATTATTAGAGCCTTACTCTCCATTCCAATCGCTAATACATGTTAGAAATTACTGTTGCTACCAGCCGCTCCGTATATTAGGCACCATTTGGTTATTTTGTTATATTTCCCCTTCAGCTAGGTTCCACATCAGTCATATTATTATAGAGTGCCCTATTGTTTGTTCTCTCATTCGTCTCCACTCTTCAGGACATGCGCCCCTGCGTGACGCAGGATGGAGAGCTCACACAATTAAACATTAAGGTGAGCTTTTATCGTTATTGTTACTTCAGTCACCAAATGGTGTGAGGTTTTCAGAGAGAGAGCAGTAGTTAAGAAGGGAATTTGTTCTCTTGTCATTGCTACAGAAATGGCTTCTTGTCAGAAGTTCCAGAGAGTTTTCAAGGGCATCCCCGCAGAGTTCACAGGTAAGCGTTACATGGAGTGTAAACCCCGACGTGTCAGGGACCAGGAGGCCCAGAAGGGGAGAGTTCAATGGTTCATGACAGCATGTCCCCTCCGGAAACCCGTCCCACCGGGTTTGCCTGGGTGTATGAGATGGAACCTTCTGAGTAACCTGGGGGTATTTAAGTTTGAGATAGGTTCCCAAGTGCGTTCACTGGGGGGATATCCTTTCCATTCTACCAGGTACTGGAGTTTGCCACGTCTATATCTAGAATCACAAATCCTGGAGACCTCATACTCCAGTTGGTCATTGACGAGCACTGGGTTAGTCCGGAGGTTAGTTCGAGAGGTCTGGACGTATGGCTTCATTAAGGATGTATGAAAGACCGGGTGGATTTTCTTCCAGTAGTCTGGGAATTTGAGTCGGGAGGCTACTGGGTTGATGATTTCCTTTATAGGGAATGGCTCATAATACCGGGGAGCCAATTTATTTGGTCGCAGATGCCGTGGCAGCAGTTTCGAGGATAGCCAAACTTTATCCCCTATTGTGTAGGTGGGGCTTGGTCTTCTTTTGGAGTCCGCATACAGTTTGGTCTGGGTCCTGGCCTTCTCTAATTGTTCTTTGGCTTCTCTTTGTACATTAATGAGTGTTTGAATCCAGGAGTCGACTGTGGGGACTGGTGTAGGGTGTGGAAGGACAGAAGGTAGAACCGAAGGGTGGAATCCTTGGCTACAGAAAAAAGGGCTGGTCTTAACCGCAGAGTGGTCCGAATTATTATAAGCGAATTCAGCCACTGGTATTAAAAGGGACCAATCGTCCTGGACCTTGGTAGTGAAGCAACGGAGATATTGTTCCAAGGTTTGATTTACACGCTCTGTAACTCCGTTGGTTTGGGGATGATAACCTGAGGAGAGGGTGCGTTGAATTCCTAGTATTTGGCAAAGATGTTTCCAGAACTGAGAAATATATTGAGGCCCTCTGTCCGATATGATCTTGGAAGGGAGTCCATGTAGTCGGAATATGTGTTCCAGGAAAATTCCAGCAAGTTCTGACGAGGATGGCAGTTTATACAGAGGTGTAAAATGAGACATATGAGTGAACAAGTCAATGGTGACCATGATGGTTGTGTATCCCCTGGAAGGTGGTAATTCCACAATGAAGTCTGTAGCTATGCATTCCCAAGGCCTTGTTGGAAGTGGAGGTTGCTGCAATAGACCTGCCGGTCCTTTGTTGTCATGTTTGTTTTGATTACAGACAGAGCATGCCTGAACGTACAGTTGTACGTCAGCTTTCATTCCGGGCCACCAAAATTGCCTTTGAATTAGTTGGAGGGTATTGGTAATACCAAGATGTCTGGAGTAAAGGGTATCATGACAAAGGTTTATTATCCTTTGTTGTAGTTTTTGTGTTGGGATGACCAAGGCGTTATCTTTGAACAAGTATCCATGCTTAGTCTTCAAATTCCACTGGTTCTTGCTCGAGATGTCTTTCCAGAGCTCAGAGGATTGTGTTTGAATGTGGATTTCATCTAGGAGACTGGTTGCTTGGGCTACAAATATTGTATGGGGAAACATCTTAGGAAATGGTCGGTCTTCAGGAGGTTCATAGTCAGGACGCCGAGACAGGGCATCAGCGATTATATTTTGTGTTCCAGGAACATGGTGAATCTGGAACTGATATTGGGCAAAGAAGAAGGCCCAACGGGCCTCTAGGCTGTTTCTGCATTCCAGGGCCTGTAATACTTGGAGATTTCGATGGTCCGTGCGAACCTGGACAGGATGTTTAGCTCCTAGAAGCAAATGACGCCACTCAGTGAAGGCTTGATGGATGGCTAGCAGTTCCTTTTCTAAAACTGAGTAATGACTTTCACTGGGGGTCAATGACCGTGAAAGTTAGGCAATGGGATGTTCCATGCCGGCATTGAGTTCCTGTTTCAGAACTGCTCGATGGCATAGTTAGAGGCGTCTGTTTCCACTAGGAATGGTCGATTTATGTCAGGTTGAGCCAGGATGGGAGCTTGTGTAAACTCTGTTTTCAAGCATTGGAAAGCCTTCTCCTGGACTGATGTCCAATGAAAGGGAGTATCTTTCTTCAACAAGGCAATAATCGGTTGAACAATCTCGGAGAAGGATGGTATGAACTTCCGATAGAAATTGGCCAAGCCCAGGAAAGACTGGATCTGTTTTACGGTGGTCGGAGTAGGCCAGGATAGTATGGCCTTAACCTTGGATTGATCCATTCCTATGCCGTCTGGGCTAATGACAAATCCTAGATAGTGAACAGTGCAAGTATTCATAATGACCAAAGGGTGTCCTGAAGGCTGTCTTCCATTCGTCTCCTTCCCTAATACGGATCAGATGATAGGCACCCCTGAGATCCAATTTGGTGAATATTACGGCTCCTCTTACGGCTTCCAGGATATCTGAGATTAAGGGTAATGGATAACGATCCTTAAGGGTGCACTGATTAAGACCTCGATAATCAAGACAAGGTCTGAGCTCTTTGGTGTCTTTCTTAGGAACAAAAAATAATGACGCTCCAGCTGGACACTTGGATGGGCGTATGGTGCCGTTCTCTAGGTTAGTATCTAGGTATTCACGAAGGGCCTTTTTCTCGGGTTCAGACAGAATGAACATCCTTCCAAAGGGAATCACAGCTGAAGGTTCGGTTTCAATAGCACAGTCCTCTGGCCTATGGGGTGGTAAGGCTTGGACAATAGCAGAAGAGAACACATCCACGTATTCCTGGTAGGCTTTAGGAACCTGGACGATGTTAGAGACCATGAGAGGACCTTGCTGGGTTGTTGAACGTTCTTCCGATGGTGTCGGAGAGGGATCCAGGAGTAGACAATGAAACATGCAAAATTCGGAACCCAGGAACAGGGAACCTGCTGTCCAATTGATGTATGGGTTGTGTTTTTGTAGCCAGGGCATTCCCAATACCATTGGGTAATGGGCAGATTTTATGATGTCAAACTTTATCCTTTCTCGATGATGGTTTATTGCAAGCTCGATTTCCTTGGTCTGAAGGGTTATGGGTCCAGAGGAGAGAGGTCTCCCATCAATTGCTTCTACAGGTTGCCGGACAGTCTGGGATTCGTAGGGAATATGATGTCTAAAGACCCATTCTTGGTCTATGAATATTCCCATGGCCCCACAGTCCACTATTGCCAGAATGGGGTAGGATTCTTTCTTGGATGGCGATAGAAAGGCCTGTAAAATTACCAGAGAGTTTTGTCCAGGAGAGTTCAAGGAGGGTGTAGATGTGGAGCCTGCATCTCTCTCCCGAAACTGAGCTCCATCTAGGGTCGGGAGCTGGTGTTTCCCAAACACCGCGGATGGGCTATTGGACATTCTCTGACTAAATGCTTGTCCGAGGCACAGTACATGCATAAGCCAGTATGGATCCTTCGCAACCTTTCTTGGGGGGATATGGGTCCACGGAAGGCCCCTAGTTGTATGGGTTCGGGTTCGCTTGTAGGAATAGAAGAATCTTCGGATTTCGAGGGGGTCTCTAAGGGATTCTTATGGAGGGGTGACTTGGTCTTTCTTTTCTCTGCCTTCCTTTCCTGGATGCCGAAAATCAATCTGTAGAGCAAGATCCATAAGTGCCTGGTAAGAACTAGGACGTGCCACCCTGGCTAATTCATCCTTAATATCTTCATTTAGCCCTCTTCGAAAGAGAGTGAAGCAAGCTTCAGAAGGCCAACATGCTTCTTTAGCCAGTTGCTTGAATTGAGTTACATAGGTGAGTATGTCCTGAGAGCCTTGTTGGAAATCGAGTAAACGTTCTTGAGCACTAAAGACCTATTCTGGGCGGTCGAACATGGTTTTAAGTGCTTGAATGAATCCATCATAATCATCCAAAAGGACATCTCCAGAATTAACTAATGGTGTGGCCCAGGCTAATGCATTCCCGGAAAGGTGAGAAATAATAAAGCCCACTTTAGCCCTGGCGGTGGAGAAATAATAAGGTTTAAAGGTAAAGTGGACCAAACAAGAATCCAGGAATCCCCGGAGGGTTTTCGCAGAGCCATCATATTTGTCAACAATGCAGCCCAATAGCACACTGTGCTTTGTTGCAGAGTCACGGGATAGTACCAATTGTTTTAACGCAGTGTCTTCAGCTTTCAAGTTTTGTACTTCGGTCGTCAGTTCTTGCATGACGCGCATAAGATCCTGGATGGCCGCCTCCATGTCTATATCGACTTCGGTCAGGTGGTGTTTCAATCTATCACAGGTTTCCCCCTTTCTCACCTGTTTTCGTTGCCTGATGACTTCTTTAGGCGGAGTCTTCTTTCGTATGGTTCGGGTCTTATACAAGCCCGCTCGGCCGTCCTCGGCTTCCAGATTGCGTTCAGCTTCGATGTCCGGGATCAAGGGAAATTCCAGGAATTCAGAAAAGAGGATGAGGTACACGCGGTAGCGGTGCATGGATTCCGGGAAAGGCTGGACAAGAAGGAAGGAAGGAAATTGGAAGAAGGTGATCCAGGAACCAGGAAACAGCAGAATAGTAGAAGGGAGAGTACTGAGCACATGTCCGGTCACAGCTAGCAGCAGCGTTGAGACGTGCCGGGCCGCGGGGGTGTGGTTTCTTCATAGAGCACGCTGCGTAGAGCGTGAAAACTGGTGAGCAGCGTTCTTAGCTTGCTGCCATGTTGGTAGTACTATGGAGTGTAAATCCCGACGTGTCAGGGACCAGGAGGACCAGGAGGCCCAGAAGGGGCGAGTTCGATGGTTCATGACATTTTTAGTCTTGTGATTCCATCGATTGCTTCTCTGAAACTCCTTCCAGGGTTCAGAGGACTGAGCCTGGACTCGAATATCCTCCAGGAGAGTAATTGCTTGAGCAACAAATATGGTGTTGGGAAACATTTTAGGAATGCTTTGGTCCTCAAGGGGTTCGTAATCAGGACGTCTGGATAAGGCATTGGCTATAATGTTATGTGTCCCAGGAAAATGATGGATTTGAAATTGGTATTGGGCAAAAAAGAAGGCCCGATGGGCTTGGCGACTGTTTCTTTCTTCCAGGGATTGTAGGACTTGAAGATTCCGATGGTCCGTACGGACTTGTACCGGATGTTTGGCTCACAGAAGGAGATGACTCCAATCAGTGAAGGCTTGACGAATAGCTAACAATTCCTTCTCCAGGACTGAATAATGGGTTTCAATGGGAGTGAAGGTACGGGAGAGATAAGCGATGGGGTGCTCTAACTCGTCGCCAAGTTCTTGTTTCAGTACTGCCCCGATGGTGTAGTTGGAGTCATCGGTTTCAACAATGAAGGGTCAGTCAGTGTCGGGTTGAGCTAGGATGGGAGCTTGTGTGAACTCCGACTTCAACCATTGAAATGCCGAATCTTGGGCTGAGGTCCACTGAAAGGGGGTATCTTTCTTTAATAATGAGACAATGGGGTGCACAATCTCGGAAAATGCGGGTATAAATTTCCAGTAGAAATTAGCAAGCCCCAGGAAGGATTGAATTTGTTTAACAGTGGTTGGAACAGGCCAAGATAAAATGTAGTCAACCTTGGATGAGTCCATTCCAATCCCCTTTGTGCTAAGAACGAATCCGAGATAGTGAACAGTTGATACATGGAAAAGACATTTCTCGGGTTTTGCCAGGAGCTTATGTTCTCGTAAACGTTGTAAGACCGCCCTTACGAGCTCTTCGTGTTTCAGATGGTTCTTGGAGTAGATCAGTATGTCGTCTAAGTATACGATAACGAAGAGGAACAACATATCAGAAAAGACCCGGTCCATGAAACGTTGGAAAATTGCAGGGGCATTAGCAAGTCCAAAGGGCATGACCAAGTATTCAAAATGACCAAAGGGTGTTCTAAAGGCTGTTTTCCATTCATCACCTTCCTTTATACAAATAAGATGGTAGGCACCCCAAGATCTAATTTCGTGAAAATGACTGCGCCTCTAACTGCTTCCAGGATATCCAAGATGAGAGGCAATGGGTAACGGTCCTTGAGAGTGCATTGGTTAAGGCCACGGTAATCCAAACATGGCCTAAGCTCCTTGGGATCCTTCTTAGGGACGAAGAAGAGGGAAGCGCCCGCTGTGGACTTGGAGGGTCGGATAGTTCCATTTTCCAAGTTGGTGTCCAGGTATTCCCGGAGGCCACTTTTTTCAGGTTCTGACAGAATAAACATTCTTCCGAAGGGAATCACGGCTGAAGGTTCAGTGTCAATGACGCAATCCTCAGGTCTGTGGGGTGGTAGAGCTTGAACAATTGTTGTTGATAATACATCTGTGTATGCCTGGTAAGCCCTGGGAATCCGGATAACGTTTCTTGAGAGTCTTCAGAAGAACTTGATAAAGTGCTTGGGGACAAACAGTGGGGCATACAATGTTCTGAACCAAGAAATAAGGAGCCTGCTGCCCAGTTGATGTAGGGGTTGTGCTTCTGTAACCAGGGCATGCCTAGAACCATGGGATAGTGGGCAGATCTTATGATATCAAATTTAATCCTCTCTTGGTGATGGTTTATAGAAAGAAGAACCTCCTTGGTTTGAAGGGTTATGGGTCCTGAAGATAAGGGTCTCCCATCAATAGCTTCAACAGGTTGCATAGTCTCTCGTGTTTCGTGTGGGATGTTGTGACTAGTGACCCAGTCATGATCTATGAATATGCCCATGGCTCCGCAATCCACTAATGCCAGGATGGGGTAGGATTCTTTTTTAGAAGGCCATAGGAATGCCTGTAGAATCACAAGATTGTTTGGCCCAGGGGAGCTCAAGGAAGGAATTGATGAGGAGAAGACACTTTTCTCCCGAAACTGTGCCCCATCTAGGATTGGGAGCTGGCATTTCCCGAACGCTGTGGTGGAGCGATAGGGCACTCTCTCACAAGGTGTTTATCGGAGGCACAGTACATGCACAGTCCAGTGTGAATCCGGCGCATCCTTTCTTGTAGGGTAATGGGTCCACGGAAGGCCCCCAGTTGCATGGGTTCTGGATCTGGGCTTGGAGAAGCTGCTGGCTCTGGTCTGTATGGATGGTCTGTGGGAGCCTTTTGGGATGTTGTCTTGGACTTTCTTTTCTCTGCCTTTCTTTCCTGGATACGAAAGTCGATTTGTGGGGAAAGGTCCGTGAAGGCCTGGAAGGAGCTTGGATGAGCTACCCTGGCTAACTCGTCCTTTATTTCCTCGTTTAGGCCTCTTTGGAAGAGTGACCAATCAGCCTCTTTCACAAGTTGTTTAAAGTGGAAAGTGGGTCACATAGGTAAGCATATCCTGGGATCCTTGTTGAAATTCAAGTAGTCGTTCTTGAGCGCTGTAAACAAGCTCTGGACGGTCAAACATGGCTTTCAGGGCTTCCACAAACCCATCATAATCATCCAGGAGGGCATCGCCCGAATTGACTAAGGGGGTTGCCCAGGTCAAGGCGTTACCATTGAGGTGTGAGATCATAAACCCCACCTTTGCTCTTGGGGTGGAAAAGTAGTAGGGCTTGCAGGTGAAATGCACCAAACATGAATCAAGGAAGGCACGAAGGTTCTTTGAAGAGCCATCATATTTGTCCACTACTCCTACCAATAAGACACTTTCTTTAGCTGCTGAGTCACGAGACAAGATTAGCTGCTTTAAAGCAGCATTCTCTGCCTTACGGTTCTGGACTTCAGTGGTTAATTCCTGCATACCTCGCATGAGGTCTTGAACCGCAGCTTCCATCTCTGTATTCATATCGTTTTTTAGGTGTCTCAATCTGTCACAAGTCTCTCCCCTTCTCACCTGTTTTTCCTTGCTTGCGACCTTCTTGGGTGATCTCTTCCGCACAGACCGGGACTTGTATAGACATGTGTGCTGGTATTCGGGTTCCAGCGTGAGGATAGCAGTCCTGTACAGGAGGCATTCAGATGTCGAGGAGCCGGGAACCAGGAAGGTAAACAATGTCCGAGCTCGGAGGCACGGAACGCCGTGACCCGAGCGCGGGCGAGGATCCAGGAGGAAAATCCAAAGGTAAGTCCGAGGAAGAGAAGGGAAAGGAAGAAGTGTCAAGGAATCGGGAATCAGGACTCAGAAGGAAACCCGAGCGAACTCCGGCATCACACGTCAGGCTACACAGAGCAGTAGCGTTGAGACGCGCAGAGCCGTGGGGGCGTGTCAGCTTTGTAGAATGTTGAACGTAGCGCATAAAGACTGGCAAGCTGCGTTCCGCACTGCACGGCCATGTTGGTAGGATTACGGAATTCAGTCTTCTATGGGTCAGGGACCACAAAGTCCAGAATGAACGTAAGCGGTGGTTCATGACACCACGCACATGTATTCCTGGATATGGGATGCTGTCACCAGGTTCTCACACTAAATGCAAAGGTCCATGACCAGTTTCAGCATTAGGAATTGCAGGTCCAAATACCTCTGGCGTTGCACAATGGGATACACGCGTGCCAACTAATGCACAGCCAACGCACATTTACCACATTTTAGCCACTGAGCTAATGCTTATACTGAACATACAAAAACAGCCATCAATTATCCAATCACGTTATTCACTGAGATATACTAGATGCATCACAGCTTTTGAGAACCATATATGGTTAATTACTCACTACAATATGAACAAAAGGCCTTGAAGAAGACCAAGGTCGAAACACGTGTCGGATGACCACCATGTTTTTTGATAATAAAGAGAAGCAATTTTTCTTTGAAAGAAACCATCTGAAGAAATGTTTTGAACTGACCTCATTGCTAATTTATCACTTTCCATATTTGAAGAGGCAGAGCACAGATACCCCAATCCCAACCTCATTTTCTGTACAATTACTTTATTTGATGACGGGAACAGGGAATTATTGCAACAGACTAAGCTGCATCATCGAAAGCTTTAACTGACTTTTCTAAGCAGTACCGACTGTTAAGTCACACAGAGACTCTCTTTTCCTCTCTCCTGGCACCTCGTGTCCAAACCACGGTACATGCCAAGTGGCTACAGGTGACCACATATGATCTCATGTTGTTTATTTATTAATCTGAGTCAGCGTACAGTGCCATCAAAGAAGAGCTGCGGCCCCTGAGGCTCATGACTTTACAAAATCGGCACATCCTCGACCTCCTAAGAGCCATCGAGGGAGGGGTCTGCCAGAAGATAGGGAGCGTGTGCTGTACTTTTGCGCCTCCCAATGATTCAGAAAATGTGAACCTAACTCAGACTATTGCTGCCCTGCATAAGCTCAGGATGATCATGGAAAATTATGCAGGAATTACTAATGATTCATGGTTAGATTCACTTTTCTCTTGGATGCCGTCTTGGATGAGCCTTGCTGCGAAAGGTCTTCTACCTATTTTTGTCCTTTTTCTTATTATCTTTTGTTTCTGCCAGCTGCTCTTACGATGTTGTTCTGACCAGGTACCAAAAGCTGCTGGCATGATGACTGTGACCCTGTTCAAGGCTAGAACCACTACCATTTCATCTCAAATGGTTACTCAGACTGAAGCTGTTTTGTGTCCTTCACCAAGTTGGAATGCCGGTACGGAGCAACGGGTAGATTGTGGAAATTGTGGGATGACGAGTTGTTTTCGTTCAGAGGAGGAAACTGAATTTATTTAAACTCTGCAGCAGCAGTTCATGCAGTGAATTACAGGTGGCTTGTAAAATCTAGTTCTGCAGGATTGAGGGCTGGGCAGGAACTGTCACGTCCCTTAGGAGGCGCTGGTCCCTATGGCATCGTTGGACTCAAAGGTATACGGCATCAATTTTTTCTCCTAGGATGGCGGTTCGATCCGCTTGCTGCAGTCTAGTTGTTCGGCTCCCAAATGGCAGTTTGGCTCTGCTCCCTACGCCGCGCACATCATACCTGGCTCTCTCCACAACGATCAGATGTGTTGCTACTATGAAAAAACAATGCTTCATAAGTACGGACCTAGGCTTTGTCTTCCTGTCCATCTTACAAACTCTATTCATGCTCACTTTCCGTTTCTGTCTTCTATGTATCAGGGCGTATTGACTTCCATCCGCGGACCTGAAAACTCCTCTTCAGTACGCCCGGAACAAACTCTTGTGTTAACACAGACTTCTCCTGGATTTCCTTCGCGTTCCAACTCCAATCTTTCCCCAGCTACCTCCGAGGTACGAAGGGCAGTACTAGCCTCTTAGTTCAGCTCAATTACTAGATTACACTAAACTCTGCAATATTCTATGTTTCAGTCTTCTTCTTACCGTAGCAATATCCGGCATTTGATTCACAGTGCAGACGCAATTCCGTTTCTCATATGAGGTACATACCAGCCAGCAGAGATACAGGCACTGCTCCTCCTCACTACACCTGTCTAACACTCATTTCTTTGGTAGTGAATCCTTACAGGGTTCGAGATCTTTGGTCTATGTGTCATTTTTCACTGCAGTCAGCATTGAAGGGGTGAATCTCGTCAGCTTCTCTTTCATTTACTTACCATACTTTATCTTCTCTTTATTATTACTCATGATGTCTTTCTCATCTTTTCTGAGTAGACACCACAGATGAGCTACTTCGAATCAGTTCCTGCTTAGAAGAAACACCCGAAGCAGACGAATTCCAGACGCACAGGGTTTTATTCCCCCAAGGGTTTCCCTGGAGTGCTTCTCTCCGTCCGGGGCTTTTGTCACAGAGTGAGAGAAGGGTTTAGGGGGATTTCTATAGCTTCATTTCTCCTGAGCCACGGACACAGACGTGTTTGAGAATCATACTCTGCTGGTGAGTCCTTTATTGAGGATCCAGTCCTTGCTATATTCTGATATCATACGTGTATGACTAATACAGTGGTTTACAATTGTTACATTCTTACAGGAACAATGATTAACCAAGCAGATGGTCAGCCATTGAACAGGATGCAATGTTTATGGCTTGGTAGTTCTGCAGGAGGTATATGTAATCTCTTGAAGTGCATTGATGTTTTGCAGAGGGACCCAGCCATTTGTTTTTACCATCAATAAACATGGGGTGAAGTAACTCTTGAGGCTAAAAAGATCGATACCCAGGAGGTTCAATTGTATTCTAAGATGTGCCATGCGTGCTGAAATGGTAGTCATTTAGATTAGAATGTTCCAATGATGCCAATAAACTCGGGTAAAAGAGATAGATATCGCTATTTCAAAGAGAGCCTTTTTATTTAGCTTTCCTTATGCCGTAATTATAATTGTTCTCTTATAACACGCTTTATACCAGAGATTGGTGAAGGGAAACTTTCTGTAGTCAGGAAAAGACGGTATTGTAGTAGAGAAGACCGCACTAGTGATAAAGAGAGCGAGAGCAGCTGTGTTGTAGTGAAGCGCATTCTGCTCCTTCTATGCTCAAGTGAAGGAGATATCTCTGAGATATTGGCCAGTGAGTGTTTTTTGATAAGATGCTGTCTTTTGTGTAAGAGTGAGGAGTATAACTAAAGTAAGTAGCTAAGTCATTTAGATTAGTATGTGTCAATGATGCCAGTAAGCCGGGGTAGATGAGATAGTTATCGCTAGTTCAAAGAGAACCTGTTGATTCAGCCTTCCTCATGTTACTTGAAGTATCCATGAGAATCATGTGCATTAAGATTTCATGAATTATGTTTGTACACAAATGTTTAACTGTATGATGATGTCATGACCTTCCATGGATTCATCCCAAGAAAGGGTGCATTATGAATACGATCTGAAGATGGTAGTTAAGATAAGTGGCCAATAAGAATGGAAGAATTGGAGAAAGATGGGATTTCTTTGTATAGGTTTTGTCCAATCACATGTGGGGGTGGGTGGATTGTAATAAAATATATGGGAGAGTTTTAACTGTTACAAAAATGTACATAATGTGTCAACTTATGTGGTTCGACGAGACTTGGGTTAGTTTAGATCGACAGGGTCATCTAGTTCCTCCCCGGATGATTGTACAATAAACTTGCTTTACGTACAAACATGCACTCACTTCTTAAGTGGTGTCCTTGCCTTGGGATAAGGTGATTAGGGGCCCACTCCTACAGTAGGTTCGCTGCTACTGTATTGGAGCCAGATCTGCGGCTATGCCAATTGCCGTAACTTGTAGTGCTACAAAATAAAATGCTCAAAAAATTAACTGCCCTCCCACCGGGAACGCACAACAGTGCAATTTGCTTAGAACTGGGGGTGCCAAATATAGTTGCTTTGGCAAAGCTGAGGTTTAGAACTCTTTTCTTAAAGACACATGCTGTAGGATTAAACATTCCAAATGTCCAAAATGCTTTGGCTGAAAAAGGAAACTCAGAAGCCAAAAAGAAATATTTTTGGTACAAGGAAGGCTGCAAACATTAAACTAAGATGTGTTTTCATCAAGTGAAGGATCTACAGCTGCCTGATTTTATCCAGTCCAATACGGAGCCAATGGAAAAAGCTCTCCTACATGACAGGGAAGTGGATAGGGAAAAGTTGGGCAGTCTACCCTCGCCTAGGTTGCATAATACAATATGGTCGTCCTTGAAGATAGGTGGGAAGATATTTGAAATGAAATCACATGATTGTAGTATAAGCATGCTGAGGGTTAGGCTTAACATGCTCCCATTAAATGCCTACAGGCAATCGGAAAGGGGGTCTTTGACACTGAGATGTAATTGAGAAATGCTGATGTGGGGCCTTTTTTGATAATTTGCAAGAAATATATTGCTCTACGGAAGAAGTGGATGAAACCACACTTCTTGAAGTTTAATATTAGAACGTATCTAGAAACATTGTTTTTAATATTGAATTGTATGATGAGAACTTTATTTTTAATCTGTTTGAGAATGTTAGTGAAGAATTGTTTTTCCAAGACAAATTAACTAGATGTTAATGTTTGATGTTAGTGTTTTAGGTATCTCATGTGTATTTAATCCTTTCTTGTCATTGTTCGGTGCATTTTTCCTTACAAGATATCTTTTGAATGGTCCTCTTGTTATATTTATAATATGTATGTTACGTGATGTTAATGGAGAAATCCGATTTAATAAAGTGCAAATCAATAGATTACATTTGATGTAGTCTGTGACTTAAAAGAATCAAGGATTGATTCTGAAAATAATTGTTAAATTAACTAAGAGTGATTGTGTACCAACCACCACTCTCCACTGTAAATATCATGAAATAGGAATCAGGGAAAATCTTTGCACTTTGGGCCCAAATTAATTATAAGTGCTTGCTCAAAAGTAAAATGTATCCAGATAAATGATGACAAATGAGCGATTAATGTAACTTTATAATTTATGGGCCTCATCACAAGTTGGGCGGTAGCCCTTAAATGCAGCGGTAACCATCACATTTAAGGGTTTGCCCAATCTCGAGTCTGGTGTGTTTGCCCCCAGCTAAGAGCTGGGGGGTAAACCTGCTGGGAAAATGCCAATTTTCAGCGCAATTACTGCCTGCGGCCCCAATGGACCTAATGGGGAATGGGAATGAGGAGTAACAGTTAGAGGCCAACCCGTGATCTGGCGGTAATACCGCCAGACAGGTGGCGCTAATGCTAATAAAGTTTGGTTGTATCCAAGCCGGGATACAGCCCAACTCGTGATGAGGCCCTATGTCTAAAATGCTTGCAATGAGAGATGAAAAAGGTGCAATGTTTTTTTGCAACTATCATTTATATCTATTATATTGATAAACAGAGTGGATGTTTTATGGTGCCTTTATTAAGAAATGAACATGTGAAATGAGATAATGCAGTTGTTATGAGTATACTTGAATTAATGTGATCTGGTCAATGCAATAGTTCTTCTCTTTCTTTTTGCATGGACTATGACTATCTGTATTCACGGGGGTATATGCTATTTTGCCATTTGCTGTGGCAAAAAGCACCTCTCACATGACATCAGACACCCTATAAATCAACATTAATAAATAAATACACTTAAATATTCCAGCATAACAGATGACAGGGGTAAACATAAGCATTAAAAACCACAATTCAACTACCAGTGGTGTTTCAAGATGCGTGGGCCCTTCCAAGATGTTTGGTTAAAAGGTCAACTTTGCGCCACCTCCCACATCGGGTCCAAATGTGCGACATGCAGCCATCTAAGACGTGCAATAGTGCCTGGATTGATTGACACATTTTCTGATCTATGATTTAGACATCTCTTCTCTGGGATACATCTGAACAGAGAGGGGCTAGTTCACAGAAAATGCTGGACGCCGGTCCAATGAGCAACATGCTTGTTGCATCCAGCAAGCACTTTAATCCTACGGTCTGGGCTTCAAGAGAAAATGGTCTGCTACTCGGTCACTTTACTTATTTAATTGTTGGGCAGACATGCCCAATTGCAAGAAAGGTATTGAAAACCAGCACAGATGTGGCTGTAGTGCTGGTGCCACCCTCAGAGCCAGTTGGTGCTTGGTTGACATGTTACCAGTGACAGGTTTTCCATGTCATACTTTTTATAAATGTCAATGTCTCTGGGTGGAAATGTAAAATAATGAATTATGGACAATACAATACTATGGGCCTCATTACGACCCTGGCGGAGTGGGTTTACGCCAGCGGTATTCGCGGCGGACCCGTCCGCCCTACTACGAGTTCCCGTAGCACCATGGAGCGTTTTCCGCCTGGTTTTTCCGGGCGGAGAAATCCATGGCGCTACGGGACCTTGTTGTTAATTACGCCACCGTATTTTACGGTGGCGTAATTAACGCCTTCCCCACTCCCATTATACCCTATGGGGCAAAAATGGGAATGGGGAAGGGTAAAATGGGGAATGGGGATTTACCGCCCCGCCAAGGTCGGAATGGGGCGGTAAATCCGCCAACCCCCATGGCGCTATCGGCAGCTTTCCGCCGTTCTCCATGGTGCATTTTGCGCCACGATTTCCGCCAGGGTCGTAATGAGGGCCTATGTCTGAAGCACATCCCAGAACCCAACCAGTTGAATATAATGGATGTGCTGTAAGATACATCTTTCATTACGACTGCATGACCAATAACCACCCATTTTTGTTGGGTGCAAAATGATATGCAAAAATGAATTTGCACATGGTATTTGAGGTCTGTGGATCAGATCACCAGAACCTGCAGGGATGTTTTCAGTTGTGTGCGCACTTGGCACACGGAAGTAAAGGAACCCTTGTAATACGTAGGGCCGAGAGTTCCAAGATCCGTTGAGTTTAACCTTTAAACATCCTGCTTCTTATTGACGGTGCGGATGATGAAAATAGTGGTCATGTAGGGTGCACAGGCACCTGGCCTCCGGATAACGTGAATGCTTTCTTGATGGATCTTCAACAAATATCCCTGTTTAAGGCTTTCACACACATTTTATTTCAATACAGAGTAGAACATCACAACTGTACATCTGTTTTTTTTCTTATCTCCTAGAGTGCTTTTGCATATTTGCTGCTGTTGAGTTTTTGTACCATACTTCCTAAACACATCTCCAAAGCAAGTATCAAAACGGAATTTAGGAAGATCTCTAAGAAGGAATACTCAGAGGAAAGTGCTCAAGCTTGCATAGTCCAATCACCTGCAGACTTTTGCCTATAAAAGAAGGCACCTCCCACTGATTTATCTCTGTACTTCAACACTTCAAGAAGAATTCATTTGGACCCTCTTGGGAAAGCAGTCCTTTCCAAAGTCCCCCAGTTGTGTGGTGGAGACAGGTGTGCGAAGACAGAGGCAAACTATCCCCAGGGCACATTGGGAGTTACCTGATACTGGAGGAAAACCTGCCTCTCTGCCAGCTATACTGGTAACAGGGTCGTACTGGAGCTGAAGGACACCTGCAGATGTTTGCCTGCATCCCCTGTGTTTGGACATCCTGATAGGAGTCCACTAAGTCTAGTGCGGGAATGATGGGAGGGCAATCCCCAAACTACTTCCCATGATATAGTGGATTAGGTGCTTCGCCACAGATCCAAGATGGCCAAGTAAAGAGAGCAGAGCACGGAGAATCTGAAGGTCAGCCAGGAGCCCATGAAGCAATGACATGTCGTCCACAGTGACAGAGTATACTCCAGGAAAGATGTACTTTATTATGGAACCTTTGAAACCCATCACACTTTACGATAAGTCAACTGGAACGTATGTGGTTCTGGATAAGATCAGTGAGGTTAACTACCTCATTGACACAAAGGTCCCACGGGAGATGCACAGAGTCTTCATTGTTAAAGGGCTGAAGTATCACTACAGCAGATATAACTAGGCGATGGCTCTCGTGACTGATGATACTGAGCAGGAGCGAGATCCCCTCCCAGACTTCTCACATACAGAGTCAACAGATAGGTTTCTGGAGGGTGCCCAGGTCTCCCCAGACCTAAGTAAATAGCTATTGTGGGACACCCAGGAACTGCTGGGCCAGTTCATGAGTCTCTGCTTAATGACTCCAGGTAATATTAATTTGTGCATCCACGACATTGACAATGAAGAGCCAGTAAGCCAGTGAAGACCAGAATTCACTGGATGTCTGATAAGGTAAATGTCAGGAAACTGCGGCAGCCCAGACATTCGGGGGATTAAGTACATGTATACAAGCAGGGGGTTCGTCCTCTAACCCTCTCTCCTGTTGGCACTGTCAGGCATCTGTTCTACGTATTTACAAAACAATGACTACCCGCCGTGTGTCTGTTTGGCGGCGTTGGGAGTTACCATGGAAACGAGGTCCTTCCGCGTTCATCAGGTCACGTGTATTTACACGTTAGCCCAATTCCATGGTGTCATGTGATTCAGTGTTTCCTACTTATGCCCACCCGTTTTCAGATTCACTGCTTCTGAATTTGGTTTCTACGGCCTTACTGCATCTTGCAATATTGCTTTCTTGGTTATCTACCCGGCTACGTCTTACGGAATTCTTTTGCCTTGCCCCTTGTCTGCCTGTTTTCAAGTAAGCCTCTTACGACCATTGGAACGCTATTGACTTGCTAAGTCTGCCGATTCTGTACTTCATTCTGCCTGCACGGTTATTGACTCGGAACCCACCTGACTCCTATTCCTGCCCTCAGAACATTTGCTGGCTGTTCTTTGTCCGCACTCAAACCCTTCCCGCATTCATTCTAAGAATCCTCGCTCACTTCCTTAAACTCACCAATCTCGAGACTTCTTTCTTCTCGTGTATACGGACTGCCTCCCGGAACTCTGTTAGGCGTCCTCGTGCCGACGGGTGTTAGGAGGAGCATTTCTTCACATCAGTTGAACTTGGACTGCCTTCTGGGAGCTCTATTAGGTGTCCTCGTGCCGGCGGGTGTTAGGAGGAGCATTTCTTCACATCGGTTGAACTTGGACTGCTTTCTGGGAATTCTGGTAGGCGTCCTCATGCCGCCGGGTGTTAGGAGGAGCATATCTTCACATCTGTTGAACTGGGACTGCCTTTCGGGTGGTAGTTGTATCGTTGTTTTTTACATTACCAACCTGAATCTGGATGTTACATTCTACAGGACCCTACTCTTGGGTAATTGGTAAGAATGTTGTCTTTATTCACCAAACTGTTCATGCTATTGCTACAAATATTGGTTAAATAACCCACTTCCACATTTCTGTTATCTTCATAGGATACGCCAGTTGACATTACATCAGGATTACTAATCCAGTAACAGGGACATTTCCCGCTAGTTCAAAGGTACAACACCTCATTGCTATATTGTTTACTCAGGATCACAACCTTGCCTTGTTTATTGCTCACTTAAAATACATTGTGGTATTAACCCTGACTTTCTTTTGCAGGTCAGCAGGATCCTGTGGCGTCCATCCGTCTTTGGGTCAATATTCTTCTCAGGCGATTACTTATTCATCCCTGAGAGGTACATTGGCAGAAAGAACTCGTTGGCTACACAACGGGTTCAACTGCCGGAGCAGAACTCCAGTCAGGAAACACCATAGAGTTCTGACAGTAAAGGACACCATCAACAAGGAGGTCTCCAAGATGTTGAGCCTTCCCACAGCCCATGGGCTATTCCGGTGATACTGGTCCCTAAAGGGTCCACAGATGGGTCTCTGGAGGGTGTCCAGATCTCCCCAGACCTAAGCAAACAGTAATTGTGGGACTGCTGGCAACTGCTGGCCCAGTTGGTGAGTCTGTTCTTGATGACTCCAGGGAACTTTTATTTCTGCATCTATGACATTGACACTGGAGACAGTAAGCCAGTGAAGAGCAAAACTCACTGGATATCTGATAAGGTAAAGAACACCATCAATGAGCAGGCTCGGACTGGCCTACGAGGCAATAGGGCAATACTCAAACCAAAAACACAAAATGTTAGTGTGGGACAGTTTTGTTGGTCAAAGTGGGACACTTTTCTGGCCCATCTGGGCCAGTTTGATAAATGACATCACCATGCGGCTAGTAGTTTCGACCAGTGTTACTCAATAAATATTCTTTAAAATGCACAATTTGCATCCCATTTTATCAAGAATATCCCCCTTGGGTACTACTCAAACAATCTGTGACAAAAGGAATAAATTGCCATTTGCAACTCTGTGCAACCTTTTCATTAGCACCCGAGGCAATTTTATGCCCCAGTCCGACCCTGTCAACGAGGAGGTCTCCAAGATGTTGGACTTAAGGGTAATTAAGCCTTCCCACAGCCAATGGGCTATTCCAGTGATACTGGTCCCTGAAAAGTCCAGTAGTGGGAAGATTGAAGTCTGCTTTTGTGTGGACTACAAAGGGTTTAGCTCTGTCACCAAGACAGATTCCCACCCCATACTTAGGGCAGATGAGCTCATTGACCGGTTTTGCATAGTAAACTCACAATTACCTTTGACCTCATAGTGGGGTATTGGCAGGTTGGTCTAACTGACAAAGCAAAGAAGATGTCAGCATCTGCGACCCCAGAAGGGCACCTCCAGTTTACTGTAATGCCCTCTGGGTTAAATAATGCCCCTTCAACCTTTCAGCGGATGGTAATCAGGTCCTATCTTTGCTAAAGGATTTCAACGTTCCTTATCTAGATAATGGTGCTGCCTTCAGCCACACTTGGGAAGATCATCTATCCCAGCTGAAGCAGGTGCTTTACGCCATGCAGGAGGCTTGTTTGACCATCAAGGCATCCAAGTGTCAGATAGCGCAGGATACTGTGACTTACCATGGACACCAAGTGGGTGGCATTAAGAAACACTATCTCCAGATCAAAATCCAGGCAGTGGTGAATTGGGATATCCCCACTACCCAGACACAGAAGAGAGCCTTCATGGGCCTCACCTGTTACTACAGGCCTTTCAACAAGGGGTGTGGGACCCTAGCGATTCCCCTCAATGATGTGACATCTAAGAAAATACGATCAGTTGGACCACTGCCTGTCAAACATCTTTTCAGAGCTTCAAGGATTGTTTGTGCAAGGCCCATTTCTAAAGATCCTGGTTTATGGGCATACATTCATAATTAAGACAGATGCTCGTGAATTTGGAATTTGTGAACAGGTAGCATAGCTAAACTCTGAGGGGGTAGAGCAACCTGGTGCATATCTTAGTAGGAACATGACCAAGCAAGAGCAAAACTGGGCCCCAATAGAAAAAGAGGCTGCATTTGAATCTGCTCCTCTGTCCCAAACCAGCAAATTATGAGAGTTTCTAACCAGGTGTCAGTAGTAAACTTTAACCTGTCTTTGTCCTTCATTTCCTTTGCCTCCACTCTAGCACTTCACCCATCATGGTCACATCCCGAGCACAGTTGGCCGTACCACCTACCTGCACCTAAAAATGTCCAATTTTGGTTGCTCTTAATCTATATATGTCCACTTATGTATTGTCTGTCCCTGGTTGCTGTTCCATTTACCCCCATCCACAACCTGGTCGGAATGTCCCTCAAACTCCCCTCATTGTAAGAAGCCCATTCTATCTATGTGTATGTTATTTTGTGATCAAAAGAGCATTATTAATCCTGTATAAATAAATAAATACATATAAACCATAACCAAGTTTAGGGTATGGTGGCTAGCATTGCTCATTATTATTAAAGCCACATCAAATTAGTATAACACTGATGTCAGGCCTCTGAGCACATCCTAGCCATGAACAGTCTATATGTATTCTTCCTAGACTGGCTGTTTTGCTGCACCCAGCAGGACAGGGGCCAATAGGAGCTTCCTCTCTTTTGATCCTTTGTGAGGCCAGGTAACCTGTCCTGGGAAATAGGAAACAAAGACGATGCCCTACACAAAGGGACTAACCTCATACTGGAATATTGCATTCCAAAGGCCTTTGATGCTATGGGCAAGGGAATGGGGTGGGGTTAGTGTAGACAGAGGGAGTTCAGCATTGATGGAGGAAGGTTCCACCCTCTAGTTTCTCCCTGGACCTCTCTTTCCTTCCTGCCCGCTACACTTCCTTTAATACAAAGCACGTTGGGTATGATGTCATAAGGCAAAGACCACTTGTATCGAATACAGTTATTGTACTCCTAAAAGCAGGCTTGCTTTTGTTCAATCACCTGTGGATATCTGCCTGTAAAAGAGGGGGTTTGTTGCCCACTCTTTCTCTGATTCATCTCTAGACTTCAGCACTTCAAGAAGAATTTGTTAAGACCCTCTTGAGAAAGCAATTCTGCTCCGTCCCCATACCAAGGGCACATTGGGGGTAACCTGCTGCTGGAGCAAGACATGCCTCTGCCAGCTACACCAATACATAGAACTTCAATGGAGGTGAAAGATTACTGCTTGTGTTTGCCAGCCTCCTCCGTGTTTGGGAGAACAACAACAAGAACCTATCATGTCCCTGAGCCGTGGATTGGGACATACAGCAACATAAGAGCCCGATGAGCCAGAATCCCTGTTTTTCATTGTCAAACTGCTTCAGACAGCATTTCAATCCAGTTTGGCAATTTCAGACCATCAGGGCCCACCGGCACTGCTTTTGGAACTCTTGAGCTTCGAATCGCTAACACAGCACCAAGAAGTCTGGTTTGATGTTGTTGAATCGGCAAGAACAGTGAAAAGGTATTATTGACTCCTAACGGCCCCCTGGTCCAAACCTGAGCACAAGAGACTGTTAGGTCACTTCTGATCCCTTTTGCTAGCAAAATACATTTTTTTAATGAATATTGTAGTTTTTGATTGACCTTCATTACCCAGAGTGCCACATCTTCATATCTTTGCATACTCTGTGTTATTTGAGTTGTTATTGCATATGATGTATTTAGTTAAAGTTTATAATTTTAAAGAACCTTGATTTGACATTTCTTTATTGTGAACTGTTATATTTTGCTGTTTGGATTGGTACTGGTTCACTTCCACACCCCTCTTAAGAGTATTGCCTGTGATCGGCCGCTGTTACCACAAAAGGCGAAGGAGGTATATCTTTCAACCATTCCTATTTCACCTTTATGATTGGGATCACTCTTGTTTTGTAGAAGTGTGAGGGCTGAGTAGGCAGTCTGGCCACTACTCATCCTGAGCAGAGTAAATGAAGAATGAAAAGTAAATGCTGAGGACAAATCTGGACCAACTATGGGACAATTATCAAGGTTTAAAAAATACAATAAAAGGTTGTTATCAGGTATGGCTTCAATCCAAAGAGTCCCTTGCTGTGCTCCAATTAGCTTAACAAAATCAGAACAAAATGGTTGCTAGTGCTAAATTTGATTATTGTGGACAAAATCATTATTTTAAGTTTGTACAAATGCTATGATTCTCTTTCCGAGAATCATCACCTCCTTCAAGGAGGTGATGATCACCTCCTTTGAGAATCATCACTTCAATGCATCACCTCCTTCATCCTTTTTTCATGCCACGCCCAACATTCTCCATCAACAAATGGAATTATATTACCTCCCTCTTATTAGAAAAAACATACCCAATTCCGAATTAACTTCTCAAGAAAGGTTCCCCTTGGAATGTTTCTCTACTCACTCCATGGACAGTAGCAGTCTAGAACGCCCCCTTATGCCACTGGAAGAAGATCTGACTTTAATTCTTTTTTTTGTTATATGTTTAGTTTACATTTTCATAAAAGTACAAGCAATCACATAAAGATCAAATATTAATACAAAAAGAACAAATATATCAGCAAAATGAACCATATTAGAATTTAGATCCCCCCAAAGACAATACACAAAACACACACACCAACACACAACCATACACTCACTATCAGCTAAACACATAACACTGCTTCCTAAACCATAAATCAAAAATTAAAGATTCAGATTACCCATATAAATCATTAACGGACGTCCATTTCTCAAAATAATCCTCAACTATACCTCTTTTTGCAAATTAAATCTTATCATAGTTCGACAAAATCTGTAAATCGCAAATACAATCATCTGCCTGTGTTTTTTCCAGAGTTTTGCACACTTTCATTATTTGTTTGACAACTACTATCAATGACCAATCTATCCATTGGCCTTTTGTCCGGGCTACGTTACATCTTGTGGATTTTGATAGGAACACTGTAACGCTCACCTGGTATCCACGGGGACGTCACTCAGCCTGTTCTGACCTCTTACTTACGACCTCGAACCCTTCCCTGCAGTCTACTCGACTGGAGACTGGGCCTGAAACACAGGATTGGTAGAGTTTAACTCCCTATTGTCTGTGTGTGCATGAACCCCTTCTTCCCCGGGGTCCAACCCTTCCCTTTGACCCACAGTTCACCTTGTTTTTTTGGAAAGTGTGCTCTCCGTCCTGCTTTCAGCGCAGGGGCACGTTGATTGATGCAAGCTCGTTGCTGCCTAGTTACTTCACTGGCAAGAGTCCGACAGGTAAGCATAATGAGTCTTTTGAACAGTTCTCTAACTTCGTTCCTTTCCTTCCTTAGATGATGGCCAGCGTCCGGGGATGGCGATGTGCTGCTGAGATGAGTAGCGATGAAGGTGAGTGAGAGCGCGATGCAACCCTTTCGTATTTGTATTGAACTGAGTTCTTTTTCTGTGTCTTTTAGGTGCCGCGACATTTTCAGCGTGGATGCCGGTTATGAAGAAGAAATGCGGTGAGTACGGGGGGTATGCGGCACCTCTATATGTTTCCACGCTAACCTGGAGTGTCTTTTCCCTCTTGCAGATGGATGAGAAGTTCCGGAGACAGAGTTCCCCCAGAGCGGCTGGGATTCAGGTAAGCGTTTGAAGCTCGTACAGTCTTTAAAAATAAGCGAAGATTTGCTGAATGCTTACTAATGCCTTTTTTCTATTCTTTTCCCTTTTCCTTAGGAAGCAGCGTGCCGGGATGGGAATGACACCGCCGAAGATGCCCGCATAACAGAAGGAGCGATAAATGATGGGCAGAAGTGCCGCAAGGTAAGGCTGTTCCTAACAGTGTTCTTGTTCTTGCAGGAGCTGAGCGCAGAAGAAAGATGCAGGCCTACTGGAGACAGATTCGAACACGGTGAGTGTCACGCTGCAGGTGCAGAAAACACAAAGCATGTTTCTCAGCCTGGGCGTGGCTTAAATAGTCTGTGGGTATCCCAGGTGTCTCTGGGCTGAACCACACCCAAAAGACTAGACTGCACATGCAGTTCTGGGAACCGAAATATGTGGGGGCATCCATCTTGTCCCCATCAATGCACTACAAGTCCAATCCCCAATGTTATCCTATGGGAGTGAGTGAGTCTGGTGCCACAAGCACCAAGTCTGACTCCAATTGGGTCTTTGGAGGGATGGAGAGGCCCTTGAGGGCCATGTAGGGGATCGTGGCCTGGCTCCATGCTGACATCTGGGTACATGAGGGGCAGGATTCATGACAAACACAGATGCAGCGGGTAGGTGAAGGAACGATTTACCCATTACCAGGTACCTACTCTTGTACACTCCCATAAAATATGTAGTAAATTACCTGTCTCCAAACACCAATCCCAATACAAGTCACTATCAATCAGTCCACATTTATGCATGCGTACAGGCGTCCACTATAAATGACCCAGTAACTTTTGGTGTATCAATCTCAAATGCAAATCCAATTTTGCTTTAAAGCCCGCTCTCAACATATAATCCGAATATTCTGGGGTGATCTCACAATGGAAATCCGTCTCCCATTCCCGTAGCAATTTATCCCAAAGCTCTGCAAATCACAGTTCCATTGGGAATAGTTTAAGAAAAGTTGAAACCGTAAGTGGAGGTGTGATGAAGAATTCATACAGACCTGGTCTCTTTTCAAGTGGTGATTGTAACAAACTAATTCTATGTAATAACAACCTTTGGATGTTCATATACCTTTCTCTTTCTCGTTTCCCTACACAGTATTTATGTCACAACACTTCAAAATTTAACATAATATAATTCTATAAAACATCACCAATCTTCCCAATCCCTCTCGAAATCCAGCTCTTAATTTCAGTGTTCGATTATCAATCTGCAGTGCAGGATTATTCCACATGGAAGCTTCATAAATAAACCACCAATCCTGTTCATTCTCTACAAACCAAGTAACCAAGGCCACACGAGTAGCCTCAATCGAGGGCAAGGAATTACTTCTAGAATCTTGTTTATCCCTAGAATATACATTGTCCAATGTAAACGGTTTTACTACTTCCCTCTACAAATCTACCCAACACAGCACCCTACTCCCCACTGGCATAAAATAATAAGCTGCCTTTTTTAGCATGAACCCTTTTTGGTACTTACCCAAATCAGGATAACCTTCACTAACCCCTCGCATCAGTATACATCTAGGAATTTATTTTCTGTCTCTTCCCACTGCCCCATAAGAATTTTGAAAACTCTGTCAACCCTTCTCATTCTTTTCTTTGTAAATTTCAGTGGTAAAGTCTGAATGATAAGCAGTACTTTTGGAAGGAGCATAATTTTTATTACCTTTACCTTTGCCCATAAACCTAACCCTATCTTCTCCCATCTCCTTATATCCCCTGAAATCATCTCTAGCAATCTATTTACATTGTAATCCACTACCTTACTCAAATTCTGCAAAAGATACATTGTCAGATATTTCATCCGTTGATCTGACTATTTACAGTCCCAGGACTCAAAACAATTTTCAGTACAAGTGGGTGATAAAGGAAAGACCTCAGTCTTCTCTCAGTTGGCTAGACAGCTTTCCAACTTCCTCAAATGCTTTCTTTAATAACGCACTACCTTCTTTCGGGTTAGATAAAATCACAACCATATCGTCAGCTACGACCGTACCTTATGTCCTTGACCCACACATACATATATATCACGAATACCAATCTCCTGTCTAATGCACACTGCAAGTGGCTCTAATGCCAAATTAAATAAAAAAGGGGAAAGCGGGCAACCTTGTTTAGTGCCTCTGATCAAGCACATTTCCTTACAGATAACCCCATTCAACCAGATTCTTGCCTTAGCTCTCGTATGGAGACAATCTATTTCCCCCGAAAGAAAAACTCAACAAAGCTCACCTTCTTCATTGTACGTTCCAAAAAATACCAACACACTCTATCAAAGGCCTTTTCTGCACCCAAAAGAACTATCGCAGCCCCAGCGGTGAAATCTCCACGTAGTTCCAAAATTTCCACCAGATCTTTCACAATATCATAGTTGAATCTCTCCTGCATAAATCCAGATTGCGTCTCATGAATAATTTCGCCAATACATACCTCAAGTCTATTTGTTAAAATCTTTGTTAAAAGTTTCAAATCCACATTGAGTAAAGATATTGGACGATAATTACAACACTTCATGGGATTTTTATCTGGCTTTGAAATAAGAGAAATGATCGCCTCTTGCATGGATGGACATACATTCCCACTTCTTAGAAAACAATTGTAGAGTTCACACAAAAAAGGAGACAACTGAACTTGGAAGGTTCTATATAATTCTCCACGCAAATAATCTAAGCTCAGCAACTAGCAACCTGAAGTTGGGAGATAGCTTTCATAACTTCCTATTCTGTAATTTCAGCCTCCAAGCTCAACCTTCTCTCCACGGACAACTTTGGCAAATCAATAACACTGAAAAACCATCCAAATCCTGCACAGATGGCTTTCATTCTTACCTCACTTAAACCTACATTCTACTCCGACTATCTAATTCCAGCACATTTTGGAAAGAGCTGAATCATTCTTCATGTTCAGCTCCTCTGACCCTGATTCAGTCATCTCTGACTCAAGGAGTCATACCTTGCTATTTAACAACGGGGTCTGATGTCCCCATTATTGAGGAAGTCATATTTAGGTACTGATGATTTTGCTACTTCCTATCCTATTACCACTCCCTTGTTCCTGCAGAACAATTTGGAAAAGGTGGTTGTGCGGTAATTAAATGATCACACCAGCCACCATCAGTTCCACTGCCCCTACCAATTGGATTTTTGCAATTCTATAGTAACAAAACAGCTCTGAATATTAGATGATATACTTACTATTCGTTGATATACTGAATATGATAGATTCTATTGGATTTATTGTCTGCATTTGATAGCGTCAACCATGAAGTACTACTATCCATTCTCACTTCGCTAACGACTTTGAAAGCAATGTGCTTAATTGGTTGTACTCCTACCTAACCCACCAGTCCCAGTGTGTCCTGCTTCAACCTACTCCATCTTCCCCAGACTCGTTTTCCTATGGTGTTCCTCAGGTCTCCATTTTGTCCCCTAAATCTTCAATCTGTACACTGAAACCCTCAGTGATCTTATTTCTAAGTATAATATCAACATTCATTAATTTGACAATGATACACAACTTGCCTTTGTGTGTTATCGGCAGATGACATTTGTAACCTTAAGGCCTGCTTGACTGATATCGAGAACTGGATGGCTTTAGCCAGTCCTTTAATTGAATTCATGTAAAAACAAGTTCAATCTTTTTGCTCTGATGAAGCAGGGCAATCTTATTCAACATTGAATGGCCCCTTTGACTGAGGTGGGTATCTTTCCTTCTGTTACCTCAACCACCAAATTACTTTGCTTGATTCAAAGTTATCTTTAAAATTCCACATAGATTTATAAAAGTTAAGGCTACTAATTATCAACTTACCCAACTCCATAAGATCATACCATTTATTCCACCAGATCTATTTTCCATCTTTGTTCAAACACTGATACTTTCACATGTAGGTGGCAGTAATGCCAACTTTATGGGTATATCTAAATGTACCCTTTGAACTATCAGATTAGTTCTTTACACTGTTGCTCAGTTGGTGCTGGGAAAAAGATGTTTGACCATTATGGACGAGATGCAATGGACTCTTCTAAAAGCGTTTATACAATTTAAGTTAGCGTGTATTGTGTACAAAACTGTTGTCTTGCACCAGCCCCCAATCCAGGCCGAAAGGATGGTCATTTCTGGGGTTACAGGATCACTTGTAGTTAAGACGTTCTTTGTCTTGTTATACCTAAAGAGCAAAAATCTCAAACTTCAATGCACGAGCTTTTCGTCGCCTTGCCATGCCTGTAGAATTCTCTTTCTGCCTCTCTATGGATGGCCTTAACACTAATGATATTTGACAAAGATGTACTGAGGTCTTCCCTTTTATGTTTATTAACTCTCTTTCTGTGCTTTCATGAAATTCTCTGCACTCGGATGCCAATGGGTTTGAACATTATAAAAAAATATTTGTAATAAATTATTAAATAAAACAATTTAACCAAGTCCTCCAGAGTAGGGTGCCTCTCAGTCTTCCAAAGATTTCAGATGATTTGTTTCTTTGCACATATGAGAGCCCTATTCACCCACTTCCTTAAATTAGCTCATTATACGGCCATCGTTGGGTTCTGCTCCCTGAGATGGATTGTCGGGGATGGGAAATGTGTTGCACTTAGATTGTTGGGTGTGGGTGTGGAAATGTGTTGCATTTAGATGGACTGTTAGGGGTGGGAATGTGTTTCTTCTAACTAACTGCACTAAAAACTCACCATTCTGCATACTCACTCTCAAACTGTGAACTAGACACAACCATACCTCTACCATACTACAAACTGCACGCACTTCACAGCACCCACCATGAGACCAAACCACATACAACCATACCTCAACTCCACATGTCGGCTACCAATCGAAAATGCACCTACGCTCAGTGACCGGTTTCTCCAAACTGAAGATGCCAACAGCACATCAAAGCTCTCTGGCTCTTCTCCCACTCAATCCCACTAAAAAACCACCCAACCCTCCTTCCATTGCAGATCCACCAGAGTGCCAAGAGACTCCACAAGTGGCAACAGTGCACGGTACAAGACCCCATAACATTAACATTAACATGTATATTAACACCACTGCTGGCGGTACGCTCAGGAGGTCTATCCAGTTACCAACCCCACTCGCTCAGACACATCCTTCCAAAACCCCTTAATTGGCGTTCAGTTCCAGGGCATATGTGTTAGTGATGCACCTTGTTCCTTACAAACTCAACAACCATTGGATTCCAAAAGGGAGAGCCGGAAACACTTTCCAGGTGTCCAATAGTGATGCAACATTACATGTTTGAAAGATCCTTCAGCCCCGAGAAGGGACTTCAACTGGGCTGAGAGCAACACAGAGCTCATCACAACACTACCAGAGGGACTCATTCCATTTACCTGAGGCTGCCTGCAGAGGTCACGGGACCCATAAGAAGCATTCAGGGTCAATGTACGGGCTGCTCAGGTGACCATTGGCCCCACAGGCACCACCTGACTCCTTGCATTGGGACTACCAAGCAAAGGGTGACCCGGCAAAGGGCAAACAGCTGAGGGCCATTCTCCTGCCTTTTCTCCAGGCTCTTTGCCACTTCGCCTAAGAGCTATTGCTTTGCTGTGTCCTGCAACCTGCTTATAACTATCAACGATGGATTCTTTCTCCTCTGCTCAAAAACTCTTCCCATCCCTATCATCTATTTTCCTCTATGTCTCCCTTCTTCTTGCTTGCTTACTCTCTTTCTCTGCAGTTTCTCCCTATTTTCAATACACTACCTCCACAATCGCTGCCCCCTATGGCATTCATATTATATCTCTCTATTGTCTATCTGGTGCATTATTGGCCACCTCTCCTAACTAATTGACTCCCTTTCTCCCCATCATCACCTTTTATCAGGGGTCCTCTCAGGCACATAACGTCAAAACACCAAACTAGTCTAAAAAGGAGCATACACCAAGCAAGATGTAATGCTGTTTATTGCAGGTCCAGGCACAGCTGGGAGACCACCTCGGCTCGTGGCACAGTAATCTATCCTATCAACTCTTCATCGGTGGAACTCGTATCTTCTTCTCCTTTCCTCCTTACTGATGAGCGGTGGTAAAACATGCCCAACTGTCTCTCTGCCATCAAACACTGTCATCTCACTCGCTCTTGCTCACCTCCACTAAGACTGAGGTTCTCTACTTCCTATCCAAACAGGCTATCTCTTCCCCGCTTCTGTTTTTCTCTGCTGACCACCTTCCATAACCTGCTCATTTTTTTTATTTTTCTTATTATACATATAGCCAACATTGACTTTGTATAACACAGACATTTACATACATTTTACATTTACATGGGTTAAGAACAATTGCAAATACTGCATTCAAATAGTTCCTCATTAAGTGGAAAATGCAGCTTAATCGCTAAAATAGGTACACCCTTTTCATTCATGCTTCTGCTAAAAGCTTCATGTATCCTGCAAACAATACACATGTTGTCGACATCTACAATTTTGAATGATTAATAACATTACAACAATGATTCTCCTAGCATTTCATCTTAAATATTTAATTAAACCTTGACACTAAAATAGGTACACCCTATTCATTGGTTAATTCTTCTAAAAGCGTCATGCTTACTGTATAAAATGTCATCATATGATGAATTAAATTAGCATCATTACCATCCATTAGTTGGGCCCATAGTGAATGCTTGTTGTCATCCTTAAACAAATTTGAGTATGCTCGGATAATGTTTATTCTTAACGCTTTTAAACTATTACAATCACATTTAATGTGTTCGGCCGTTTTAATAGTCATCTCCCCACACAGGCGACAATAACGCACCTCACGCGGTATGCTCATTTTTGCTCCTACAATTTCGGGTAACTCTGGGCGATTAAATTTGCACAGCAGATAGTTGCATATGGTGTTACTATTGGTGTGAGCGTCTATGTATTTCGGCTTTATAGTGAGGTCCATCCAATATGAGATAAAGGTGCAACTGTTAACATTTGTTGCCAGTTTGACCATGTCAATTTCTTGCTACAGAGTTCTTAATTTTTACTTTGTTCTCATCTTTAGCATCATTTGGGAACATGCAATATCATTTTGAACACATTTATTTAACCAGGGACTATGGGACTCATTACGGCCCTGGAGGTAACCATGCCGCTTTTTACGGCATGGCTATCCCCATTCCGGGTCCTGTGTTTGGGTTCCTTGAATGTGGAAATACCAGGCCATTTCGACCTTGGAGGGCCCAGTATTTCCCCATTCAGGGAACCCAGACCCGGTACATCCCCATTCCCATTTCAGCCCTCCTAGGGCACAATGGGAATGGGGATGATGCTAACAACGGGCTCATTAATGACGGGCCAGTTGTTAGCATCCTGGTCTGCGTGCGGGTTCTGTGAGCAGACCTCGTAATGAGGCGGTAGGGGGTTAACGGGGCCGGCAGCTCTACCGGCCCCGTTAACCCCCTACCGCCAGGGTCATGATGAGGCGCTATGCATTTCATGCAGCCGTCCAAGTGTCCCACATTTTTTATGATTATCTATTCCCAAGAATGCAGACATGAGTTTACTCATTATGGTGCCATTCTCAATGTGCCACAATTTTGCGTAGATCATCACCATTTTATGGTCAATTGCTCCCGTTACTTTCAGGAGGTCAAACTCTAGTAGGATATATTCAATGGACAACAACTTGGGCATCCTGAATAATAATCGCAAGATTTTCGCCTCAAGTTTGGCGAGTTCAATCCGATATTTATGACTCCACACTGCTCTGTATATCATACATCGGATAATTTTAGAGGAGTAAAGCAATAGAATGGTTTTGATAGAACATCCTCCTTGTTTTCCTATGAAGTTACTTAGTGCATGTGAGATTCTCATACAGTTTGCATTGTTCGCTGTAAATTGTTTTGACCAACTCAACTTATTGTCAATGAGTATCCCCAAGTATTTTTAATGCTCTACAGATTCAACCTCTTTTTCAGCTAGTGTCCATTTTAGTTTAGGTACCTTCTTCTTCTTGGATTTACCTGAAAATGTCACTATCTATGTTTTCTCGATATTTATTCGGAGGCCAATTTGGTGGCATAATCTCCCAGAGCATTTAACAATGTTTGCAGGCATTTTGGCGTGTAATCTAAGGGCAAGAGGTCATCTGCATAACCCAACCATTATAACTAAATACCCCATGTTTTACTGGACGTGCCTCTTCTAGTCTTATTGCCTCTGCTAAGTCAGCCAGATATAGATTGAACACAGTGGCAGCTAAAATGAAACCCTATTTTACTCCTCGCTTTGTAATAAAAGGGCTCGGATATTTGACGTACGCTATTGGATCTAACTCGGACCTTGTTTTCAGTGTAGAGCTGCTGGATCATGTATAATAGGCCATGAGGAATATTCCATGTCAGTAATATGTTTCCCAGTTTATTCCTCATGACTATGTCAAAGGGTGTGCTAAAATCAATGAATGCCCAATACACCAGGAGTTTACACTTTTCCCAGGCATATTCGATGTTTGAGGTCAGGCATAGTAAATTATGGCTTGTACTCGACTTTGCTCGAAAACCAGTCTGGTTAGGGGGTAGGATCTGGTGATCATTTCTCCACTGGTTCAGTTCATTCAGTAGGACACATGCAAACATTGTTGCTGGTATATCTAACATGGCTAGCATGCGATAATTAGATGAAAGTTTCCAGCAGCCTTTTTTGTACACGGTTAGGATTTTGCTCTCTTTCCATGAGTCTGGCACAGTTCCACTAGAGCCTATTTCACTAAATAGTGGATGAAGCGCTTTCGCCCAGAGGTGGGGGGGAAAGTTTAAGGAGGGCGTTACATGTCCTGTCCAGGCCTGTTGCCCTACATGTGGGTCATCAAATAGAGATGTTATCTATGGATGATTTGCAGCTCCATTTGACTTTATTCCCTATATGTTCCTCATCTTGCGGTAATGTTGCCCCTACGGTGTGCCTAATGTGGCACAGCCAACTTTCTTCCGGGACACTATTTATTGGCATGTTTTTCTTTGCAGCCCCTCTCAAAGTAGTCCAGATTCTGGTATTATTATTCATCTTAGAATGGCGGGCTAGCTTCATACAAAGTTCGGATATAGTTTTTGCTCTATGTTTATGTAGTCAGCTACGATATTTCATTTTAAGGATTTTAATAGTTCCCGGAATGTCGTACTGTGATTTGTCGCTCACTTTTTAGTGCCTGTGAGATATCTTCTCTTCAGCTTTTTTTTGCCAATTGGATTTTCGAGTGACTGTTCTTATAGATGTTAGAGAATTGGCTAAGCATAGTTTTACCTTTCGTTTCTGCAGTATTTTGCCAGTGATCTGTGAAACAGGGGAAAGATTTTTCAGCTATTAGCTGAGATTTCTCAAGATTAACAGGATTCCAACAGATGCGGTTATTACCAGCCTCAAGAAACATCTCGCCATTTAATTCAACTTCACTCTGGATCTCACATACATCTAGCAATGCACACAATGGGAGATGGTCACTTTCTTCCTGGTGTAATATAGCCATGCCCTTCACAATATTCCTTCCTGCTTCATTACTAAATACATAATCGATGGTTGAGGCACTTATCCCACTGATTCTTGTAAATGCTTTGTCAGAATCGCCTTTACAATACAACATTGAGAAGTTAAAGAGATTAAACAACTCAGTCCAGCTTTTGCCTTGCCTTTTGTTTATGTTCGACGGTCCAGATTTGCTTAACATAAATGGACAGTCAATTTGGGCATTCATTCTGGCATCGAGGCCTCCCATAATTAACACTGGGCTTTCTTGGTTCGTGGATTCTAGAATACTTTTCACTGTTTTAATGTTAATTTTTGTTGCTATATAGTTAGGAGGGTCATAGATATTTACTAATAGCAATCAATCACATCCTTGTATGTTAGAACTGATTGCACCATCGATGTGTTGAGCATCGATGTGAGAAGCAATTTTTTTTTTTGCATTTATAAAGCGCTCACACAGCCCACAGGCATCACGGCGCTGTTACAAGAATTGTTTGTTTTTCTTAGTTGCTAATTGTGTCTTTTTTTTCTCTTAGTTACGTATTTATAACGCCTTAAACACCCAGAGGTTTCTAAGCGCAGACCCGGGGATCGAACCTGTGTTGCTTCATGACGTCTTGCTTCCAAGCGTACGCTGCCGCTGAGCTATCCTCCCAATGGATGGTGTACTGTCACAAGTAGCCCACCACGTTTTCTACCTGTACGCCCCTTGATTGCCAATCCGTGGATTGTGCTACGGCCATCAATCTCGCAGGTTTCAGTCATCCATGTCTCTTGCAGTGCTACTATCTTAAACAAATCAATGTTATGCAAAAGCCCTCCATTTGTTGATAAGTGTGAAAACCCTACAACACAGTAAGCTAATGTTATTGTGATATTTCTGCAAAATGGGCCTTAAAGACGGTGGGTAGTCATTGCCAATATCCCACTTTATCATGTTCTTCATCGATTTCCACTGCCTTAGTTGCTATGTTTGTATTTGTATATTTGTACAGTGCACATGAAGCGTGCAGCTGGAACAAAAACCCTGATTTCTCTAGGGATCAAGTTCCACAGCTTTGGGCAAAAAACCGCAAATCTTCTATCTCCCCTTGTTGTGCACACTGAAGGGGGAATTGACAGAATCAGGCAATCACCAGATCGTAGATCTCTCAATGGTTGATATTGTTGAATACTGTCTTGCAGATATTTTGGGGCTAAGCCATTCAGACATTTGAATATAAGGCATACCACTTTAAATCTAAAGCAGTTTTCCACTGCTTACAAGTAAATCACAGCAAGAGGGGGAAACATGAGCTGTTTTGCACAGCCTAAAGATCATTCTGATTGCCACATTCTGGGCTTTTTGGAGCCTGTGCACCTGTTTAAGTGGAATGCCCATCAGATGGCTGTTGCAGTAATCCAACTGTGCATTTGTCAAGGCACCGACCACAAAAGCATGATAATTAATCGTGATGTAAGGCAGTACCTTCCATAAAAATCTCAAAGAGTAATAAACTGCCTGGACCTTAGCTCAAACCTGGCCTTCACTCCCCAGGTTATCCTGCCAGACATGTTTGGAAGTATATTAGCTTCAATGGTGATCATCTGAGGCTTTTGTAGCAGGATACCACTGCTAGGTTGAACTAGTACTTTGGTGGTACTGGTCCTACTAATAGCCTTTGGTGTTTCTATTGAGTATTTCATTTTTTACCATTTCAACTTCTTTTTTTTTATTGTGTTTTGATTCTCAGATGTATTGTTTGTATTTTTGTATTTTGCATTTATATCGCGCTCATAACAGACCAAACCGTATAGTGGCGCAGATGAGAGAACACATTCATGCAAAACAGAACCAGCCCCAAGCGGAATGCTGCAACAGAACAGAATCTAAAGTAGAACTACCTGAATAAAAATATCTTCAGAGCTCTACGAAACAGACATAAATATTTGATGGTCCTGATTTCAATTGGAACTGAGTTCCAAAGTTTTGGGCCAAAAACTGCAAATCTTCTATCTCCTCTTGTTGAATACACTGAGTGCGGGATCACCAGGAGATGATAATCACTAGATCGCAGAAGGCTTGTAGGCTGATAGGGCTGAATCAATTCACTCAGATGTGCTGGAGCAAGCCCATTTATACATTTAAAAATGAGGCAAGCTACCTTAAATTTGATGCAGTCTTCTACCGCAAGCCAATGTAAGGCAGGGCGAGACGGAGAGACATGGCCAGTTTTGCCCAACTTTCAAATCATCTTGATTGCCACATTTTGGGCTTGTAAAACAAGTAAGAATCTTTCACAAAATACAAAGTAGAAATAATTTCCTAGTAAAACAATATTAAAATAATTTACAATGTATACAGTTTATACAATTTATACGAAAGAATAAGAAAAAAAGTAAAAGAGAGAAAACAAACTCTGTAGCATAATAGGCAGTTTGAAGACCTCTGATTGTGGAACATATTATGGCCCATTGGATCTATCTCAATTTTAGTTCCTCTTCATCGCAGACGGCCTTTTCTAACTTATTCAAAACTTTAAATAGAAAATCACATAACGCCAGAATTAGACCATGCGATTCACCACCCATCAGACTACACCACCAGGCTTTGTTTCCTTGTGTAATGTCTAGGTGTTTCTCCCGTTCTTCCTTCATGGCCCCACAGCCCATCACCAGATGTTTTGTGGTTTCTTTCATTCCCACCAGACCACACAGCCTACAGCTCATGTTCCCCTCTACCCCCTTCCACCTACTCACTCTCTGTAGTGTCGGTAATTGGTTTAAATAAAATCGGAGGTACAGTAATCTCCTTCTTGGACACGAAAAAATGAGTGTGTATTTGGAGACTTGCTCCCTCTTATAGATTAAATTTGCATATTCCTGATAGAGGGTGTAGTTTGCAGCCCATCTGCTGTTTTACCCCAATCGTAAACACTTGTTTATGAGCACGATAGGAATAAAATATAAATTCAATTCAATGGAATAGCTTTTTTTCACCCTAGTTGGTTTTGTGGCAGGCTCCTCTCTGGAGGATCCTACTTTTATCAGCAAGGCATTCATTTGTTTCTTCAAGTTGTGTGTTTGCACTTCGCCCCATTTTTCGTGTAGCGAATGAGTCGGAGGATTTAGTAACTTAGCGTATACCATCAACTTCCTCCATAGGGCTCTAGTAGCCAAGGAGACAAGCCCAAACTCATGTCTTATTACTGGGTTTGGTACGGAGTTTGCTAGCCTTAATGTGTTTTTCTAAAGCTTGCCCTGGATAGTATTTAGGCTATCCCCCGGATCAGTTATGTTGATGTCAAGTCCATAGAGAATGGTTGGCTTCAATTGCATCAGATACAATTGTATCAGTGGTGTCAGGGAGAAGGAACATAACTGTACAGAAACGCGTTTAATTTTTGTTAATAAAGGTCCATATTTAGCATTTAAATGATGTATCCCCCATTGTTTTGAGGTAGAATCAAGCACCTCATAGCCCAAGTAGGTTAATGTGGTTAACTGCTTAAGTGGCCCATCTCCCACACACCACAATGTCATTTTAGGACAAAATATACAGACTCTCGATTTCAGGCGATTTCAGGCCATTTATTTATAGATTGTTTTCCACAGCATACGTATGAAACAGCGTGAGTTTCCGCTGTAGCCCAATTGGGGAGAGGTCAAACAAAACGATATCATCAGCGAAAGCTATCCAGTCAAGTGTTACTGAACCCAACTTGGATTTGTGAGACCTCCCTCCCACTCTCTTGCTATGTCTGCTGTGTACATATTATACAGGGTGGGGGTCACCACACAGCCCTGCCTCAGACCTACAAAGGTCTTAACAGGCGTGGTCATTGCCCCACCCTTGTCCAGCCTTACTTTCACTGTTGTATCTGTGTGCAACAAAGCCAACAATTCCACCAGAGTAACAGGGATCCCAGCCGCCAAAAGCTTATGCCACAACATTCCTCAGCTGTGTCAAAAGCACTTGTCGTATCGATCGAGGCCATGTAGACGGTACCCACTGTTTTTGTTTTAACTCCTGCCCTCATATGTGCCAGTGAAAATGCATTTAAAGGAGTACCCATCCCTGCTCGAAAGCCAATTTGGCAATCAGACAAGAGTTTATGATTGGTTATCTGAGCTTTAAGATCCCTCAGCACCAGGGTTCTGAACATTTTGCTAGTGCAATTGGTCTAAAATGTAACGGGTTTAATTTGTCCCCCTTTTTATATATAGGAACAACAAGAGATTGTTTCCAGGTCTCTGGTACCATGTGTGCCGAACACACGTGTTGAAATGGTTCCCAAAGAGGAGGAGCCCTTACTTGCCAGTTATCTTTAACGATTATGAGGGGGGGACATGATCTGGTCCTGGAGCTCTTGAGGGCTTTGCTTTGCTAATTGCCCATAGGACATCCTCCACGTCCCAGTGGCTTTTTATGTCTAGGGGTCACCCCTTTCTCTCTGACTCGAATGGTGGTTAGTTTACTAGTAATGAATACTTTGCAAGTAGATATTGTTCCCAAACCTGCGCTGTAATCTGACAGTCTCCTGCTGTGGGGGAGTTTTTTTTTTTAATCTCTCCATCAGGGTCCAAAACTTTGCTGCATCCTTTCCAATCAATGTCCCTACCATCTCCTGGTTTCTCTTGATTTGGGTTTCCCTCCTTTCAACTTCTTTCCAACAGTATCTCAATTTGAACAATTCATCCTCATACTGAAAGATATAACCCATTATAAATTGAGACTTTAGCCAGATATTAGATGTAATATTAGTGTTGTCATCCAATTGATCTACTATTAGGATATCTTCTGTTGTTATTACTCTAAGGGGTATAATCTCATTTAATATACGTAACACTGTTGTTCTATTTAGGGGAGGATGTCTATCAATTCCCATGACTGATTTTAACTGTAAAGCTCTTATTTTATTGGGGTAATTTTCAGCATTGATTTCTTTACTTTGCTCTTTCATTGTGGCTTGGTTTTTACTTTCTAATTTATTTTCCATATCGATAGTCATATCCTGCTTACTGTCATCAATGTTCGATGTTTTATCAGGGACTGTTATTGGTTTTTTTGGTCCAATAGGGGTGGTATTCACATGCACATTCATATTATTTACCTTTTCTTTTTGGCTCTCCTTTACTTGTTGTGCTCCTTGTATTACTATCATGTTGCTTTCACACACCACACTGTTCAGGCGACATACATTCTTATGTATCTCTTTTTCATTTTCAATTAAGGTATTGGTGTTGTCCTTATTCAATTGCTCATGTGATTCAGACATGAGCTCACACAGATACTTTCATATATCATTTCGGGAAATTCATTCTTTATTTAAGGCAGATTTATCTGTGTTTTCTTCACAGTCGCAAAATTCTCAGTTTCATGTATTAGTATGTGATTCTCATTGTTTATACTATGTTCATCCAGTGGAATACTACTATCATTACAATCAATGTTCTCGATTTCTTGTGTTATCTTAGATGCATTTACTTCTTCGGTTTGAATACATCCATTCACCTTTTTCGACTGTCCCGTCGAGGTGTACATCATTGCTTGAGCTATTACTTGCTTTTTGGTTTTAGATTTAGATTTTCTTTACTTTTAGATATAGTAGGGATTCTCTGTACTATATTTGTTTCTGCTCTTTTATGTGCATCCTTATTTTCATTTACTCGTTTTTTCTCCTGTCTCTGTTTTCTTGCCTTTTAACACTTTTTTGTCATTGTTTGCTTTATTTTTGAAACACTACTTGGCTATTTATCTCTTAAATCTCTACTATTTCTAGCTCTGATTGGGTCTCTTGGCTGCACGCATCAGGGTTTGTTGCAGTATCTTGGAAAACTCTGGTAGTGCGATTTATGGTCTTATGGAGCAAGAGGGATTGGAAATCAAGTTTTTTTTCTAACCTTTTGCATTTTATATTTAGAATGACCAGCAAGTTTTCAACTATTTCAAACATCATTAAAGATAATATGCTGGTGCTGATATTAGAAGTGTCAAGGTTTTCATATGGATTCTCATTGAGATTTTCATTATGATGCTCAAAGATCGTAGTCATAGTTTGAATTTGAGACGCTGCATTATATGTCTCCATTGTCTCCATTGTCTCAATTGAACCCATTGTTCCAGTTGTTTTCTTCTCTGGACTTTCAAATTGCTCATATTCATGTACATGTATTTCTGTTACATTTGATATTCATATATTGGCTTCTATGTAATTTTCATCTGACGCTGAGTCTATTGTCTCATTGTGTCTAGTTAATGGGCAAGGACACCTACTGATAGATGATATGATATGATATGGCATTTGTAACGCGCCTATACACAAATGTTTCTAGGCGTGAAGAGGCAAGGAAGGGAAAACAGAGAGAGGACAGAGACAACAATCTTACTAGGCCAAGTGACATTGAGATTGCACAAGTGCAGGGGAGGGGAAAAGTGCCAGGGAAAAGGGGTGGGGCAGTGCTGTACATGGGATCAAAACAATAACAAGAAGTGTGGCCAACAGGAGGCAGGTGCAAGGGTAAGTACAGAGAGCAGTTGTCCAAAAGTGCAGGTAGTGGGACTGTAGGGTTACAGATACAGACCCAAATGCAAGAGTTGCCGGGAGGCAGTACGAGTGTGCAACTGGGTGGGCAGGGACCTGGTCCTGAAATCAGAGGGTAGGCAGGTGACCAGTGCAGTATCAGATAGGAAATCAGGAAATCAGCAGGGGAGAGGATGAGAGAAGCCCAAAGCAAAGAGGAAGGTCTTGAGGTGCTTCCGGAACCGGAGATGGTTCTCCTCAAGTTTTAGAGAGGCAGGGAGGCTGCTCCAGAGGGAGGCCCAAGCCGAAGAAAGAGATCTACCACCAACTCGTTGCTTGGAGAAGCGACTGAGCCTGAGGGAGTTGGGGGTGGATGAGCGAAGAGCTTGAGAAGGAAGATATTTAAGAAGAGAGAGTTGAAGGTATTGAGACCCCAGGCCCCAGAAGGCCTTGTGGACAATGCGGAGGGTTTGAACTTAATCCTTGCAGTCACTGGGAGCCAGTGCAGAGATTTCAGTCCTTGAGGGATACGCTCCCTGGGCTTGAGGCCAAGGAGAAAACTTGCAGTCCTCTTCTGGATGAGATGAAGAGGGCGAAGAGTAGAAGCAGGCAGATTTATAAAGAGTCTGTTGCAATAGTCCAGCCCAGAGAGAAGCAGAGCTCTGGAGACAGTGATCTTCTGTGGGAAGGAGAGGAGATGAAGAACATCATACAGCTGGTAGTGTGACTTCTTAGAGACATCAGAGATGTGAGGAGAGAAGGAGAGTGTGGAGTCGAAGATGGCCCTGAGGTTTTTAGCCTCGCAGGTGGGGGTAGGAAGAGGGCCAAGAGAGGCCGGCCAGAGAGTGGAAGGAAAGCAGGGAGTGGGTGTGAAGATGAGGAGAATCTCGGTCTTACTGGCATTAAGGCAGAGATCATTGGCGGCACACCACTCATCATGTGCTGTGTCAGGGACTTCCACCTTCGGCAGGGACACAGGCACAACCAGACAGGGCAGTGGTGGTGGGACTGGTGCACACAAGGCTGTGGTGGTAGGTGTCAGGGAAGCCTGCATGGCGGATGACAAGGGTCATAGGAGGAAATGGAGGAGGGGGCCATTCCAGTGGCCACACCTGAGAGATCACTCGAGCTCGAGAGCAGTGCATGTGCCAACTGACATAGGTAGATGCACACCTGCCTGTGATGGTGTACAAGGTGCTTGCGAGAAACCTTTACAACATCACAGATAGCTGCCAGCCGCCTGGAGATACTTGTCAGCAGGGGCTGCACCACTACTCAGATGGCCTCATGACAAATTACAGCCTTACTTAACTCAATCACCTGACCAAAACACCAGATTACTAGTTTTGCTATTTCGACTCAATCTGTTTCAGACCAAAGACCGCACAAAATCTTGGAAGCAGAACGAAAGTGCAAATACAACATGTCGTTTTTGTAATCCCTCAGTGGAGACTCTAAAACATCTGACTCTATTTTGTAAAAAGTTCAGATCATTACGAACTAAACTATTCGGACCACTCTTTAAAGAATGCCAAACTTATAGTGCCATGGACTGGTGGAAAACCATGTTCGATGGCTCAAACCGAAAAGTCATGTTTGGACTGGTAATGTTTTTAAAGGATCTAAAAACTTGTTTAACCGAGGCAAATCCCACATCCGCTTCGCAATCAATCTAGCCAAAATGAATCTATGAACATGGCGGAAGATGACTGAGAAACTTATTGCGTAAGCGTGTGGGTCTGTAAAACGATAGTAATGTGACTGAGAAAGAAACATTTTAAAGGTTTATTTCGAAACCAAACAAATAAAAAAATAAAAATAAAAAAAATAAAAAGATGGCCTCATCTGCTCCAAGCGGGGGATCGGTCTGGCTGGAGTCATCCAGGAAGATGGTCATTGCCACAGCAGATCGCCCATGGACAGAAATAGTGCAGAACCCTTCACGTTGGACTGCACACCCTCATGTCTCTGGGCCAGGGGTGCAGCCTGAACACCCTCCTTGATGCTCCCACCTGACCCCGTGGGCTGGCTGCATTGGGTGCCTCTCCAACTCCAACTTCACCCCACCCAACAACTGCACTGTGGCCTCCCTCATTGATGTACCCTGTGTGACAGCACCCTGTTCTACCACTACGGAGGTGTCCCTCACCACAATCACCTCCTGGGACTTACCTCAGTAGCCTTGCCTAATGGTACAGGCGCCCCCCCTGCCACATCACTCTCAGAAGAGGAGGTGTTAACAGTGAGTGGCTGGGTTCTGTGCCTTAGTCTGGAGGCCTTGTCCCTGCGTCTCCACTCCACAGCACTGCTTCCGCCCCCTTCTCCAGCTGCAGCAACTGTGGGAAAGTGGACAAAGAAAATTGACATCAGTCAACAGTGACAGAGCATGTGTGGCATACACAACATAAACAGTACCATTAAGTCAGCACGAGTCAACCATCAACTGCCACACACACACTCGCTCATGCAATTGGCATGAATACTGACACACAAATGTAGGGACAACGATGAGTCACATTCATGACACATGCACATGTCAACACAGCACATTTACCTGTGGCCACAAACACATTAGGCCTCATTACAAGTTTGTCAGCTGAAATCTGGTGTTATCTGGCGGTGACACCCGTTCCATCAACGCATGGATGTGGAAACAAGGTTGAATTACGGTTTGGCAGCCGCGCGCCTCAGCAAAGTGCAGAACGGTGCCACTGCCAGTATGGTAACACCGACGGTGATGAATGCACTGGCACAAAAGCCTGCGGTACATCCGTATCTGCCTAGTGCATGCCAGACATAGCGGAGGTGGAAACACCGGTGCCGGAAATAACGCTATCGCCGAAACCCGAAAGAGAGCGGCAGCCATTACATAAATCACAATACACTGCAATCCTCTGGTACCACGAGGCCCACAGCTACTGTGACAGCCTAAAGACACAGAGGAAGATGTCATCCAGGATCCCAGTGAGCCGGCAGCGGAAACCCTGCTTCAGTGAGGCAGAACTCATCCTGCTTGTCGGCCACATAGTCGACAATGCAGGAGAGTTGTTCACCGCAGACCAGAGGTGCTCCACTGAGATGAGGCGAAAGGCCATATGCGCTGAGGCTGCCCAGAAGGTTTCACCTGTGGGGGTGACCCCCCCGTATTGTAAAAGACTGCCACAAGAGGTGGGATGACCTGTGGCTGAGGGTGCAGAACATACTGGCAGCCCACAGACAGCAATCTAGTGCCACAGGAGGCAGACCACATTCCCCACTGAAGCTGCTACCATGGGAGGAGAGGTGTAACAGCGTGCTGCACCTCGAAGTAATCGAGGGAGTCGGTGGAGCAGAGGCCAGAGCAGTGACACCTGGCGAGGCCGGTAAGTACATAAAGTGCAAAGACATGAATGTGAATCAAGGTAAGCCTGCCCCCCCAGCAATGCAGAGAGAGACACATATCACAGTCCCCATCAACCCTAGCACACCCATTCATACCATGGGCCCCCCCAGCAATGCAGAGAGAGCCACATAACACAGTCCCCTTCAACTCTAGCACACCCTGTACCCCCAGCGTCCCCCAGCAATGCACAGAGAGCCACATATCACTGTCCCCATCAACCCTAGCACACCCAGTACCCCCATGCACTCTCCCCAGCCAGCCAGATGGCGTGCACCAAAGTGGAGCCCCAGACACACACACATGACTGCAGCACACATCAATGCATGTAACCCCATTTTGATGATGCTTGAGAATTGTGTTGCATGTGATTGTACCATACACATCCTGTGACACCACTAACAGCATGCTTTATAATCCCCTACAGGAACATCATCTGACACCGACGGGGGTTATCAGGGGACATCAAGGGGGGCTGGATGTGCCCATCGTCGAAGACGACTATTGTCATCCGACACAGGCACCTCTGACACCCGTGGTGTTACTACGGTCCAGGTGCACCGCGCTCAGGAGACCATCAACCCTGCAGCGCAAGCAAACCAGCAGGCACCGCTGGAAAATCCCCCTGCAGCACCAGCAAACCAGCAGGCACTGCTGGAATATCCTCCTGCAGCGCCAACAAACCAGCAGGCACTTTAGGACATTTCCCCTGCTGCCACTCCAAGTACACCTGTAAGTGCAGCAGCACCTCCAGATCTGCCTGAGTCTGATGGTGCGGAAAGCACACAAGACCATCATGCCAGTGAGGCACCAGGGTCAAGTAATGAGGGGTGCCCCTCCATGCCTGATCAACTCGGCAAATTCAGCCCAATGGGCCTCCAGAGTCCAATGCGCTCCCCTATGCCATCGCTGCAGGAGTTGACCACTCACCCGCAGCGCATAGCACAATGGCAGGACACGCTGGTCAGACTGGTAGAACAACACCTGGAGGAATCAAGGCTCCAACGTGAGGAGTCGTGGTTGCAGCGGGAGAGCAACGAGAACTCAGTCCGCCGGTTATCACGTGCCATTGGCCGTTGTGCAACCTCAAACATGTTGATGTCCAGAAGGGTCCGTAAGGGGAACAGCGTGCAATGGGACATCGCGGAAACAATGTCGCTGGCCCTGCAGGCTATCATGAGCCGCCTGCCCCCACCGAACCCCGATTTGCCCTCCACCAGCATCACCTCCATCAAGCTCTCAGGCAGGCAGCCCCAGAAGGAGGTCCACGCAGCTGTCTGGCCCAACTCCAAGGGACATTCATGGGCCCAGGCGTGGCAAGAAATAGGGTGTACTCTGAGACACTGAAGTTACACATGATACCATTGTGTTTTGGGCCTGGGCTGTGGGTGGGTACGTTGGGGAGGTGGGGGTGGTCCATAGTGGGAATAGCTAGTTGGGGCCTGGGCGGTGGGTGGGTACGTTGGGGAGGTGGGGGAGGTCTATAGTGGGAATAGCTAGTTGGGGCCTGGGCAATGGGTGGGTTTGTTTAGGAGGTGGGAGGTCACGTGTGGGCATTTTTTCTTATTGCACCTGATCCTATTTGTTCTTTTCTTAATACACTGGTTCGCAAATGTGAATTACGAGTGGACAATCTTCTTCCGTGTGTGTAACGATCATTTAATGTAAGTGTCACAAATGGATGTGCACCATGGGCCTTTGAAGTTGAACAGAAAAAATTGTCAATAAGTGCTGCACGTGCATGTAGACCATCAATGTCACCCCGGCCTGCTTATACATCCATCCCATCATCATCATCATCTTCATTCTCATCTGCTGACTCCATGTCTGGGTGCAGTGGAATGTTCCTGCGTGTGCACATATTGTGCAGCATGGCACATGCCAGCACAATTTTGCCTACCTTCACGGGGCTGTAATGCAATGACCCGCCAGATCAGCTGAGGCAGCGGATCCTGGCCTTCAGCAGTCCAAAGGTCTGCTCTATCATGCCCTGTGTCCGTATGTGTGCCCGGTTGTATGCCTCCTCATGCCTGTTCTGTGGCCATCAGATGGGTGTCATGAGCCATGGCGTGAGTGCATATCCGGAATCACCTGCATGGGAGTGACAGTAAGGAGACATGTTTGTGTTTGTGGTTTGTTTTTGCAAATCATGGCATATACAGACTCTATCTGGGCCTCATTACGAGGTATGCCGGTAAGTGAAAAACGATGCCGGTATGCTAATACCGGCATCGTCATCCGTTCAGTTGCATTCCGACCCCCAAACCCGGAATGAACAGCACCCTAAACCAAGGTGCCGTTAACTGCGGCATAGGCGCGTACACGCGCCCCTCCATTGAGTAAATACCGGCCTGCCGGTATAAGGGGGGAATCACAACCTACGCATACATGGAAATACCGGCATCGTGAACCCGGTAATTACGTGCTGCTCAATGCCAGCCACACAGGCATCTCAGACCACCCGCAAACGGTAATCAGGATACAAGGCAGCTGCCACAGGAGCACAGAATCAGTCCATGTAGGCTGAGCCAGTATAAACTGAGCACACCTACACACAACAACCCTTCCCACACCAAAATGCCCCAAGTATCAGCAGTTGCAACCATGGCACTGTTGGACATGCCTATACTGCTCCAACAACAGCAACTACAGCAACAACTGACACAGCAGCAACAATAGGCAGCACAGAGGAGACGCAGGAGGAGAAGGAGGGTGAGACAGGGCCAGCAATTACCACCAGCGCAGACACGAGTGCCTTGTAGGCAGCCACCAATCCCTCGCACCAGACCCAGCCCATCCAACCAAACCCCTGGCACATCCACACCCTATACCGGTTGGACTGTGACACCATCACCACCATAGTGTACATGATACATTTTCAACCACGTATAAATACGCACTGCCTTCCCCCCACCACCAAGGGTGCTTTCTGTGCTACACTACCTGTCCGCAGGCACCTACGGGCCACCTGCATGGCAGTTCACAACCACCATCTACACGTATGCTGAACCAAGTGCACGATGCCCTCATGAAGCACACAGGCAGCCATGAATCCCCATCACGGACTGGCCAGGATATACCCAAAACCAAAGTATGCTTCCATGCACTGCCATGCATGCCCAAATTCGTAGGTGCCATCGACGGCACCCATGTATAATAGTAATATTCCCATAACATAGAAGCTGTGTCCCGCAATCGCAAGCAATACCACTCCCTCAATGTGCAAATGGCATGTGACTTAAGCAAGATCATCACCCATTGCTGTCCCCGAATCCCTGGATCCACACATGATGCCATGGTACTGCGCAAGTCAACCCTACACCATCACATGCCGCAACATGCTGGACCACGTGCCTGGCAGCTTGCTGAGTCGAACCACAAGGCCATGGCCATGCTGTGGGGTACTGATGTGTGCGGATGCAGTAGGGGGGTTGGCCCACTGCACTAGGGTGGGAAAGGTGTGTGTGCGAAAGCACACCAGTGCGCCAATAGCCACTGACTTGGGAATGCATGCAGAGGCAAACACTCCTCACCTGAACCAGCCGAACGGAACAGGACACATCACTGTGCCACACATCCCAAATGATGCATACGGATGAAAATATGTAAGAGGCACAACCAGGGCAGCATGGTGTTGGCAAGCAATGTATGCCTGAATGGGATGGCAACTACGGCAATACGGCTAGTCTGACCATGCAAAGCAAACAATATCCCTCATGAATCTCCAGACTACACATTGTCGCAATACCGCAGCACATGACTCTCAGCATGCAGGAATAGACCCTGTATCTTCCATTCAATCCCATCCAGTGTACCACATCCCATTACAGAATACATTGCATCTAGGTGACCATTTCCTACACGTACTGGGACATGTGCATGCCCACATCAAGTAGCTGCTGACATGACTGTGCTCCCTGAAGGTGGTAGTTCTGAGCAACACATACCGATTCGTCTCCACCTGCAGGTGATGGAGGACATCCCTTGAGGCCTTGGATACTTACCCCTGTGCGTAACGCGCAGAACTGCCATGAAGAGGAGTACAGTTGTGTGCACACTCGTACCCGTGTAGACATTGAGCCGGCCTTTGGCCTGCTGAAGGTGCGTTTCCACAGCATTACCAGGCCTGGTGGGGCACTCCCATGTAGGCCTGAGAAGGTGGCACAGATCACCATGGCCTGTGTCATGCTGCACAACATGTGCGTCTGAAGGAATGTAACACTGCCACCTCACATTCACAGGCATGGCCTGGGTGAGGATGAAGGGGATGGAGACAGAGGCGAAGGAGTCCCCCTGCCAGTATGTGCTGCACGGGATAGACATGCTGTACGCCAAGGCAAAATATACACAATCCATAGAAACGCATGGACGATGTGAGTAATGTGTCTACGACACACTGAATCAGGACATGCACACCTTGATGTTCCCAATTGGCCCACTGTACACCAAACAAAATGAATGCACATGTCTGAAAAGAATGAAGTCCAAACAATGATATGCTTGCACACTACGGTGTATTTCAATCAAACGTGATGTGGCGGGCATAATACCCTCAAAACACCCCTGTGAACTCCCTCTCCCACCCCACAAACCCTCAAAACACCCCTGTGAACTCCCTCTCCCACCCCACAGATGCAAAGTGTCCCCATATGTGCAACGAACAGTGCTCCCTTCCCCAATGTGGTTCTCCACAATGTCATTGTCCGTGCATTCACTTCTTTGGAGGTTTTGGTTCGGGGGGTGTCATGGCCGACCGTTGTGCGCTCCTCCTCATCAGACGCACTGAACTGGATTGCGATGAGGTGGTAGGGGTAGTTGTTGCAGAGGTATCTATTGTCAATCCACTGTCTGTGGCAAGGTGTGGCCGCTGCATCTGAGCGTTGCCTGCCAGGAGGGCCTCTGTCAGTGACCCCATGCACTCCCTGAAGGCACGCATAGATGCCTCTACTGCAGCAGTATTGGCTGCAATAGCCGTTACAATGGCAATCATGGCCTCATTCCCTGCTTCTACGTGCTGGTGCATGATTTGGAGCATGGACTCCTGCTGGGCCTCTACCCTTTTCAGGCGGGACTCCAACGAGGTGTCGTCCGCAGGTGTGCTGGTTGCTGGCCGGGTGGAGGAATGCAGAGTGGTGGCTTGCAGAGTGGTGGCTGGCAGGGTGGTGGCTGGCAGGGTGGTGGCTGGCCGGGTGGAGGAAGGCAGAGTGGTGGCTTGCAGAGTGGTGGCTGGCAAGGTGGTGGCTGGCAGGGTGGTGGCTGGCCGGGTGGAGGAATGCAGAGTGGTGGCTTGCAGAGTGGTGGCTGGCAGGGTGGTGGCTGGCAGGGTGGTGGCTGGCCGGGTGGAGGAAGGCAGAGTGGTGGCTTGCAGAGTGGTGGCTGCCAAGGTGGTGGCTGGCAGGGTGGTGGCTGGCAGGGTGGTGGAAGGCGCCTGCGCGGAACCCTCGTCCGGGGCACTGTCCTCAAACAGTGCATAGTCTGATTCCTTGAGGTCGGAGTCATGTAGACAGGGATCATTGAAGCACTCAGACTCCGCAAGAGGTTGGGGGCTGGCAATGTGGCGTGTGGTGGGTGTGCCAGACATCAAATCTGCATCATCTTCCACCTCTGTGGACACAACTTCCCTGGTGGCTGGCGGCACGGCTCCCACTGTTGTGGTTCTCTGTTGTTGTACAGTGGGTGCAGGTGTCCCCTGCAGGGTTGATGCCTTGCGTGGCACACTGGCTTTGGCAGATGTGATTTCCTTGGCCTGGTGGGTTGCGGTGGCCCTGGTCCCCTTGCGTGCACTGGACGTGCTTGCACCCCTGTCCAGTGGTCCACCTTCATCATCGGTGCCTGGGGGATAGAAGAGATGCAGGTCATCAGTGATGTTGTCAAATGGCAGCTATGATGAATTGCGGTGGGATATGTTCATGCATTCAGCCATCATTTCATTTCTGGGTTGTTGCTTTAGGTGTACTGAGGGGGTATGTGGGGAATCGATGCATGGCTGGTGGGGTAGCATTAGTTTGGTCTCTGTGTGGTGGGTGCATGGGCATGGTTGGGTCATGTGGCACCTCTGTTGGGATTGGGGTCGTCACTCAGTGTCCATGTGGTGCAGGGAGTGACAATGATTATTCTATGGATATGTTGATGCATCACCTTGCCCACTCTAACTTCCCCATCAGTTGGGCCACATCATGTGTCGTAATACGTGGTTGTGATGGTACACTCACCTTCCTCTGTGGTGATTGCTGCGCCGGCCTCCTGATCTCCGATCCCCTTAATGGATTCAGGGTCGATGAAACCACTTGCCGTCTCCTCCCATGGCATCAATTTGACTGGGGAGTGTGGGCCACCGCCTGTCGCCATTGCGGCATTCCGGTTCTCCGACAGGATCCTCCGGACACGGAGGCGGAGGTCGTCCCAGCGCTTCCGGCAGTCACGCACACTCCTTGGGGCGCTCCCCACTGCTGACACCCTCTGAGCGACCTCAAGCCAGACCTCTTTTTTGCGGGTTTGGGCCGCATGCTTTAGGTCTGTGCTGCGGATTATGTCAGCATGCTCTTCCAGGGTGTTGGCGAGCATGGTGAGCTCAGCGTCCGAGAAACACTGCTTCCTCTTCCTCTGGGTGGATTTCCTGCTGGCCTTGGACATGATGATGCTATTCTGATACACGACGACACAGGAGGAGTGGAGGTTGTGGAGGATTGCAATGGATTGTGTTTTTAAAGATGGCCACTGGCCCATTTCCCGTTCCTGCGCGATGACGTAATTTCTGGGTCTGGTTTTGCGAACACAGTGATTCCGTGCCGGAGTTACGGTGCCGGTTTTTAGTGGTTCATTGAAGGCGGTTACGGAGTGGACGCAAGCCACAATGCCGTATAGGGGGGTTGGTGGGCCGTTACCGGGATGGCGGTTTTTCCACTACCGGCATGGGGGGACGCGCGTTCTCGCGCACTCGTGATCGGCCGCTGTTAGCGGGTTCTTGAGTGCATGGACACGCACTTCCCGCCATGCCGGTAAATGAGCCGGATTTTCTGGGTAATTCTTAATGAGGCCCTCTGTATGAGATCAGCACACAACTCAGTACAACCCACAGATGACAACGTGCTATCTGGTATGACTTTGAAGAACATTTCTATTCTGCAAACTTGGGTCACACATTCCTACAAAGACTGTTTTGTTTGATGTATCCATTTGTGATGTGCTGCTAGGCAACTACATCTCTCATTCATTGTAATTTACACAATGCTGAGTTCAGATGTAGTAGGTGCCTCATGTATTGTAAGGTGCTGGCAAGATTTGCGTCAGGCAGACGCAGCCCACACGATTGAAGTGACTATGACGCACAGCACGATGTGTAGCCATCGTGCACATGGGTGTTGCTACTAGTTATTAATAGGTGGCGATACCCACATGTTGGCATTGCATGTTGTGCCACTCCATGGCTAGGTTTTTCTTTCAATTAGCCACGGTATGAATTCCTGTACTGCCATGTGCCTGTTGCAGCGGTAAGATGGGTAGACTCTGGTGGCTGGGTGGATTTAGGTGGTTGTCTATTGCCTCCCCACCACTACACAGAGGTCATGCATTGGTAGTTCTACTCACCTAGCAGCCATGGACACTGTGGTGCTTGTCTCTGCCCCCCCCCCCACTACAGAGAGGTCATGCATTGGTAGTTCTACACACCCAACAGCCATGGACACTGTGGTGGTTGTCTATTGCCCCCCCCACTACAAGGAGGTCATGCATTGGTAGTTCTACTCACCCAGCAGCCATGGACACTGTGGTGCTTGTCTATTGCCCCCCCCCACTACACAGAGGTCATGCATTGGTAGTTCTACTCGCCCAACAGCCATGGACACTGTGGTGGTTGTCTATTCCCGCCCTCCCCCCCATCGCCCCCCACTGCACAGAGGTCATGGATTGGTAGTTATACTCACCCAACAGCCAGGGACACTGTGGTGGTTGTCTATTGCCCCCCACCCCCTCCACTAGACAAAGGTCAAGCATTGGTAGTTCTACTCACCGAACAGCCAGGGACACTGTGGTGGTTGTCTATTGCCCCCCCCCACTACACAGAGGTCATGCATTGGTAGTTCTACTCACCCAACAGCCAGGTCCTTTCTCCCGCATAACGTGCCATGTACCCTGTCAACGTGCAGTTCCGCAATACCATTGAGTCGTGTGTGGACCCCGGGAAACGTGCACAGCAATGTGTGATGAGTTGTTGTGCATCACAGACCATCTGTTGGGTGAGTGAAACTGCTTCCGATTGCGATACACTGCCTCAATTGCATGTCGGACAGTCAACTCCACATGTGTACAATCTAATGCACCAGTGCAATTGGGCATGCCAGCAAGGGCATGGAAGGCCACTTTGGTGGCATTGACCTGCGCAGGGGTTCTGGGTAAGGCAATGTGGTCTGACACATGGTGCAGCATCGCATCCAGTACCTGGAAGAGTATCCTTGAAAAGCAGGGTTGTGACAGCCCATGCAGCTCCCCAACAGTGTGCTGATAGGTTCCAGTGGCAAGAAAGTGCAGTACCAAGACTACCTTTAGCAGGGGTGGGATAGCAGTCCGGATGTTGATGCTGCTTATGTCTTCATCGTTGAGGGTGACAATTGATAATATTGTGGCCCTGTCAAGCCGGTATAATGTGTGTATTTGACTTGGGGTCAGGTTCCAGGATGAGGCCCTGATGCAGGGTATTGCTAGCAGCCTGCGGGGTGGTACCTGCTGTACATTGATGTTTGGGATGGCCACCGGGTTCCTCATTTGCCTCCTGCACCTACGCCGCCTCCTCCTCTGTCTCAGTGCTGCTTCTAACTCCAATGCTGCTTGCAGGTTCCCAATCCCAATTGCTGCTAGGCCGACTGCCAGCATGGTTGTGTTGGAAGGTGGGTTGGGTGTGGGTGTGACCCTTTTGTAGGTTCCCAGTGGCCAATGATGTGCAGCTGGCCTAAATGTGCACACCTGGAGTTTGTTGTAGCTCAGCTGGCAATGTTTAACGCCTGGTCTGTGGTACTGGTATTACAGGTGTGGTATTCACGGTGCCATTTTTATGGCAGTGTTTCCGTGTACATGATACTCATAATGTAACCGTTATAATGCTGTGCCAGTAATTCACAGAGCTCCGCTGAGTCGTACCGCTGTTTGCGGTCACGGGATTACTGGGTTCGGTAGCACCGTGGGGGTCACTTTGTGCTGACAGTGTTTCCGCCATCAGAGGTCTGCATGTGCCGGTCCGGACCGCCAAACTTGTAATGAGGCACATTGTCTGAAACATGACATGGCACAATACCAATGCCAAAGTGACCCAACTGTAACCTGCAGCCAGGCCAGGAATCAAAATTAGGAGTTGTCGACCAGGAGCAAAAATCAACTCCTGGGTATCAGGCATCACACGTTAGGCATGAGTAAGCACATCGTGCAGAGCAAATTTAACTAGTGTGAAGAAGCGAACCCTAACTTTTTGCCCATTATATATTATTCAATGAACTTTAAATGTTCTTTAGTTTTGTTCTTCAATCTCTATCACACATATTCCCAAAGCTACAGGCTTAATATCACATAGCTATGTTCGTATATCACCACTTGCTTGGGGAGTAAATCTCCAAGCACCTGGCAATTTCAAACCCTGCAGGCCCATGGGAAGTGCATCTGGGCACATTTATCATTAACAACATTGCATGTCTCGCCTAATCACCTTGTCTGCATGCATTCACATGCACCCTTGGAAAAGCTACAAACAGGGCAGACACGAGGAGTCACGCATGAGACAGGGAAACGTACCTGCCATGCCCCACACAGTGGCACACAAGTGTGTGGCCATAATGTGCACAACTGAGGCAATGCCATTGACACACCATAGCAATACCCCCTGGAGAGGGCCAGGGACCCCATCTGCCTTATGGAGCCACACTAGCACTTCCCTGGGACACCTACTGGAGCCCGTGTCCAGCATGGACCATCAACTGCTAGCCTTGCTTGGATACTCTCACAACATCCAGGCCTGTAGTCACATGCCTGCTCTGGTGCCCCTGGTACCAGCACAGAGTAGCCCCTCAAGCTCCCATGCAACATGTCCATCACACAGGGAGCCACCTACCACAGAGTACAATGCATGCACAAAGTGGGGTCCTTGGAGCCTGGCTGCAGAAACATGTGGGACACAGCTGGGCCAGCTGTTACTCAGGCCTCAGGAAGAGCTGATCCAGCCACATGGGCAGTTGTGCATGCTGAAGGTACAGATGGATGTGTGTCAACAAGGAAGTGCCAGCAATAAAATCCAGGGTCTGGCCTTCAGTCACCAGCACTGTGCAGGGGTCTGCCAGTGGCAGAACACTGTCTGTGGTCTCAGCCCCATCAAAAGATGTGTGACCTCTGAGCAGTGATGGGAATATGCCACTTCACACCACATGCCCCGTGCCCACTGTCATATGAATAAATGGCACAGTGCACTGTGGTTTTCGCACATCACTTGATGTGACTGAGGGACCCCTGTACATGTAATGAGGATCCACACAAGTAAAATGCTCTAATGTAGCATTCCGTCACCTCTTATCTGAGTACATATCAAGGTGACAGATGCCCAGGTGGCTGCCCTGGAATGAGCCTCACACCCTTGGGTCTGTCTGTGTGACCTCAGTGTCTGTGGATGGGCCACTGACGCAGGGTGGATGTCCCTGTTCGTCATGCATGCACCAACAGTCCAGTTGGATGGGTGGGGGGAAGAGTCTGGGCCGAGGCACTAATCTTGCAAGAAGGGGGCATCCCCTGCACATGCCCATACCACTGGTGTGGTGAAGTGGGGCCTGCCAACCTGTGGAACTGTCGTCGCCCTGGACTGCAGTTGACAAACAAGCTCAGCTGAGACGTGCAAAGGCATGTACCACGTGGGCCCACACCCGCTGTGTGTAGATCACGCACTGTCCATGCCACCATCCCTGTATTCTCGAATTACCACTGGGGAACTGCTGGCCTACTCTGCCGCAGCACTGCCTAGAGGGGAGAGACACCCATGCAAGGTGTAACTCCCTGAGGGGGCATGCTCTCCAGTCAACTCTGTCACAATGCAGGCGGTATGTAGATGTCTATCTCAATGGCCATGGCTAGACAAGCAGTCCAACCTAAGGTGAACCGAGTGTGCAAATGAATCTGTGGATTGCAGGGAACTAAACAGACCGCCTGACCTACTGTTGCAGTGCAAGTTATTGAGGGTACTTTGACAGCCAAGCATCCTCCTGCGCTGTAAAAGTACTTGCCCTCTCAGAAGAGCACCCCCACCAGGCAAAGCTCTGTTGACACATTGCGTGGTGAATGGCTCCTGTCTGTCTTGGGATGTGCGAAGTCTGGGTGTGTCAGCGGGTACCAAGTGAAGGGCAGACAGAACCGTTACACACTGCCAACAGTAGGCCAGAGTAAGGCGGCTATGTCGACTTGTAAACAGTGTACCCTGGGTGTAGAGTATGAGAACTTTTCAAAATAGCCATGCCTCTTCATATATACAACAGGAGTACAAACCAGATTGTAGTCCATCCGGATCTCCAGTGCCACTGGGCCTCCCATGCATACCCAAGGTCCACCATCACATGGCTGGGCATTCCAAAGGATCATGATGGGCACATGCAGACCATGGACCAGGAAACCTGGCAAAGAACATCCCCCATGGCATGGCCCCAGGAGGCAGAACACAGGGGTACAGTGGTGGGCAGTAAGTCCCTTAGTAGGGTGGCCAACCACTGAATGCAGTGAAACATAGCTGGTCTGGCGTACTGCTGGGAATACATTGGTGTCAAGCCACCCAGTTGCATGCAGTATACCACAAGCCAGTCATGATTTGACTTTGCACAGCATGGACATGCAAGCGGGTGGAGAGGTCTCACGACACCTGTTTGGGCACATGTCCACCCAAATACATGAAGCAATATGCACCCCTGACAACTTGACCTGTAAGCACGCAACACACACAGGCACACATTGCTGAGGTACATGCACTTATGCTGTTGCCCCCAGCACAAACATGTGGCATGATCACAAGTCAACTCTGGATTCACATGCAGTGGGATGACAGATCACATCCCCGTCCCTGAGAGGTTAATGCACCAACATGACATTTACAGACATCCATTCACATGTGTCACTCTCAGCTAATGAGTGTGGATGGTTTCACTTACAAATGTGCAAACCATAGAGGTGTCCTGCATGCATGTCACTCACATGGCCACAACATCGTAATCTGGCATCTGCTCTGTCAGAGCACTTGTTCTCATCAACTCACATTGCATGTGCACGAGTGCACCAAGTCACCAAGAACCATTAGAGCATATACCAACACATGTCCAATCAACAGATGTCTGCCATCACATATGCCCAGCATTGGCAGGTGGCTGCATGCTGCTGTGGATCACTGCAACACTCATGCTGTGTACATAAGGGAGTAACTGTAATCATGCATACCCACGCATACCCATGCACAACACACATACAATATAAAGCAGTGCACTACATGGGTACTCACCAGCAGCTTCCAGACGTGCTTGCCACTCACAGATCGCAGATCTGATGACGTCCTTTGGCTCCAAGCTGTGTCACTGGGTTGAAGAGGGCACCAAGATTTGCCAGGACCCGATCCACCTGGATGCCCACTGCGGTGGAGTTGAAGTTGGCTGCCCTCTGCCTTGCTGTGAATGGTGAAGAGGATGGAGCTGACATGTCACCCCCTGAGGCAGGCGTCAGCTAACTGGGTACTGACAATGGGCTGTGGAGCTGTTGTGGTGGAAAAGATAGGTGTGAGTCCCAAGCTAACAGATGAGGTGGTCATAAGGCCTTACAGGCCAGCCACAGGAGCACAGGCAATTGGGGGACAGCAGGCACTCCAAGGCAGTGCGGGTAGGCAGCAGGCACTTACGCCCTACCAGGTAGCAGCTGATGGTGAAGTGGAAGGCAATACAGGGCAGGAGGAGGCAAAGAAAATGGCACAGAGGCAGGAGCAAAGTTGTGTGGCATCTCAACATGAAGTAGCATGGATAACAGAGTAAGAGGCCTTAGCGCATAAATAACATGTTATGCACTGCATGCAGCATGCCTACGTGGCACAGACAGTAACAGGGAGATTTAACAGGTGCGACGTACATTTGAATGTGTGTGCGAGAAGTCACAGAGACGGAGAATTTGCGATTGTTGACACTCATCTCACAAAGCAAATTTCACCTCTCATATGCTACTGTTAATGTTAAAGGATATTTATACCGCACATTATCACCACCGGAGTGGTCCCCTGGTTCTCTGGTGGATCTGAAAGAGAAGAGGGGTAGGTTAGGGGCATGTTAGTGGGACAAAGTTTGGAGAGGAGCAAGGGAGCTGTGATGTACTGTTGGCAGCTTCAGTTCGGTTAACACTGTTCGCTGAACTTTTTGGTGTAGTATCCGGTATACATCCGTTGTGTGCTGTTTTGTGAAGGTCTGTGTGGTGAAGCGCATGCGGGTTGCTGCGGTTTAAGAGGTGTGGTTGTGTTTAGTTAGAATGTGAGAGGTGTATGAGGAGCGGTAAGGTTTTTAGAAGTTTTGTGGTGGTGGTTAGTAGCCTTGTAATTCGTAGAGATGCCCACTCCTGTTGTGTGTCTTTGGCGATTTCAGAGATGGTTACCTTCCTATCAGTGATTAGTATTCAGCATGATAAGGCTGTCTCTCATCTCTCTGTCATTATGTTAAGTTAGCTAGTCTTAGCATTTCTATCTATGTATTTGGCCAGCCCCTACATCCCAGTTTATGTTCGGTGTAAACTAGTCCTTTTGGATCGATCTGCGTGTTACCCGCATGTTACCTGCACCCCTACCTAACTTCTTGTCGGAGTGGGAGGGTTGGTGGTTATGCCTTTGTGTTAAGCACCTCTGCTATTGTTCTGTCGAGATCGGGTTGTTGCTCGTGTTCTATTCTACCTCGCATTGTATCTCTTGTTCTTGTAGGAGTTTCCCTTAGTCGGTCCTAGGTGATGTTTGTGCCGTCTTATATTCTGTCAGCCTGTTCTTTGTATTTCCTGTTTGATTGTTTCAGTTGTTTCTGTCTGGTTCCAAGGTGTTGAAGAGCCAGGTTTTTATTCGTTTTTGGAATTTTAGGTGGTCTTTGGAATTTCTTATTCCTTTCGGGAGGTTGTTCCAGGTTTTTGCCGCTAAGTGGGAGAATGAGGATCCTTCTAGTTTTTTCCTGACATAAGGTTTTTGTTCCAGGCAGATTACATTGCTTAATCTGAGGAGTCTCGTTGGTTTGTAGATGGTTATTTTCTTTTGTAGGAACTCTGCTCACTGTCCGTTGATTGGCCTATGTGCTATGCACGTTGTTTTGAATGTGATACAGTGTTTAATTGGAAGCCAATGTGACATTTTTAGGGCTGGAGTGATGTGATCTCGTTTTAACAGTTTTAGGAGGAGTCTAGCTGCTGCATTTTTGGATGCGTTGCAGTTTCTTCAGGAGGTGTTCCGGCATCCAGAGATAAAGGCTGTTTGCGTAGTCTATTCTTGACATGATGAGGGTGACGATTGTCAGTGTTTTGTGGCTGAAGGAGAGGAAAGGTAGAATTCTTTTTTTTTGAGTGAAGGAGGAAGAAGCATTTCTTAATTATTGATTGCATTTACTTGTGTTTCTAAGGTTAGAGTGTTGTCCTTTTGGACTCCCATACTTGTATTACTTTCCTGGTTTGCCTTGAGGGGCCCTCTATGCATCATGCACCTCATTCATTGGGTTTGGGATGCCTATATGGCATTGTGTACACATTCATTTTTGTTGGGAGGCCCTCTATGCATTGTGTCATGCATTTTCTATGTTTGGGGTGCCTTGGAGCCTGCAGGACCACTATTTTGTGTGATGCAATTTTTTGGGGTGTGCCATTCAATGTATCAGCCCCATGAATGGGAAGGCTCTGAAAAAAAGAGAGGACAGGGATGTGGTGAGGACACATGTGCACCAGCGCCAGGAGGGGGACATGGTGTGCCTCAGCCCACAGGTGACCACAACAAGGATATGGTCAGAGGCCTACAGGTGGCCAAGCACCACCAAGAACCACTATGGCCAAGTGTGGACACCCTGCAGAGCAGGAAGAGCCACCACCCCATGATCAGACACAGGTGAAGGAGAAGGGACCACTGAGGAAGAAGCACTTCATCGATGAGGAGCTTGTAATTCTTACAGTGTATGCGCAGGAACACCATGGGGACCTCTACCACTCGGCTGGCACACCACGTGCTCCCACTCAGCAAATTAGGATGTGGCAGGAGGTCACAGTCCTCATAAATGCCTGTGGTGTGGAGAAGCGCACTGCTAAACAGGTCCGCAAGCAGATGGATGACCTCATTCGAAGGACTAAGGAGAAGCTCAGTCTTAACATGGCCTCTGCCCATACCACTGGAGGAGGAGAGGGAGCTGATTTCTTTTGAAGAGGTCACAAGTGTAATGATCAGCAGTGAGCAGGTGCTTGGTATGGGAGGCATGAACGCCTATGTCTACTCATCTGGTGAGTGGCATTTGTGCATTTCGTATGTGATGATAATTTTGCATGACATGCTCCCACATCTCATTTGTATGGGAGTACAGTTGACTGCAGTTGGCAGCCACCCATGGGCACTGCATGAATGCTACTGTGTACACTACTATCACCTGACCTGCATTCAGGGAGGTTGTTGCATGGTTTCTGTGCATGGTACATGTTGGTGTCACAGTACACATCACTCTTTGCTGGCTTCCACTGCTGTGCCAGTACTCACATGTGTGGCAATGGCATACAACACATGCCATTGTATACATTCACAGTGTCATGCACTTCCACAAAGTATAGCAGACTCAGATGTCTGTGCTGCACATATACTCCTTGAACCATTGGCAGCCTATGACACTATCAATGACAGCATCCTCATCGACAGACTCCACTCACTAGGCATCATGGACTCAGCATTTAGATTGTTCACCTCTTACTTCGCTGACCTTCACAAACCTTCTTCCTACCATCCTTCTGCACCCCACCTGTGCCTTAGCCTACACCCCACCTTTATCTACTCTCATGACCTGACCTGCACAGATTACACCCACATCCTTTCCAAGATCCCCAAGACCTTGGGGGTCATTCCGACCCTGGCGGTAAGGGGTTAACGGCATCGGTAAAGGTGCCGGAGCTGTCAACCCCTTACCGCCTCATTACGAGTTCTGCTTGCGGAACCCGCTAAGGATGCCTGTTTTCACCAGGCGGCCTTAGCGGGTACCGCAAGCAGCCCAGCATGCTAACAACGGGCCCGTTATCAACCCGTTGTTAGCATGCTCCCCATTGCCATTGAGCCCTATGGGGGCTGGAATGGGAATGGGGATGTACCGGGTCTGGGTTCCTTGAATGAGGAATTACCGGGCCCTCCAAGGTCAGAATGGCCTGGTAATTCCTCATTCAAGGTACCCGGTAAGGGAGTAGCCATGCCGCTAATTGCGGCATGGTTACCTCCTATCTCGTAATGACCCCCACTTGTCTGCTTCCCATCGTGACGTCACCTTTGGCCACATAGATTTCAAAACACTGCCTGGCAGCTAACCACCTCCTCCTGAATCCTGGTGGAAGCAGAATCCTGATTTGCAGTAATACAGCACTCTTCCACCAACCCACCCCGTCTCTCTGCTCCATAGACCACATTCCTCCAGCATCCAGCTCAGCGAAGAACCTGGGATACACCATTGATTATGATAGAACACTCTATCACTTATAACTACAGAAATGATGCCTCACAAGTCTAATGCTTCACATCACAGCTCAAGGAGTCACCACAGAGTTGTGCAGGCAGGTGTGCAATTATTATTCATTTATTAATGTGTTTTCTAACAATATCACAAATTATATTACACAATTTAGACAAATAATATTTCATATAAAATCATCCACAATGTGTGCAAAAAACGCAAAAATAAGATACTGTGCAAATATTTAAAATCATCCACAATGTGTGCAAAAAACGCATAAATAACATACTGTGCAAATAATCAGCACAAGTTGTGCAAATCTGCAAAGTATATATGCCACCAGTTTTCAATGTGTAGAAAAAACAGCCATAGTTTGCATACAACTAATACATGTACATTATTGCAAACAACACTGTATAATGAATGGTCAAGGGTTTCTCCTGGGTACCTTGCGATTAGTTTGATAATTCAAAAAAGTGGATTTGCCACACACTTTCCTTTGAAAGTCCGTTTTAAGTGCAATTTTTATTCATTTATCAATTGTTTCATGTTAACTCATAGCCCCAATTGTGGTCAGCGGACACGTGTTTCGACTGCATGGGTCTTTATCAAGGCAGGTGGTATGAAAAAAGATGAAAGATGCCCCGAATGGGGTAGGCTGGTGAAAAGCGGTCAGCCATATAGATGATGGCTTGGCTTGAATTCTGCCCTTAAATAAGTAAATCAGGACGCCGAAGTGCGTCTCGGTCTGATATCATTGGGATAAATTGGGATGAATTCATAAAAAATTGCACTTAAAACAGACTTTCAAAAGAAAGTGTGTTGTAAATCCACTTTTTTGAATTATCAAACTAATCGCAAGGTATCCAGGAGAAACCCTTGACCGTACAACTAAGGAGGTGTTGGCTTCACCTCAACCCCATCCTGTGACCTGTGGAAAAACAAATTAGGACACCACATTAATCATCGGAGCTTAGCAAGGACGGTTCTACACCTAGGGCCCAACTATGAATACTGTATAATGAATAACTCTTCAAAGTGCAAACAATCTCCACTATAACCATACGTCTGTTAGAAAATACATTAATAAATTAATAATAATTGCACACCTGCCTGAACAACTCCAGAGTTGCTCCTTGAGCCCCGAAGTGAATAATTAATTTAGACTCGTGAGGCATATTTATAGTTGTAATTGTTATAATTGGTGTTGCTCCCCAGGTGCCTGTGATGAAAAGGGGATACCCATCCATAGATTTGAAGTCAGAAAACTCTATCACTGCATGAACGCTGTAGGTAGATCCTGACATCTACACCTCCACATCCATAGATGATCGTTCACTTGCCTATCCTACCCTCCTTGAGTCACAGCAGTGCTGGCAATCATCCTCTCCACCCTACACTGCTCTTATTCCATTTATGTGGATGCGCCTGCCTATCAGCTCAGAAAGCTACAACAGATCCAGGACAACACAGGCTGCCTCATCCTTGCACTCACTCCCAGGGAACAAGAATCCTGCACTCCGGGTGTTCCACAGGCTTCAGATTATCTGATGCACTACCTTTACAGCCATTTACATCACCAACTGTACCCTCCACAAGATGTGCCATGACTTACTCCAACACTGGCTCATAGGCTACCAACACTACATAAACCTCACCTCAGGCTCTGCACTGCTCTTTGTGATCCCTTCCCTCAATTCCACTAGAATTTGAGGTACCTCTTTCTTCATTAAGGCTCCCACACTCTCAAACTCCCTCCCACTCAGAATCCACCAAGTGGTGGACCACCTTTCCTTCTGTAAGGCACTCTAAACCTGGCTATTTCCTTCCCCAAGCAGGACAAAGGCCACACCCCATGAAATGTCCCAGCCCAGATTGCCCTGCTGGGGGCACCGTGTCGGACTATGGCAGTGGTGCATGTCATGGCTGTGTTGGTTTTCAGGAGTCCAGCTTGTTTTGGCCAGCAGGGTGCATGGCCAAAAGGTATACATCAGTTCACTTGCTCACAGATAGCAGGGCTGCCTGCCTGTATGTCTCCCCCCTGCACACCACAAGACCAATTTAGCACACTTGGACCATCAAGATTTGTACTGCTTGGTACACGTGGACCCCTGAAGCACCTCTACCTGTGTTTCACATACAAGTCACTTGTTATTTACTGTTGGCTTTTTGCATGCTCTTTCATTTTCAATGTATTGCATGACTTTTATTTTAAAGAATTGTTCAAACCTTGCACTGTGAGTGAGTGACTGCACTGGATTTGACTGTATATTGTGGGCACATGCTTGTGAAACTTCATCCCCTCCCCACAGCTTCTGTTTATCTGTTGTCCCTGCAAGTGTTTGTACCACACCTTACTGGCAACGGCTCATCCTGGTTGTGGGCTCTGATGAAGGGGGAATGGACTGCTGGGGAGTGATGACCTGTCCATTAACTATTGTGTCCAACAAGGGTCAGGGGGTTGATGGCTGGGGAGGAGTATGGAGTGGGGGTGCCACAGTCTTATATGCATGTGAATTGAGGACCTGGGTCTCTTTGTGGGTTGCATGTCATGGTGTGTTGACCATGTGGGTTGGGGGATGTGAAGCCGACGAGTCCCCTTATCAGGTGGCCTTTCTTTCCCAGTCTGTCCTTCACCCTCTCCCTGTATTGTCCTAGATCACCCCCATTCTGTACTATTCTCTCCACGGTGTGCCCCCTGGCCTCTCTGCCCTTGCTTCCTTCTTTCCACTTCCTACTGTCTCTGACTTCCTCGCTTCCACCCTTCTCTCAGCACTCACCCACTCTGACAGCCTCCTTCTCTCCCCTCATCTCCCCACCAGCAGACCTCCTCCTTGCTCCCCAGTCCCACTCTCTTGCTCTGCTCCTCAGCTGTGCAGTCTTCACTCTGTCTCCTCTCGCCAGTCCCTCTTGCCCTCTTTCATCCTTCCAATCAGCTCCCCCACTTGTACTTCTACTCCCCAGCCCTTCCACTCTTCCACTCCTCCCTTAGTATCACTTTCCCTCCCCTGCATCCAAGGGTACTTCACGGGCCCCTGTGTAACATAACAGTGGATATGCCTAACTTGTATGCCTGAAATCTATGCCCTGTCTTGTGCCTGCATCCCAATACAGACTAACCTCTGTGTCCAGAGTGCATAACATACTCTAGTTGCAATCTGTTTACTTGACTGCCAGTGATTACTCTGTTCTTGAGTTCCAATTTTGGTGTATTCATTGGTGCTGACACTCTTTGATGTGACCTTCCAGTTGTTGCCATAGGGTGAACCCAGTCCATCTGTGCATGCAATGTACCCTCATTGTGTTGATTGATCCCTGGTTCTGAACTGTGGCTCTGTCTGGGGGAACCCACATAGCCTTCCCCATTCTGGCTTTCCTCCCACATTCATGGCTGCAGTTTTAGGAAATGGATTCCACCCACCTTGGACCTGTGTCAAGGGTATGCTCCCTCGGGCGGGCCCTCTTACATGGGTGTCTTTCCCCTACAGGCAGAGCAGAGGCTGAGCATCCTGGAAGCTCATTGGTGGCCTGTTCATAGTGGGCGGGTTTGGACATTTTCTGCCCCAGTGCAGGCTCTTTTGGCCATGCTTTTCAGCCTTCATCAGCGAGCACATATGTGCAGTGGTTCAGAACAATGATTCTGTGGGATGACAACCCTCCCTGGCCCCACACTGGTGGTGGTGTGTGGTGTGACCCCTCCCACTTTCTGTTGTGCTTGAGGTCAGTCTCTCCCCTTCCACCACCACCCCCAGTTCAGGCTGGCCTGCTGGTGCACGTGTAGTTTACCTGTCCTTCCCAAAAATGCTCTCTTGCTTCTGTCACACAGAAGTCCCACAGTGAATGCAGATCAGCCCAAGGTTGGTGCAAGGCACCCACATTGCTACACTCAGGCAGGTGCAGCTACTGTGAATATACAACCAGTGGCATTTGCTTGTCTCAGTGAGTGATCCATACACATGCTTGTACACATGGCTAGTATGGTGACAATGCAAATGGCTCAGTTATGTGGATTTCCGTGGTGGATGTGCAGCTAATACATGCCAGCAGACGATGACCTCCTGGGATGCGTGCATTAATCAGACCCAGAACAATATTTCATATCATGCCAGCTTCAGGCACTCTAGCTACACTTGGCCAGTTAAATACATAGTGATGACTGGCCAGTCAACTTCCTGTGCCTAGCATGGTGCTCACAGGTGAGGTTGAATCATGTTTTAGTTCAAGTGAGGGAGCCTGACAAACAGCCAGCACATCCAAGGATGGCAGCAGGCATGCTAATTGGCCATTCCCAATATGAGGAGGTAGTGACTTATATCGATGTCGCAGGATTCTTTTGAATCTCTGTGAATGGAATGTGTTCAGTTCACATCCTTTAAGGGGGAATCATTGGGGGGCAAGCCTAGTGGCAACCGCCATAGTGAGTCCAGATCCACATGCATGTTACAGTTGCTGCACTTGTAATTGGCCTAAGTTGCATTTTATGATGGGATTGGTGGCCTTGGACAAGGCAAATATATGCCTGTCCCACCCTGGCCACCATCACCATGTGAATGGCCATCATGCTGCCACAGAGACCAGCAGGCAGACTTAGGGGTCAGTGCACCGGGAACACGTTTGTTGTGTTACATGATGACTTTTTGATCTCCCTCCCAAGTGTGGATGCTGAAAAGTGCATGGGTCCATCTCGCCATGCAGGCAGGACGGCTGGCGCTGCCTCCCCTAGCCTCTCCTGCACCAGCAGGTTATGGCAGACATCTGGATGGATGTAAGTTGTCTGTGACACTTGTTGGTGGATTACTCAGCTCATGCATCAATGAAAAGGTGCAGCTAGCTGCAATGTGTATATGTGATCTGTATGACACATTGATCATCGTCCCTTCAAACTCACATTGCAGCTCGGTGTTCCTCCTGGGGCTACACCAGTCTGAGTGTTACTTTGACATCAATTGTCCCAAGGCACTCCCAGGGGTGCAACAGTGATTGTCACAGGTTTACCGTTGCCTTTGTCCCCCTAAACTCAGACCCAAATCAGCACCGTCACTGGATCTACAGTTACTTGTTTCCAGGGACTCCTGGCCTCACAGTTTTACTCCTCGTGGGATCAGGTGAGACACACCCACAGCATGCACCTGGTAGTGGTGGGCTGAATCCCCCAATACACATTCCCCTGCCCAAGGGCAGCTGGCTGTGACACATCTGGCTGTCTGTGGTGTTCCACGGCTGCTAGCATGGGACAGGTGTGTGACGCAGGATTTGCAACCACTTCCATCAGGCAAGCACTCCAGAGATGGTGTTTTTTGCAGCTCAGGGCAGCAAACACTTGACAGCGCAAGAGGTTCCATCCTGAGGCAACACCCCAACAGGGCCGGGATCAAGCCCAGCAGCCCTAGTTTCTGATCAACCACTATGGTCTAAGAACATATGTGTGTAAATGCGGAATGTGACTATGTTGCTAAGTGGGGATGAAGTAACTGTCAGGATTACCTCAGTACAGCACATGGGGAGCGAAGAGCCCAGCACTGCATACATTTCCAGCGGCATGTGCAATGAATGTGGTATACAAAAGAATGACTCCACAGCAGCACTCAGGGGGCTCCAGTCCTTCTGTTCAGAAAACATCATGTGGATGGTGTTATGCTGGGAGCATTGACCGGCACAGTGTTTTCACCACAAAGAAGCAAGTGGGGCACAGGCAGGTCCCTTGCACACTGTGTACAGTAATCCAGAGGAAGAAGAGTGAGCTTTCTTGTATCATGTTTACCCAGGGTGACAGAAGGAGACTTCTGGCCATGAGCGTCCTGCCTCCTTCTGGACCCACATTGAAATCAAATGTTTTAATTGACAGCCATCTGGACTTCCAGATGCGGCCAGTCATCTGGTAGTACAATGCATTCCAATGGTCCTGGCCAGGAAGGTCAATGTGGTACCCTGGCCAAGGGACAACAGGACCCGCTGGGCAGGGCCCACAGTGAACCCGTATGCCACCAGGTGCACAAAGGTCAGGGGTGAGGAGGTGATGCAGTGGTGCTCTGGCCATGGCACATTTGTGCTTTTCCCTCCAGGGAGGGACATGGGCCCCAGCAAGATTCCCCCGGTCTGCTGCTGGCCAGGCAAACGGTTGACCCACGCTCGAGGCAGGTTCTCAGGGGAGGTAGTGGCACACCATGCCATCATGGAGCTCAGGACAGGGCACAAGATAGCTCTTCCAACAAGCCGGATAAGCAGCCACAGCCCCTGGGCTCCTGGCACAGAACAACCCCATTTGCGTGGCCCCAGGAGTGAACACCTTGGTGGTTTTAAGGTGCAGGGAGTGGCAGCGGGTAGCTTGGCTGGGCAGGTCACTGCAAAACACATTGGAGATTTGCAGGGCCTGGGTCACACCCCAGGTACATGGAGAACACTGTTCTGTAAACCATGGAAGTCAGGTTTCACAGTTCCATGCATGATTCATTGACAAAGTACTTATTTTATTCTGCAGTGCATGAATAGGCGAGCAGGCAAGGTGGTTTGACCGGCCATGCCAAGGCTTCTCCAGATGGCATTTCTCAGAGGTGTCCCGGTCAGTGCCCTGACCATCCAGAGGTACTTAACCAGCCATTGTGCGCCTGCCTCTGATGCAGTGTGCCAGCAACGTTGCTCTGCAAAGTTCCTCACAGAGGACCCAGCCCGCTCTGGAGGACAAAGCTCAAAGGCTGTCCAGTTGGTTTACCTTCATACACTTCATGTGTATGCAAGCTAAGAAGGTTATTTAGGGTGAAATGCTGTGGATGGGAGCCAGGTGTGTACTTTTTGCAGGTTGGTTCATGGCACTCAGGGGGGCACGCAGTGGTGGTGTTGTGGGCAGGGATGTTGTCACTGTGTGGGATGTTTTTCAGTACGTTGACCTGAGGCTAGCATTTCAGTTTCAGGGGTGCAGAGGCAGACATGGAAATGGGTGGTTGGCGAACCATTGCTTGCAGATGAGATGTTGCATGGCACTCAGCGGGGCACAAAGTGGTGATGTTGTGGGTGGAGAGGCGGTCACTGTATGGGGTGTTTTTCTGTGCATTGGTGAGCATATCCAGCTACATGGGTGCAGAGGGAGACATGGAGATAGGAGGTTGGCGAGTCACTGCTTGCAGTTGTTGCATGGCACTCAGGGGGGCACAGGGTACAGTGTCATTGGGTGCAGGGATGTGTTACCTGCACAGACCTTGTGTTTTATACATTTTTGAGGCATTCTGCTGGGGTAGTTGGTTGCAGCTATTCAAGGACACATGGCTGTGGAAAGCCTGCACGCCACACCTCGGCTTTAGGCTGGTTTGAACATCTACAGAGAAGTGTATTGCTACATGATGGGGACAGCTGGAGCAGACTAACAAGGGAAAAGAGCTGAGATGAGACGGGCATCTTCCTTGAACTGAACTTGTACTTTTCTCAGTCTGTATGACTATTTATATGTAGATGTGTTTTATGAGCTAGATTGTTGGCACAGAACGGAGTAGCCACTCCACCTGTATATTGAGGTGAGACACCCCTAGAGTGGCCAGAGCAGTCCTCACAAGTGTGTATTTGTTCCTACTTACATTGTATGCTGTACCTTTCTACTTATGTTCTCCTGTTTGTTGTTGGGTACAGTACTTCCAGGAACTATATAGTTTGGACCCAATAATACAGGACCTGGATATCTTGCCTGACTATTATGAGAGTGTGAATGGGCATGAACTGATACAACTGCAACTGGGGGAGGTTTGCAATGCCATACTCTCACAGAAGGTAGGGAAGGCCCGGGCCCCGACCTGTTCCCTGTCGACCTGTTTAGAGATGAGGTCAGGGTTTGGGCTCCTATTTTGTGCCGCTTGTTCAATGCCTGTTTGAAACAGAATATGGTTCTTCTCTCTTGGCGCAAAGCTACCATCGTACCAATTTACAAAAAAGAAGGGCTTGATTACCCATCTAATTATAGGCCAGTCTCCCTACTGCATGGGGTGGGGAACATTTTTGCTAAAGCCTTACTAGCACATTTACAAGAGCGGGTGGACGAGAATTATATTATCAACCCTTTGCAGGCAGGGTTTTCTATGGGGGTAAGCACATTGGACCAGGTGTTCCGGCTCTATTTGATTGCACAAAAATACATGGTCCTGAGGGATGAGGGTATATGCGGTTTTTGTCAACTTCAGGACCGCCTTTGATAGCGTTCGAGAGCGACTTTTTAGGCAATACTGGTCAGGAGGGCGATTCCAGCTGGTCTTCTTCAGATATTGATTCAGTTCTACTCTGATAACTCTGCCAAACTGTGGGCGGGACCTTACAGATACCATTCCAGTAGTTAGAAGGGTCTGACAGGGATCTGTCCTTGTGTCTCTATTTTTGCTGATATACATCAACGAGGTAGTCCACCATGTAGAATTGAATTGTTTAGATCCCCCGAAGCTGGGAAGGGAGACCTGCCCAATCCTCCTCTTTGCGGATGATGCCGTTTTGTTATCAATGTCCGTGGAGGGCCTCAAAATCACATTGCAGGCTTTTATGATGAAATGTAGAGAGTTGAGTCTTCATATTAATATTGCCAAGACCGAAACCTTGGTCTTTCGACCCAGGCGTAAAAAGTCGATTCCAGCGTTGCTGACCATAAATGGGTCACTACTCGAACAAGTACACAATTACGATTATCTGGGTGTTAGACTCAATGATACTGGAGATTGGACCCCTCAGTTACTAAAATCCAGTTTGACCATGGGAAAATATGGGGGAGGTATCATAAGGTTTTTTTTAACCGCATGACCAGGGCGCCATCTCGCCTGTAATCAAGATGCTCTCGGCCCAGACAAAACCAGCAGCCACTTATGGGGTAGAGCTGTGGGGCTACTCAAAATGTAACACGGTTGGTCTGGCTGAGAGAGTGTGTCTGAAGAAGCTATTAGGACTTCCCAAAAGCTGCCCCTCTGCTCCCATTTATTACGAGTTGGGATTAAGCCCAATCCAAAAAGAGGTTCAGTATCGGCCAGTGCTATTTTTGCTTAGATTGTGGTTGACTTCTGAATTACAGACTTTCCGGGAGGGGGTGTCCCACATTCTGGAATCGGAGGGTGGGAAGTCCCTACCCTGGTTCCAGCATGTAAAAAAACGTATGGCTCGTATGGACATGGCTGACCAATGGTTCTCCCCGAAGAGAATAACTCGGAGCGACGTTGGCAAGGCCAAAGTGGCCCTGCGAAGGCTGCTAGAGATGGACCTGGCTAGTGAATGCCTAGAGGTGACTGCTGGCGGGCTTTACTTGTACTCCAAATTAACACATTGGTTTGAAGTTTACCTTGATCTTGTTGTCCCTCCACTGGCACGTAACCTTTTTTCAAGGTTCAGATTGCCACAATTGAACTTGGCCTATCACACATCAAAATGGTACTCTAGTGAGAATGATCTCTGTCCAGTTTGTGGTCTGTTCAAGGAGGCGGTGCTCCATTTCTTGTTCTTCTGCCAAGGTTATAGGGTTGGTGGAGGTAAATACCTAAAACAACATGTAACAACTATGGTATTCGCAGTTCAGGCCTGGCGTTGCAATTATATAGGAACAGTGAAAATATGAGTGTGGTCTACTGCGTTGCAAGCTACATGGACTTGGCTTGGAGATTAAGGGGCAAAACTATAAAGGAAGGAAGATTAACGTGAATGCCGTTATGGAGGCATGTATGCTTCATTTCATGAATTTATGCACCTTATGGAATTGAACTTAATGTCTGCCTCTGATTGTAAACCATGCCGGTGTGAAATTGGGAATAGTTGGAAGGGTAGATTATAAGGAAGATTATGAGGAAGCCTCTAAAACTTATAAAAAGGCTGTTAGGGAGAATTCTCACCCAAGTGCTAAATTCCTTCTACCTTAGAGCCCCCCAGCTCTTTTGCTATATGTTGGGACTTTGAACTTTTCATTTTCAATGTGTTTTACTTTTATGTTCTTTGGATATGGAGTTTTAAAACAACTTCATAGGCATCATCTTTTTCTTGTGTGTCCCACAGCACCTTCAGTGCAGTGGCACAGGGGTGTCTTTCAGACCCCACAAGGTTTAAATACCTTCTCTGGTACTGACTACTGTCTCCCAGAGCATGTAAAGTTAAATTGACTTTACTAGTCTTTTTAAATGTACAGACCCAGGACACACTATCTTCCTATAGAGTGCTGGAGGGGTTGCCTAGCATCCCTTGAGTCTAAGCACTCATGTAACAGTCAAATGTTACCCTTTTCTACTTGAAATGGCTGGTGGCAGTGGTTTTTAACAAACTACCATGATTTTTCCAGACCGCGAACACCGTTAGCTAAAAATCGGGTCAGCCATGTTTTTCAATATGGACCTATATGTAAAAACAGACTCCAGTCGACTTTTTTCGCCGTTTCTTTTAGAAAAGGTCCTTCCTGTGTTTGGTCTCTTTGTTCGTTGGCCTTTGGCGGGCTTCAGTGCTGAAGCCTTTCTCTGGCACCTGAGTGTCTGGGTGGACAGGATGTGAGGGAGGTCCCCGAAACTCCCTGTGCTTAGGCTCCTAGGAGACCTGAATGCACTCTGGCGTGATTGGCCGGCTGGCTGTCCGGCAAGGACAGCCACCCTGCTGTGTGAGTGACAGCCAAGCTGGAATGAATGGGTGAAAACTGTTTAAAAGCAGGCCTATGGGACTTGGAAAGCAGATTCGGCCACTTGAACGAGAGAACTGAAGACAAGCTGAAGGAAGACGATTGCTGCAACTCCTGGTCCACCGGTAAAGCCCTGCTGCAGGTCTGAATTGCCTGAAACTCCCTTGACAGAGAAGCCCTTCAAGGATGACTTCTTCCCTTGAGTTTGGTTGGAACAATCAACTCGCAAGTCACCTGGACACCGTCCCTATACTGGTCGAATTTTCTTCAGAGTGCTGTTGAAAACCGGATAGCCAGTGGGAAGGATACCAGTTTTTGGTCTTTAAGGCACTTGCACCTTAAACTGACGTTTTGCAAGCATGTGGCCTCTTCCCTGGGCAGTGCAGGAACCTCCTGGTGTCCTCCTTCTGTCCCCACGACTGAAGCTCAGGAACAGCGAGGAAAAACTGCCTCAGCTACATCTCTTCTTCATTTTAAAGGTACTGTGCAAGTGCGGTTCAGAACTCTGTTCGGCCGCAGTGAAAGTTTGTGAAACTTTCCCAACTTTGAAGGCTTGTCCTTCCCTAAACCAACATCTAACTTTTCGTCTGACCAACTACTTCTAAAAACCGTGGCAAAGACTTAACCGTTTACTACCAGAACTGTGCTATCCTATCCAAGACTCTGAAACATTGACTTTGGCCCAGGCCTATTGAATTGAATTGCTGGTTGTAGTGAACTGAAACTATATGCCCTACCTCTGAAAGTATTTGTGCTGTTGATTCTTATAACCTTTCTTTTGACCCCTTTCTGAAGTAACTGAAGTGACATTTTGCTCCCACTTCAGGGCAGCTGAACTTGTTCAGAAACTGATTGGTTGTGTATTGTAGTATAGTAGATTGTGATATTGAGCTTCTTTTTCTAGTGGAATGTTTTCCAACTGAATGTGTAAATAAATGTATATTGTTTTACCAAGAAACCTTGAGTGTTTATTTGAATCACTGTGATTGCTAGTCCTTTGTGTAACCTCTTGTACTGCTCACTTTACTCTTGAGATAAGTCTGGCTGCTCAGCCACTGCTACCACATTACTGTGTAGTACAGGCTTGTACCAAAGGTGAAATTGTACTAACACTTGTAGTCTTAATTGTGTGTAGTGTTCCCAAAGCGTACTGCATGTGATTCTGCCTAACAAAGACCATTATAGAAGCCAAGCGAAATATGCTTGAACATAGGATCCAAGAAGCACAACAGGAGTCCAAAGAATTGTTCAGAATCTTAAAGGAATTAGAAACGCCATGTCCACTCTCGCATGAAGGGCCTATAAAAAAAAGCGGTCTGGTGCTCATCCATTGAAGATGCTATGCTTAACAAATTGGATATGATCAAACAAAACATTGAGGCAAAGAGGACTGAGCCGGATTATGTTAAACCACAGGTTGTAAGGACACCTTTTAGAACAGGAGATCCGGTGTTAAATTTCCGCACAGTAACTCAAACAGAATTGTTTGCGATCATTGATAAGCTGAAGCCCACCAACTGTAAGGGGACTCTTGTCCAGCAGAGACATTTAAAGCATGTTCCCAGACTATGATTGCAATCCTAACCAAGTTCGTTAATACCTCATTTTCAGAAAGTCATGTTCCTGACGATCTAGAAACTGTATGGATTTCTCCTTTGTTGAAAAAGGCTGGTCTGTGCCCTTTTGAAGCATTGAACTATAGACTTGTTATCAACACTCCTTTTTTACTTAAGATTTTAGATCGCATCCCTTATATTCAGATTTTAGAGAATTTGAACAACCATAAGGTATTACATGAGAGGCAATGTGGTTTTAAACAGGGCCATGGCACAGAGACAGCATTATTGGACCTTATGTCCAATCTAATGCGTGGCCTGGATAAGGGTGGGACGGCTGTCCTGATGCTGTTGGATTTGTCAGCCTCTTTCGACCTGGTCGATCATGGTGTCTTAATTTTCCAGGTTGAAGGAGGTGGCAACTTTTTCCAAAGCCTCCATAACATGGATACAATCCTTTCTAGGGAATAGAACGTGAGGGTGTGTAGTGACTCGGCCGAAGCACTACCAAGTCTCCTGCATTTTGAAGTTCCACTGGGCGCCTGTCTCTTAGATTCCGTTACGGTTCCACTTTTTGACCTCTTAGATAAAAGAGGCATTGAGTTCACCAACTATCCGGATTACACTAAATGTGTAATTCCACTATCAGGGAATTATGAGAAGGATACCTTAAGACTGAATTAGGTTTATGACATCATTCAAGCTTGGATGTAGGAGAATGGTCTTGCGCTAAACAAGGACAAAACTGAACCAATGGTAGTTGGGACAGCAAATAATATTTAACAACTTGGGGACAAGTACAAGATGTTTAGGGTGGCAGGCTGTGATCTGGAAACTAAAACAAAGGCTAAAAAACAGGGAATCTATTTGGACCATCATCTGAGTATGAAGGCGCAAGTGAGTTGATTGGTATCATCGTCAGTATACTACATAAAACTGTGTTCCCAAATTCGGTCATTTATCGCAAAATCTAATTGTGAGATAATTGCAAGAGCCATCATTGTGTCCAAGATAGACTATTTTAGACTAAACCTCAGGTCATACAAAATAGCCCAGTGAGAGTGATTGAGAGGCTCAGAAAGAGTGATAATGTAATTAAAACAAGAAGAGACTTAATTTGGCTGTCTTTTAGTTATGGTGCACAAAAGCCTCATGTGTACAGGGCCATCGTTTTTTCTGTAAAGACGAATACACAAAGGCTCAGATCGAATGACACACAACAGTTAAAAGAGTCGAAATGCCCACTCACTGAAGTGAAAAAATGTGCTTTCTATGCAGTAGTCCCTACAGCCTGGAATCCTCTCCCAGAAGAGCTCAGAAAGATTAGTTTGATCAGAACTTTTAAGAAGGAACTAAAGACATTTCTCTTCAACTAGATGACGAAAACTGTTAGGCTGTATTGGTTGCACCTCCTCATGTCACCTTTCATGCATCTGTTTTTCGTCATTTGCGCTCATAAGTCTCCAGGTCCTCAGGTGCGCGGTATACATTTTTTACAGTAAATTATTTTAGGCCAATTAATTGGTAGTAACTTCGCAGTACAGATAGATTGCTTTTTAACATCAATAAAGGCAGGTATTGCTGTTAATATAGGGAGACTCTTGGTTTGGGCAATGCTTGTTCTCTGCTTCAGTAATATATACACTTTAACTTCGTATTTGTGAAAGGTATGCCTTGTAAAGGATAGAATGCTGTCTGTCTTCAGAAATCACAATCAGGCACAGATGACTACTTCTAGATGTTATATTCAGAGTATAAAGATTTGAAACATCGTTTTTTTAATTGTATTGCCGTGTAAAGTGAAGGATACAATTTAGCTTTCCTTTAGGAATCACAACTAGGTACACGCAACCACTTCCTGATGTTATATTCGCATGTTAAAGGTTTCAACATTGGATTTAGCAACGTTAGGTATTCGGTAATGATCTTCGTAACATTCACCTTCCTTAATTGGTGACACGAAACCACTCCTTCAGTTAGTAACAGTCTTAGAATAGTGAACGATGGATTTAAGCAGGATTTCCTTTCTACGCAAGAAATAAGACAGTTCATTTAAATGCAAGTGCTATATTTCCCATTAATCAAGTAATTCAAGTTCAATGAACAACTTCTACTTGCTTTACTTGAGTGAACTGGCAACAGGATACTGTTGGCGGAAATGCTTGTGCAAGGTATCAGAACACAGAGCTTCACTCACCGGCTTCTACAAAACTTGCTCCGTGGGCCACACTGCTACTACGACCTCTACTATGACTTCTACTGCTTCTAGCTGCTTAACGACCCACACCCTTCCTCCGTGAAGGTGTCTCCGGTCCAGCCACACATTTCTGGAGCCCCTCTCACTCCTGAGACCCAAGCTCTGGTAACTGCTCCTCACCTCAGTCTCCAGCACATTCAGGACGTAGCAACCACAAGTGATCAGGCTCACATGGGGAATGACAACTCTCTTGCATGCCTTCCTCTGCACAGTCTCTGCACTTTAGAGTTTGGGGGAACAGGATCCTCTCAGAACAGCAGGTGAAATTTGCTGTTTCCACGTTCTGGCGTCCCTCTTGTTCTCGCACTTCTGTTTGGTTTGCCAGCCTTCTTCCTGCTGCTAATACTGCTATGGCTTGCATTCCAGTCACAGTTCCAGCTCTTGTCTCCTTCCAACTGCCTGCACCTTGGGGGGCCTTACATACCTTTCAGGCCTACGTCTCGCCTAGTAAGGCAGGCGCGTTATAAATGCTTTATCATATCATATAATATCAAATCATATCATATCATGCGTCCCAGGTTCCTTCAGGTGTGGACTGTTAGACTCAATTGCCTGACTACTGCAATAGTTGTTAGGCTTAACTGCCTGACTGCTACAACTACATGCCTCTTCAGCCCTCTTGTTCGTCCCAGTACTCATGGGATTATGGGACATATCGTCCCTTTCAACAAAGTTAGCTTTTGTCCCATTTGGGTTAATTTAACAGAGGAAGATTTTAGTTTTAAGGCATTTTCTCTCGATCCTTTTAGATCATACCTTTGGGAGTAAAGAGGGTGTTTGCCTTGAGAAACTTATTTCTCTTTTAATAAAGCTTGCTTAGATTTAACATAACTGGCATCCCGGTTCACAGACCATTCATGTGGGTCAGCGACGTTATAACGGCAATATGCCATTACCTGTTTTGGCATTCCAGCAAGCTACTTTCCTTCAGAGGACAAATACTGTGTCTCATTCCACAGGATCTCCTCAGCACCCTGGGCCATGTCTCCTCCCAGATCATCCTCCCACAGTACACCACCCCAAAGGTCAGAATCAGGAAGCGTTTGCCTTTCCCTGGCCACCTGGGAAGAGACTTTAGGCAGGGTTTCAGTGAGGGCTACGTAGGATTCTTCACACACCCTTCCCCTAAAGACCTGACCTCCCGGTCCAGGTTCCTGTTCCTCTCCTACACCTGCCTCTCCTGCATTCTCAGGAGGTCAACCAGCTTCCCAGTCCCAGACTGGTTCGTTGGGAAATAATTCTTCCCGAGACCAAGAATCACAGGCAGAATATCAACATTCCTTTCCATTTACTTAAGAAATAAAATTTTCCTTAGTTCTTATTTTCATTTTGCCACATGGTAAATCCATTCATTAAACCAAGGTATTTCACAACCCAAAACCAATGATGTAGCAAGATCAGGTATTACTGTCACTAATACTGAAAATGTATTTCTTAGAATGGTAACATCAAGGATAGTTAAGGGGTGTTTCTCAGTTTGACCATGTACACAATGTATTTCTTTGTAGCCCATAGGTTTCTACTTAGATGGAAGAGGCTAGTCTGTATAGCAGTGTTCTTACTTCCAGTGTCTAAATGGGTGCAACGTGTTTTCCCTTGAAATACCACAGGGAGTTTATAATTGTTGTTCTCTCCAGTACAAAACATGGGGTCTCATTACAAGGTTGCCGGTCCGGTAACAACGGTACTGGTAAGCTTGCCGGTACTGTTGTTACCGGACCAGCAAACTATGAGGTCTGCGAGCGGGTGCCTTACAGCCCAGCAGGTCTGACCTGCCAGGAGGAACGGCACCCTTGAGCAGAACTGTTCTAACTCGATGGGTCCGACTTGATGGTCGTGCAGTTATGTAATGCCTCCGTCCCCAAGTACCGCTCGAGCAGAATGTAAACACTGCCCTAGCAATCCTTGAGGCCACAGGTGTGGAGTGTCGTCATCAGCCTGGTACCGGGAACGCCGGAAGGACCCCTGAGTGCTGTAAGGCAAAGGGTTATAATCAAGGAAACAACCAAAAGGCAATTGGCAGAGGGAGCAAACAAGATACAGTGACATCACCTTACCTAAAGGGTTGGAGAATAGGTAAGAGACCTATACAGACAGCAGGGGAACCCACAGCAGGCTGAGATAATGTACTTGGCACTCCTGAAAACACCTGGTGGAGCAAGAACTTGATCCGTGGCAAAACTTGAAGCAATCCGAGGTTTGCAGAAACAGAAGGGTAATCCAAAGGCAAGTTCAGAGTACAAACAGGTGTCAGGTGTCCGGGAGATCAGAGAGCACGCCAAAGTCCAAGGGTAATCCGAGAGCAGGTTCAAGTGAAACGTTCCAAGGTCGAGGTAAGGAGAGTAACAGGAAGCAATAGGCAACGCCTGGCAGTCCTCCGGAGAAGTAGCTGTGAAGCAAAGTGTTGTGTTTGCCGGCTTCTTTTGAAGCAGCGAGCGGTGTCACGTGACGCATCACGTCATCGCTCGCATGCGTTACGTGGAGCGCAACGCGGCCAGCGATTGGTGCTGCCGGTACTTCCTGGTATACTGGCGTCGCCGGCTGTGCAGGAGGCGCCATGGCAACCGCCAACGCGGAAAAGGGCGAAAAGAGGCGGGTCCGCCCAACATGGTATCCCGCCTGCCATGCTTCCCCTGCTGATGTGGATGGAGAACACGACGGCGAGAAGCGCCTGGTGGGAGAGACAGGTGTGACGGGGGAAGTGGGAGATGGGGTGTGTGTGGGGGCGTGACAGAACTACACGGTAGCACCGGCACTGTTATGGCACTGTTATTAACGGTGCCGGTGCTACCGGCCTCCTCATTCCCATTGATTCCTAATGGACTCAATGGGAATGGGGAGTAATTTTTACCAGCACCTGGTGAAGGGGAATTACCGGGTCCGCCGGGGCTGGAATTCCCCCGGTACATCCCCATTGCCGGGTGCCGGTAAAAAAAGACTCTGGCGGCAGTCGTGTCGGTATTTATCGGCATGGCTACCGCCGGACTCATAATCAGGCCCATGGTATCTGATTGATCTTCTCTGCTGTATTTAGAAAAGTTTACAGATGCCATCCTTTTCTCAGAAACATCCTGCTTTTCTTCCTCCCATTCATCTTTTAAGACATCAAATGGACCTTGTGATTGACATCCATACTCATGTGGTTCAAAGCTTCCACATCTTAAACACCTTGATTCAGGAGAGCTATAGGTAGGCCACCTGGGAAGAGACTTTAGGGAGTGTTTCAGTGGGCGATCCGTAGGATTCTTCACACCACCCATCTGTTTCCTGCCTGTGTCTTTTAATCTGTTTATATTGGTTTTCTTTTATTCTATTCGTCACTTAATGGACTTATTACAATAGAAATGTTCAATTTCATTACTGTCGCTCTTTAAAGTATGCACTTAACATTTTCAGCACCCTATTGGTGTCAATTTGAAATTATTATAATGTGTTTTTAGCTCTAATATTCTTTTTTCTAATCAATGAAGTTTTATCACCTTTCTTTATAGCTTCATCATTTAGGCATTTTATATTTCAACATTAAGTAGTATCATTACAACTGTACTTTTAACCGAGAATCAATACATTATTAAACCTAAGGCTTGTTGAAAAGGAAAAAGAGAATGGACTAAACATGCCTGGATATGGTGCATAGTAGAAATCTCAATAACAAAACATAACAAAACATAAAGTAACATTACATATGTGAATGCTAGCAATGTCATCACTCTCCCTAATTAGTAGCAGGGTCATTTCACCCAAATGGCTCGGGTAGCGCAAGTGACCTCACACAACCCTTGACCTCTGATGAAATCACAGGAAGGGATGTAATTTGACCCCACCCCAAGTGACATCACGGGAAGTGATGACACACAACCTTCCACCCCTTGACAAAACAGGAAGTGGCATCACATAGCATTGTTTCAGTACACTAAGCAAATTATGATTGCAATATCAATGTAATATGATGTACATTTTCATACAAGAAAGGATTACCATATGTCAAATTAATATCAGCGTGTATTGCGCCAACAGCCGTAAGGCAATAAAGCACTGTCAACCGGCCAGTGACTAACTGTTGCTGCTAGAACAGAAAACAGTTTATGAACAAACAATATAGTGAGAAGCACTGAGATCAATATATGTCTGGAACAAAAACGTTTTTAAAAGCTTTCTGTAGCCTGTAATCTCAGCTTCTGCCCAAACAGAATACACAAACTGATTCCAGATTAGGATGCCCGGTGTCGCCAGGCTTTACCACATGCTGACAGCAGACCTGCCAACCAAGTCTCCAGCAACTCTCGGGAGTCTCCAAAAAAATAAGGTGTCTACCGCAATGCCGCAATTTAACAAAATTCTACACCAAAAATAGTCTGGAGGGAATCTTCCTGTTTTTCAAGCAAATCTCAGTCTTTTTGCGGATAAAACAAGTACCTCTCCAATTAAATAGTTGTATGTGCTAGAAAAAAGATTCTTGATGATTTTGCCATACAAAATGGTGGAGGTGACAAGGAGAAAATCTGATGTGGTCAGAAGGCATAGAACACAGAAATTGCAAGGGGCACATCTCAATGCTTGTGCCAATGTGTGTTTCTGCCCAGTGGTATTGCATACCACAGTCGATCCATGAAAATAAGCTCCATTCCATTTGGAAGATAGCAGCATAGCCTTGTTTTTTTCTTTGCAATGCATTCTTGGAATTGTAGGGTTGTGCCTAGAATGGAGAAATGCAGGATATCAGTCAAAGAATGCATGTGAAACACATGACTGGACTAACATCTCCCAATTGGAATGTAGCAGGTTTCTCAAACCCTTCTCTGTGGTGGCATTAGCAAGAAGATGACGGAATGCTCTAATGCATACTGCACATAGTGCACTGAAGAGCACATGTTGCACAATGCCTGTGAGCGTGAAGCAGCAGATAACAGACACTTTTTTTTTCAACCAAGTTTAAAACGAGTGCCAGATGCATTCAACAAGGCTGGCCTTACTGTGCCAGAGGGAAGATATTTAAAGAGGAGTGCCTTTCATAAAGACATGTGTGGAAAACATTTCCTGATAGTAGTCATGGTGCACTTTTAGTTGCACCAGCCCTTTTGGCTACACACTTCAGAAACTCAGATAAATGTTAAGGCAACCATGGAGTGTTTTCAGGAAATCCTGACCCAAAATAGATTCGTCCAAGATCACACCATTGGTTAAGTGAGTCAGCCAGGATTAAAACTAAGGTCTGTTTTTTCCACTGCCTGTTTAGCTACCCGACTGAAATGTGCATGGGGGTTATAATGCCTTGAGCTGAGCATTTTAGTGCTGAACAAAATAAAAAGCTAAACATACCGTTTTGGAGGAGAGTCTGTGAGGTGTCGGCTGGCAGGGGTCTTTGGTGTCACTATGAGAGACATAAAGAACCTCCAGCAATATCAGTTCTTGACCCTGGCATCACTTCTGGACTGCAGATGAAACATCGTTGAAATAGTAGGCATCATCATTGACAGACGCAGATATAGTATATAGATGGTTTATGCCGCATTATGCTGGCCACGTAATCTTTGAAGACGAAGACAACGGCGTCAACCTTAAGTTAAATTCGAGCTGGTAGTGGGAGCCAGTGTAGGTGACACACGATGTTGGGTTGCATTAGTCCTGAAAAGTGCACTGGTAACAATCTTAGCAATTTCATTCTGAAGCACCAGGAGTGTAGCCTCTGGATTTGATCTTTCGGGGCACCTTTACAGATCATAACAAGGTAACATGCAACAAGATAACAGGCTAAACCATGTATGAGATTTAAGAAAACACCCTTAAAACTAAATAACTCTTTGAGGATGGCAATATTGACATATGTAGAGACTAGCCATTTTGAAATGTTAGACACTTTTAAATGAGTTGCCTATGATCACACACTTTGGGTCCAGATCCCAGCTTTACCACTTAACAAGGTTGCAATTCTGGCATTTGACCAGATGTTTGACACGTCATGTCATACAGCAAGGCACTATTATTTGTGGCTGTTTGTTAACAAAAAAAGCATACCGTTTTGTAGACTTACCTTGTAAAGTACCACATGATGAACCAACATGAAAATATACTTAACACATCCTTTTAGAAACATGTTACACAAAGGGAGACCGAGGGGGTCATTACGACCTGGGCGCAAAGGGATACCGGGCACCGGTAATGACGCTGGTGCCGGTAATCCCTTTGCGCCCTACTCCGAGGTCCCTTTGCAGGTCCCTCCCTTAACGCCTGGTTTTAACAGGCGTTATGGACGAGACCCGCAAAGGGATACCGGGGTCAATAACGGTACCGCAATTTGCGGTACCGTTATTGCCACCTTCCCATTGAGCCCTATGGGGGCTCAAATGGGAATGGGGAATGGCTCTGGTGAATGGGGAATTACTGGTCCCACCGACCTCGGACTGGACCCGTAATTACACCCTTCACCAGACCGGAGTCAGACCAATTTTGGAGGCAGCTATGGCCTAATAGCGCCATGGCTACCTCCAAACTCGGAATGAGGGCCCGAGTGTAACTTATTTTTTTAGATCATATAGCCAATTCTGCTAATTGAGATGTGCCTGGGGGGTGGAGGGAGGAACAAATCTCTGGGTTTTACTACTGGCATTGAAATGCATCCAAAAAAAGAGACTTTGGCCGCCAAACTTGCAATTTCTTCCGGCAACCACGAATGGGCAATTACCGGGTCATTACTGCCCAGCCGGACACTGTAATTGCCCATTCGCGGGTGCCGGAATGCATTACTCTCCATTCCCATTTCAGCCCCATAGGGCTCAATGGGAATGGGGAGGTCGGATGCACCGGCATCATTGAGAATGTTGCCAGTGCATCCGACATGCTCTGCTCTCGGGTGCCGGTACGGCCGCCAGGACAGACCTGACGTGGCAGCCGTAATAGCACCCGCGAGAAGAACTCGTAGTTTGCCGGTCCGGTAACTATGGTACCAGCAAGCTTACCGGTACCGTAGTTCCCGGACCGGCAAACTTGTAATGACCCCCACTGTGTTAGGTGTACCTGCTTGCAGGCATTATTTGCCATAAACTTGCAAATTGTTATTCATGATGTGAAGAATATTTGAAATTGTAGAAATAAACAAAACTTGTTTTTTGTCTTAAATAAGGAGAACTGAAAATAAACTTGCAAGGTGAACATCACTGTTTAGGGCTCTTTCCACTGAAATGGTCTACATGGGGAAAAAAAGAGCAGGCATTTGGATAAAGACTCCCATTAGAATTTGAGAAAGCAAACCTCTCTTTACAAAAGACAGAGGCCTCATGACAAGTTTGGTGGTAACCTTGTTGGTAAAACAGGCAGGCTGCCGCCAAACTTGCAATTGTTTCTGGTACCTACGAATGGGCAATTACCAGGTCATTATGGCCCAGCCGGACCCGGTAATTGCCCATTCGTGGCCGCCGGAATTAAATGCTCCCCATTCCCATTTGAGCCCCATAGGGCTCAATGGGAATGGGGAGGTCGGATGCACCGGCACCATTCAGAATGGTGCTGGTGCATTTGACATGCTCTGCTCGCGGGTGCCATTCTGCCCGCCAGGCCAGACCTGGTGGGACAAAAGGCACCCACGAGCAGAACTCGTAGTTTGCCGGTTGGGTAACTACAGTATCGGCAAGCTTACTGGTACCGTAGTTACTGGACCAGCAAACTTGTAATGAGGCCCTCAGAGTGCTATACAGTGAGATGATTGGATCGGTCCAGGATCACAGTATCATCTGGTGGCAAACTATGAGTCTTGATGCTTTAGGAAACCACATTTGAGATAGTAGAACTAGACACTTCTCTAGACTAACTTATTAGGAACTTCATTTGGGGTGGTTGCCTATTTACAGTCCTTGTTTAAAGGGATTGGGATCTAGCACTTACCGGTGCCGTATGGCTACCCCCATACCGGCTACAGGGTCCAGGTTTCTTGAATTCCGACCTTGGAGGGCCTGGAATTTCCCCGTCCAAGGAACCCGGACCGGGTACATCCCCATTCCCATTCGAGCCCCCATCGGGCTCAGTGGGAATGGGGAGGATGCTAACATCGGGCCGGTTAATGACGGGCCCATTGTTAGCATCCTGGTCTGCTCAGGGGACCCGCTATGGATGCCTGGCATCCTTAGCGGGACCCGCGAGCAGACCTCGTAATGAGGCGGTAGGGGGTTAACGGTGCCGGCAGCTCTACCGGCGTCGTTAAACCCCGACCGCCTGGGTCGTAATTGTTATTACCACCAAAGTTGATGTAATTTCGTTTCTCAACCTAGAAGGGAGTAAAGTGCTGAGTGTACCTTGCTGGGATTTGGAACTGACCTGGCATATAGTAGTATTCCTCTGTGAGTGCTTAACACGCTGAGCTATATTCTGAACCTTTGTATCACTCAAATGTGTTTCAACTTTGGATATTACATGTGATCAATGTATTCCTCCAAGGAAAGGCAAAAACACAACGGCCCTCATTACGACCCTGGCGGATTTTTTCCGCCATCGACGGACTTTCCGGCCATGGCGCAAAGTCCCTTTACGCCATGGCGGATGGTGGACTTACCGCCCCATTCCGAGGTCGGCGGGGCGGTAAGTCCCCATTGACCCATTTACCCTTCCCCATTCCCATTTCGGCCCCATAGGGCTCAATGGGAGTGGGGAAGGAGTTAATTACGCCACCGTAAAATACGGTGGCGTAATTAACACCAAGGTCCCAGAGCGCCATGGATTTTTCCGCCCGCAAAAAGCGGGCGGAAAAATGACCATGGCGCTCCGGGAACTCGTAGTTGGCGGTAAGGGGTCCGCGCAGCTAACGCTGGCGCAGACCCCTTAGCGCCAGGGTCGTAATGAGGCCCAACACAAGTTGTGCTGTAGTGCACGCACACATTATGTACTATGGAGTAAACCAGGAAAGTATAACTGGAGCAATTAATCAGATCATGATTTAGTTGCCAACAAGTCCAGCAACCGGTTCAGAGCCTCAGCAGTGCACTACACGATCAAGACCTGTTAATTATGGTTTATATGAAATGTGCTCTGACTTCTTTGCATGAGGCATTCAGGTGGGTCCCCCTACCAGGATGGTGTTGGGAGCACTTGCCTCCTTTTTCCTCTCTTTAAGACTTTAAGAAGTTTCTGTTCAGCAGTGTTCTAAAGTAGCGCAGGCACGGCCTCCTTACCTTGGTATGTGGTCTGCTCTAGCCGTTCACCCCAAATGTCTGTTTACCTGTGTGTTTGCATGCAGTGTTTGTATGGAATGCATGCTTTGCACTGAACTACAGTTTGTTTTTCTGAAAAAGCCCACCACTGACCACTACACGTCCACATGATGGCTGTGTGATGGCTGATGTGCTGGACTAGCGTGCAAATGTACGGCGATGCGGTAGGCGAGCAGAATGTTCTTGGCAGGAGGGCCCGATACAGGGAGCCATTACCCTCCCTTGCCCCACTTCTCACCTGATTGGGATTGTTGTGGTCATGCATGCGTCTGATATCGTTTGGGTATTGTTGGGCATGAGGGTGGGGTACTGACAATACCTCTCTACCTCTTGTCAGAGGGCTGTGTTCCGCCGTGTCAAGAGGTTCAGCAGTGCCTCCTAAACACCCTGCTGCTCAGATTGTGCATTTGATAAGAGCATGTGTGTGGGATGGTTGTTGTTGGCTGCTTCCTGGCAGTTAGTTTGTAACCTGCAGACCCCTTCCACCTGTTTCTTCAAGTCCGACTGTAGGAGTCAGATGGGTTTCTAAGGTAATGGCTGCCTCTGGGATAGCAGACCTTGGGAGGAGGGTGGCAGGGCCTAAGATACCCACTGCCCCACCCCTATACCTTTTTGAGATAATGTAGGTGATGTGTCTGCATCTGTGTGGCTTATGGTCACTACTGTCTGTCAGAAAGGCTCTTTCCATCTTCTACTTGTAGCAATGTCATGGTGTTGATCTGTAGAGCACTTTCATATGGTCGCTTACTGCTACAAGGGGGTGTCACTTGGGATCCGTTTTGAGTGGTCTCTTGCTCAGCCATCCCTGTTCACCGTAGAAGAAGAACATTTTGATCCTAAAAGGAAACTGTCGTTTGCTCACCACTCCCAAGTATTGAACCCCTGCGTTCTGCTTTCCTCGCTGTGTACCCCTTTCCGCCACGCTCCCTCCATGGCTTGTAAAGCACTCAGTGCTTCCTGAATGTAGATCTGCGCTCACTTAATACCCAAATACATTCCTTCATGCCAGAGAGGCAAGTGTCAGGTCTTCATGGTCCGTGTATCCAGGCAACAAGAAGGGGGCCAATGGCCAACGTTTGTGGCAGTGTCTTCTGCATAGAGACATGATAGCCGTTGGCATAAGGTTGAAGTGCATGTTATGTGTTGAGTGGTGGATGTGGGTACATGCTGTGATGCATGAAGTAGCTGTAATGCCATGTAATTTGAATTAGCTGTATCGGGGTGTGCTGTGTGAGGCTAAAAGTCTAACAAACTTCTCTTGTGCAAATATATTTTTGATTGTTTCTCTTCCTGGTGCAATGAGTTTTCCCTGTTGTATCCTTGTCCTCACTGCGATTCAACTTCGATTTCCTTGTCATTTCCTAAACCTGCCAGGGGTAAGTTGTATGAAGGTACCATGTTTCCCCTCTGTGGGCTTCACTGGTTGGTGGCAGCCATTTGTATATGATTCTGTGGTGTGGGAGCTTGCGATAGTCATAAATCCATTACCCAATCCAGGAGCCATATGTTGTCCTGTGGGAGTGAGTGTAGGAGGGGAGGCGGATGTTGCCATATAGGGTCATGACCTATGCTGGCTTGGGAGAACGAGGGATGCCGTTGTCTTAATCAGGTATGGCCGGATGTTTGAATTGTATGTGGAATAGACTTGAATCCACACGTTGGTGAAAGACTGGGGAGATGCCCTGTAAAATGTCAATGTGGCACAACCCACTGACTAGGTGGCAGCAAATGATTGAATGGATGAATTTCTGCAACTAGGAGCTGAGAATCCTCTGCGCTTCCATTTTGTGTTGTAACCCTTGGATCTACACCATGCTTTCTCAGTCTTGATCGAGAGTCCAGAAGAATTAAGAATCCGCGTAAAAAGAAAATGGGTGGGACCTGTGCTGAACTGGACCCTTCCAAGACTGCTTGCAATGGCAAGGCTCATATTTGCAAACCCCATATTTCCTTATTTAACTAGTAGGGAGGACCAACATGGTGCTCTTCTCATGACCCTTCGGCTACTGCTGGGTTGGTAGCTCCAAGAACCGCTCTTTCTTGATAGCTTTGCTCAGGCCCTGTGCGGATCTTGCACAAAAAGAGGGGGAGGAATGGTAACTCTGAGCGCCAAGAACCAGCAGAGACTGTGGCCCGTGGTTACTAAGAGCTGTATTGAAGTGGTGAGTCTCAGACCTGGAGCCCTCTGGAAGTTTTACTTTTATCAGTCACTGCACTGTGTGATGTAGGGTGAGTGTGCCTTAACAAGGGACAGCTGCTAACCAGCAAGGTCACCATGCAGTGTTCTAATCTCAACGCTCTGGGAGGACATGTTTTGCATGTGGAAAAATGTTTTTCATTTGTCCAAAGATATCAAGGGAGACAGCAGGGGTTGCAGCACAAGACCTCACACCCCCTATCAATCGTCAATCCACGTTTTACCGTCTATAGGAAACATAATACAGAAGACGAGATATATCCAGAGGAAAATCTAAGAAAGTTGAAAGCGAGCCGGTGTCCAGGCCACAGCAGGCACAAAATCCAAGGAGATCCAAGAGCAGTCCAGAGTTCTGATAGAGAGTAAGCAGGGGCAGGAGGTGTAATAAGAGGAGCCAGATATGGGGCAGCAGCAGGATGGGCAACCAGTGCAACATGAGGTGGATGAGAAACAGGAGTAGGTGGTGTGCATGTGAAGCCATGGAGCCATGAGAAGCACCCATGTGTGCTGTGAAAGTACAAGTTGCAAAGTGAGCGGCCTGCGTTAACACATCAACAAGCCATATTGGCATGACAACAGACAAAGAGCACATGCATGTGCCAAGTACACTTTCATCAGATACTACTCCCACCTTGCATGTGCTGGACTCATTAGCCTGCAAATGACCCTGCCCATCAGACAAAATGTGTTTGAGATGACCATTCATCATGTTGCATGAGTGTCTTGCTAGCCCATGTAATAGTAAGCGTGATGACTGAGATGTCATTATCTACCCAACAGGTTCACAGTCGACTCATGCTGATGAGTTGGGTCCCTCCAGTTCCCAGAAGACCTCCACTGGTGGCAATCCACCAACCTACACCCCTGCACAGGCCAGCCATGGGAAGAGCAGGAGTGAGGCCCCAGGGCCTGAGCATAGCAACAGCATGTCAGCGTGAAAAGTGGCAAGACAGTCACAGTCCCCACAAGTGTGTCCAGTGGCTCCTCCGCCAGCACTCCTCATGCAGCTGCGGGTGCGTCACCCTCAGCAGCTGCGAACGCCACAGCTGGCCCCTTTGGTGATCCCTGAGGACAGTGTCACACATGGCACAACACCTGCACCCACCCATCAGCCCCCTTACTCCCCCTCATCACCTGAGGTAGATTTCCATTGCCAGAATGAGCTGGATACAGGGTTTGATGGCAGTGGTACACCTGAGTGAGAAGACACAGGCTTCAAGCACCCCATCTTCAGCCCTGGGCCTCTCCATAGTCCACAGGCTTTGGAAAAGCATTTACTGGATGCCACCTGGGGGAGGCTGAACGTTATGGAGGGCCACCAGGTCCCCATGAAAACCTGGCAGAGATGCAGGTGTTGCATCTGCAGGCAATACTGGACAGTGTGAAGGGCTCCCCACAGAGAATGGCAAGGTCACTGGACCAATAGTGCCGGCAGTTGTCCATGGCGACTGCTGCAATAACAACTATGGGCCAGATGATGAGGGAGCACAACGAGGGCATGTCGGCTTTTGCCGAACCTTTGCATGGTAGCATGCTCCTCACCCTGCAACACATTTTAATTACAATTATAATTGGTAATTTATAACACATTTAATACCCAGAGGTTTCTAAGCACAGACCGGAGATCGAACCTGTGTAGCTCCACATCATCTTGCTTCCAAGCCAAGCATATTTCCCCTGAGTCTTCCTCTCAAGACATCTGTGGCCAGGATTCAGAACCTTCCATCTCCATCACCCCCATGGAAGTGCAATAATTGCCTGCAAGCCTGTGGCACTGTTCTCTCCACAATTTGGCCTGTGCACTGCCCGAGCAGGCTTGCAAGGGTAGGGGCCATGTAAATGACTTGTATAAACATGACAATATTTCAATGGGCACAAGGGAGGTGGGTGGGACGGAGTTGAGAAATGGGGAGGTGGGTGGGAAGGTTTGTTCGGTATTGATGAGGTAGCCAGGAAGCACCGTTGGGAATTGGGGAGGTGGGTGGGAAGGGCTGTTGGGGTTTGGGAAGGTGAGTGGGAAGGGCTATAGGGGACTGGGGAGGTGGGCAGGAGGGGGTGTTGGGGGTGGATGCTCACCAGAGATGTAAATAAAAAAAGTTCACTGGATAAAATACTTTTTGTGTGAAAGTGATATATTCAAAATGTGTGAATATACAATAGTGTGATGCAGGTGAAAACGTATGTGTCTAGAAAATATGTTCAATTAGTTATTTTCACACCAGACCGTCACACCTGGCTTCCTCACACTCAATGTGCAGCAGCACTGCATCTGTGGACAGTACATCATTGTCTGCTGGGGAGGCATGTTCAGATCAGGGGGGACATTTTGCCTGAGGCAGATGTTGTGCAACATGGCAAAAGCAACACATATCTGGCCAATGGTCTCTGGCCTATATATCAGGGTCTCCCCGGTACAGTCCATGCACTGGAAATATGCCTTCAGCAGGCCAAAGGTCCGCTCAATGCAGAGTCTGGTTGTGACTTGTGCCTCGTTGTAGGCCACCTCCTGTGGCGTATGTTGATTGCACACAGGTGTCATTGTCATCAGCCATAGGAGCCGGGGGTCACCTGAAAGAGCAGAGGAAACAGATGTCAGTCAAAGTGCATAGAGTATGCATAGCGGGTTACTTGTCTTGTTGATGGACACTATCTTGATTCAGTTCTGTTGCTTTTGTACTACATGGTTTTCATTCCCAGTAATTAAACTATGTGTGATATATTTCATGGTACATGTGCTTTGTCACTTAGAGATACATTGTGCACACAGCTCAAAAACAAGTTGTCACAGACATGGTTTATAATAGGTTTTCAAATGTGCCTGTTCTCTGTGTTGGGCCTGTGCAGTGCTGTCAAGAAATGCCCTGCTGGGTGATTTGTTTTTCTTGTGCATGTTTGTGGTGTGTGCATTCCTCCCACAACGGATTCACATACATGGTTTGCAGTCTACATGCCATCAGTGTCTGGAAGTGTTGCATTGTCATGTGGGTCCTGAAGTCATCAGTTTGGGCATGAGTTACTTGTTGGGGCAATATGCATTGCTGTCATATTACTGCATAAGCCTGCAGGGCCAAGTCCTGTGGGTTGGTGGGTGTCATGTACGGCATGGGAGTGAGGTTCCTGCATGTATGGGGCCTTGACAGGGCATGCATTGATCAACAGTAGTAATGTTCCACTCCCCCTTCATTTGGCATTCAACCGGTGTTGCGAGATTGTGTGACTCACCCAGCATCCATATCCATTGCCCTCTGTGGCTCTCCATGGTGCTGTCACACAGGACCATAGCGTCATGGGTGGATCCAGGAAAGCGGCTGCAGCAATGTGTTATTGTCAGCTCAGCATTGTACCTAACCTGCACATTCAGGGAGTGGAACTGTTTCCTGTTGCAGTATGCCTCTTCAGATGCCTGGGGGGCAATTACTGCCCCATGCGTGCAGTCAAGCACAGCAACTATGTTTGGCATGCGGGCTGCTGCATAGAAATGTGCCTTTGTGGCTTTGTGGCACCCCTTGCACTGGGGTCTGTATCTGTACCCATACAACCCCCCCCCCTTTTTCTTCCTACACTTATCGGACCTCCCCTGTCTGCTGCCTTAAACCTAGCACTTGCAAATTGCTGGCTGTATTACCACTGTTTGTTGCCTTTATTATTTATTTATTGTTATTTATCTGTTTCTCCTCTGCTTCGCACTTTCCACCTCTCCCCCCTTCCATGCACTTTTCCCCTCCCCCCTCTCCCATGCACTTGCGCGTTCTCAATGTCACTGGGCCTAGTAAGATCGCTGCTTTGTTCTCCCCTGTTCCCCTCCCTTGCCTTGTCGCGCTCTGAAACACTTGTGTACGAGCGCGATAGAAATAAAATATCAATCAATCAATTTATCTGTGCTATGGGTTGGGAGGGGAGATCTCCTGGGATGTGTGGCACGGGAAGGCCTCCAGCACCTGCCTGTTGTCGTGGATCATAGTCAGTACCTCTGCCATGGACACCCTGTTCAGTCGGTACAGTGTAATGAGCTGGGCATCAGTCAATGCCCAGGATGAGGGCCTGACCCAGGGAATTGATGGTCCCCTTGTCCTCCTCCTCCACCTCTCTGCTCTATGTGCCCTATGCTGCGGTTCCTGCATTGCATGTCCCAGGTAGCGACAGCTGGTGGCAGCATCGTGTTGGAAAGTGTGTTTGGGTCAGGTGCAGGCCTTAAGTGCTTTTTCTGGGTGGATTGGGTGGAAGTAACTGCACTGTGCATTTGGCAGAATTACGGTTTCAGTGTTATTTCAACTGCCAATGTGGTTGAAATACAATTTTGCTTCTTGGCAGTAATTCTGCTGTTGGAATTAGCACCCATTTCCATACACCACTGATTATGCGGTGTGGTAAATGTGGCAGTACTTCCGTTACTTTTACCACATACCACCCAACTCATAACGAGACTCTTACCAAACATTGTATCAGTGTAGGAGGTTTCTGCATATTTTTTTCAAAAGGGATATTACCTTCAAAGGATTCTGTGAGACATTCTTTAAGGCTCAGATCATTGTCCACTGGTGCATAAACTAAGGGACCTATGATACCTTGTTCTCCCTCAAACTGATGAGTTCTGGCCCGTCCATATTTCTACTTCCTCCTCCATGTTATCAGCCTTCATTAGGAGTAAGCTGGTCTGGAAAACATGCTGGGAATTATGCTGGTACTACCAGCTCTGGAATTATTTCTTTCTGTTTTTGTCGGGAGGGGCAGTGAACTACTGGCAGGCCTGATCTGCTGGGAGTTCAGGCCCCTACTGGCAAAAAACTACCCCATTACCGACACGGCTACTAGCAGTGCCGGTGATAGGGGCAAGCCCATTCCATGCAGTCCTGTTGGACAGCATGGAATGGGAACTTAACGCCATTGTCGGCACTTGCAATATCCCGGTAACACAGGGATATCGGGTGCTGGTAACGGTAAAGCGAGTCTGCTGGAACTTCACCAGTAGCACCAGTGGCTTACCGACAGACTTGTAATCTGGGCTAAAGTTGTCTTAATTATGAGAAAGCCTTTAAAAGAGTTGCCCCTTGTTTTCCCTTTCATTGAAGCCCCTTTGTTAAAAATGTGCACATTGAAAGGAGGCTCTTGGGTGTTTATTGAAAAGGTGGGAGTTGAAAAAAGAAGTTACAACATTTTTCTGGAGAGGACAGGAAGAATATGATAGACAACTGATAGCAGTGGTGGAGGGCAGGTTTATGTGTGGGGAAACAGGTATGTTTTGAGGCTCTTTCTGAAAGTGGTGATGGAGGATGCAGTGCGTATGTGGAGAGGTAAGGTGTTCCATGCATGGGTGCCCAGTGGGTAAATGCTCATTTTTGTGTGCATGTGAGTTTGCAGAGTGGAATATGTAGACGGTGTAGGTAGCTTGTCGGTGTTTGTGGGTGATGAGTTTCAGTTTGTCATGAAGGTAAGATGGAGTTATGAGGTGCATGGCTTTGAATACAAAGCAGAGTCCTTTGAAGGCAATTCTCTTGGGTATGAGGAGTCAGTGGATCTGGGCAAGAGCGGGGTGATGTGTGAATGTTTGGGTAGGTGGAGGATGAGTCTAGCTGCTTCGTTTTTCTATGGCTTTCAGGAAGGCAAGGGCATTGTTGAGGAGAGCATTTCCATAGTCCAGATTAGAGAGAACCACTGCTTGCACTGCAGCACTGAAGGAATTATGAGGATGGATGTTTCTCATTTTGCATTGGTGCAGCTGTAGATTGCAGGTTTTTGTGACAATGGCTATGTGGTGTATGAAGGTAAGATTGGGGTTGATGGTGAACCAAGGGATTTAACAGGTGTGGAGCGGCATATGTGTGGGTTGTCCATGGCAAGTTCTCGGATCCAGGCAGTAAGGGTGTGTTTGTGCCTTGGGAGGTGGGGGGCAGATGAGGAGGTATTCTGTTTTGAAAGGGTTGAGTTTGAGGAAGTAGGAGGCTATCCAGTTGGTGATGGTGGAGATACAGGTTTTGAAGGTATGGAGGTATGAAGTGGATGACATTTGGAAGTATATTTGGCTTTGGTCTGCGTATTGGTGGAATTGTATGTTGAGTTTGCTAAGGGTCTGTCCAAGGGATTATACATATAGGTAGAAGAGGAGTGGAGATAGGGAGGAGCCTTGTGGGACACCATACTTGACAGGGGTAGAGTTTGATTGATAAGAGGGCATGTAGACAAAGTGTGTCCTGTCAGTGAGAAAGGAGGTGAACCAGTTGAGCACAGTGCCATAGAGAGTCATACTGTGAGCTAGGATGTCTAGAAGAATGGTGTGGTCGATGGTGTTGAAGTCTGCAGATAGGTCGAGGAGTATGAGTAGTGCTGTGTGTCCTTTGTCTGTGATGCTAAAGTGGTCACCAAGGATATGAAGAGTAGCAGTCTCAGTGCTGTGTCCAGGTCGAAAGCCAGATTGGGAGGGGTTGAGAAGGCTGTTTGTGGTGATGTGTTGTTGCAGTTGGGTAGTTACAAAGCATTCCATGATTCTAATAAGGTATGGTAGGATAGTAATTGGTGGTAGTTTTCAGGGTGCGTGGGATTATGAGATGTTTTTTTGAGGAGGAGTGAGATTTGTCCAGTTTTTAGTGCAGTGGGAATAGTGCCATGTGAGAGACAGGAGTCAGTGATGTTGAGCCAATGGCGTGCTAGGGTTGGGATGCAGCATGAAGTGAGCATGCATCATCCCGGAAGTGTGCAGGTTTTGTTTTGGCAGCAAGGGTGATGAGGATATCAGTGTCGAGGAAGTGGAAGGTGTGCCAGGTGTTGGAGTGTTTGGGAGTGCAGTGTGTGAATGGGAGATGAGGGGAGGGCTATCCTGATGTTGTGCATTTTGAAATTGGAGTAGTTCATGAGGGAGGTGCATACTGTAGTGGATGGGGTGCGGAAGCTGTGGATGGTGGTTTAGAGAGGCACTTCACAATGTTGCATCATTTCTGGGTACGAATGATGGCGGATTGGAGTTCTTGGAAGTAATGGGTGGCTTTGGCATTGTGTATGCTGTTTTATATTTGTTGCAGCAGTGTCTGAGGGGTGTCTGGTTGAGGGGCATGGTTTCTTTTGCCAGGCTCTTTCTAGGTATATGGCTGCCTATTTGATAGAGAGAAGGGAACTGTTGAACCATGGTTTGTGGTGGTTGTTGTGGGGTTCTTGTAATTTGAGGGGTGCTATTTTGAGGAGTGCCTGTGTGATGATGGTGTTGTATTGGTGGAGTAGGATGGCAGGATATGCAGGTGGGGGTGAGGGGACTGGTATGAGTGGTGCCAAAGCTATGTCTGTAATGTGTTTGGTTTGTCTGACTGGGGTCGAGGGGGGTGTGTGGCAGGTTGTGGGCTTTTGTGTGGTAGTGTGAGAATGAAGGGAATAGCAAAGTGGAGATCCGATTAATCAAGGAGACATGATTTCTGCTTGTGATCAAAAAGTTCAGGGGGTTTCCAACAATGTGTGTGGGATGGGTGATGAGTTGTGTGAGGTCATAGGGAGTGAGTGGAGTGAGGATAGTCTTTAGTATGGAATTGGTGTCTGGAAGGGAAATACTGGTGTTGAAGTCGCCAAGGTAGATGTCGCAGGGGGGGTGTGGTTGTTAGTAGTGAAGTCAGTCCAGTCGGTGTAGAAGTTGGGATTGTGTGTGGGAGGGAGATAAATGAGGTGGAGAAAGGTGGGGTGTGGGTGGGATGGAGGGGAGCAAGTGAAAGAGTGTTTCAAAGGATGTGCATTGGGGTTGCTGGGATTTCTAATTGCAAGTGTGACTTTATAAATGATGGCAATGCCACCACCTTGTTTGTGTGGGTGGTCTCTGCCATCGATGGGATTATGCGGGGGAAGCATGTCAGGGATAACAGGTGTGTGATGGGGTTTGAGCCATGTTTCTGTAAGAAGAGTATATCTAAAGCGTTCATTTATTTCATTTGTGTGAGCAGGTGCAGAATGGCAGTTGAGAATAATGCAGGTGTATGCAATTAATTGTTTTAATGGAGCGCTGTGTTGGAGTTGGATTTGGATGTTGTTTGTGTGCTGTATGTGAGGCATTTATGTGGCAACCTGTGACCAACAAGGGCTAACAGGGTACACAGAATGAAATAAAGAAGGATATAACAGCAGCCCTTAGCTCTGTCCTCCCTTAGCTTTGGACGCCCGTGCGAATGGACTCCCAAAGCACAGTGTTTATATACCCAAAGTAACCCGGAACTAACTTTGTCAAAGGACACGTGTGCAGTACCTAGATCAATCCTGGAAGCTTCTTGTTGGCCCTCCAACCACTGCAGTTGGCCTCAGGCAGATGGAAAGAGTGCTTCTGGTGGTGTTGTAGTGTTGTCAGTGTTGCTCCCAGCCCAGTTGAAACATCCTTTGGAGATGGAAAGACCTTTCAAATATGGTGGATTTGGAGCCAGAGGTCATAGGGGCAGTCCCTAGATCGATCCTGGGGGCTTCTTGAAGGTCCCCTGACTGCTGCAGTCAGTCTTAGGCAAATGGAAAGAATGCTTTTGGTAGTATTGGGGTGAGTTCTGTTTTGCTCACTAGTTCAGTTGGAGCCCCTTTTGAAGATGGAACACCCTTTCAAGGATGGTGTCTTTGGGATCAGAGGCCTTTGGGGCAGTCCCTAGATCGATCCTGGAGGCTTCTTTTAGGCCCCTTGACCTCTGCAGGCAGCTTCATGCAGGTGGAAAGTGTGCTTCTGGTTGTGTGTGGGTTGAACTCCATGTTGCTCAAAGCCCAGTTGAAGCTATGCCTGGAGGAGTTACATGGGGGAGTCATAGACTATTCCAACAAGGTCTACACTAAGGCAGCGGGCAGTCACATTAGGACTCAAACCTCACCATCCCCACAAACATCAAGGAGCACCAACGGGGATGAGGGTGTGAGGATGCTTGAAAAATACCTCTTATCATAAGGTTACCCTCTCAGAGAGCAATGTAAGCTCTCTATCCATATCCCAAAAACCCAGCACAGTAAATACAGCTTCCCCTTTAAGGAAACCAGGTTGCAACATTTCAAATTCTTCAGAGAATAGGGAAATACATTCTTTCTTTGATAGCGATAGTAAGGGAACATTTATGATTATGAGTTATAATTGCAGACAATAAAGATCCCATAAACACAGTTGAGCTTCAATAACGGAAAGTTGACTTCTGTTTTCCATGTGTTGAAGAAAATAAACAAATACTACTCTCGTGCTAGCTTTGCAGGGGTTGCAAACTGCAGGTTCAAAGTGACAAAGTAATTAAAAGTAGAATGGACAACTTCACATTGTTACCAGATGGTTTTCTGACTGATCTACTTGCTGAGAGAATCGAGGGACCCATGCCAAAGCAGGCAGTGGCAGCAGAGGCTGAAAGGGGAGGGAAGGAGACCTCAAACATCTCCTACGTCTCTCTGAAATCCAAGATGGTGGCAGGCCTTAATTGGTAGTGTGGGGCATTTGGGAAGAAGCTGGAGGAAGATGTTTCAAGTAAGTTGGCGGGCCAGAGGTCTTTTGTGAGAGAGTTGGTGTTTAGGGGAGAAAGTATCAAGCATATTGGAGGAAAAGCTGATACTATCTGGAGGAAAGTGTTAGAGGTTGGAGGTGAGAGTTGATGGTTCAAAGAAAAACTAATGGAATTGTAGTAGTAGATGATACTATCTGGAGGAGTTAGTTATAGGTTGGATGGGAGTGCATTGAGGAGATTGGAGGAAGAGGGGGTACCATCTGCAGGAGAGAGAAGAAGGTTAGAGGGACAGCATTAAGGAAGCTAGAGGAGGAGTTTGTGACATCTGGAGAGAGGGAGAGATTGAGGCGGTTGGAGGAGAAGGGTGATCGTATGTGAAGGAGGAGAAAAGGTTGGAGGGAAATAGAACCATTACGTTTGGTGAGGGCAATGCTAGAGGGGGAGGTAAACCAACTGAATCTAAGAAGGTGGGAGGAGAACAGGTGACCCCCATAATAATTAAGAGCTGAAAGGTGCAGGTGAATCAGGTCGGTCCACAGCAGATATCAGAAGCGGGAGGAGGCATGAAATGGTGCAGTCTAACTGGTGGTCCAGGAGGCTGAGGCAGGGACAATCAAGAGGGGAATTTCCCAGAGACCATGGCCCTTGAGCATTGAGGTGGTCAGGTGATAGCAGAGTCCCCTATCCCTATTCCCCATACCCTGGGAGAGAGAACCACTATGGAGAAGAAACAAAGTGACAGTGCATTTGAGCGAGACTTTTAGAGTGTTACCAGTCTGAAATGTGGTGGGTTAGGACTGCCTGCACTCTGGGCATAGAGAGGATGGTTTAAGGCCTCTGAAAACAGTCAACCCAAAGATAAAGAAGTTACTGGTCTGCAGATTAGAGCCAGTGAGAGCCCAAGACAAGAACTTTGCATGACTTTTCTTTTGTTTGTTAACCATCTTATCTGCATAAAATGGTTAACTTAAGAGGGCCATACTTCATTCTTTACTTTGAAACACTTAAAGACTTTGGCACCTACTGTTTGGGCGACCTTTACTTTGTGTTACTCTTGCCTGCCCAAATGAGCAGTGGGTTAGTCCTCATGTAACATTGACCCTTTGATAAAATGAAGCTTTGGTTAGTTGTTCATTTCTTCCCATGACACTTACTCTCGCTGTTCACTTCTACGCAAACCACATTTTATATTAATAAAACAGCAGTTGCACCTCATTCAGTTTTTCTTGTAATTCACTCAGGGCACATGTGACACTTTCAAGGGGCTATACGTGGAGCTGGTGATAAACAGCTTGACTCTTCTGTGCCTGCGTGCATACGAGTAGTGGGCTGCTCTATAATGGCTGGCTGGGTTGAAGCAGCAGGATCAATTGTAGGCAAAGACGATTCTTGAACACTAATTTGAGCTTCTAAATGTCCAGTCACCTTTCTGAGAAGATGGTTTATAGCTACAGCCTGTATTTTCTTTGGGCAGCCCACTTTTCTATGGGGTAGGGGGAATTGACTGCCTTACGTTTAGCCACATTTGCTCTTACCAATTCTATTAAGGCCTTTCCCACCAGTTAAATCAGACGAATAACAGTTAAAACAATAATAAAGCTACAACAAAAGTAAAGAAAACTAAGTACCAGCAACTTTTAAATACTTTTTCAGCTTAAAATCTCATCATAGAACAAACCAACTGAAAATCTCGAAAGCAGTCATAATCCCACTCCTCCATGCTCTTGACGTTGGGAAGGGCTGCAACCAAAGGCGTGATCATAAAGATTCAGGTAATAGGGTCTAGGCCACTTTGTCACAACATCACCCACTATGGAGAAATAGAGTGAGCGTAAAGGTAAGGTCGCTAAGGTGGCAGCAAATCCACTACAAGTATTATTTGTTCGTTCATGTTGGAGTTTTGTAATGTGCGAAATGAAAAAAGATTAATTTCTTTAGAGTGCTACCTGGACAATATACAAGAAGTGAGCAGTGAGAGGAGGAAGTGAAGAGGCACAACATGGGTGTAAGCCTGAGTGCTAACTATCTTGAAAAGTGCAAAATAACAGAGTAAATAGAAGTGCAAAGGAAAGTTCTAGTGGTCTTGGAGAAGAGGTTGTGGCTTCAAGACCAGTTCAAATTCTATGGTGGATGATGTTGCGCACAGCGTTCACTATATCGTTTAGCGTTCCTTCATGATTCTCTAGGGTAAGTGTCACATGGGATTGTTTACCTCTAACACTGTGAAAGATTCAAATCAAGGCTTACTACCACATAATAGAAATACGCCAGTCACAAGGTCAAAGTTACAATTGCATTTATTAAAAAGTAGCTACTCGGTTCTCAACACCCCACAATGTATGCAAGCAGACACTGTGAGACGAGAGAGAGAGCGAACATTTCACAAGTACATACATTTATGTGGTTTCTTGACAGCCCCGGACACATCGACCAACCCCCCTTGATGTAATGCAAAGCCTACGGTTTGTGACCCGCCTACATGACTGATTTATGTTTAAACATCATTACTGCATACTTTGCTGTTTTCCATCAGACAATTTACTGTCTGAGAACGAGGCGGATTCATATGTGGGGCCGCCATATCATGTTTTCTTAGTACAGGGTATAAGGTAACATTCTTTGTTTTACTCGCTTAAGTTATCTACTGTTGTTCCTTGAGTCTATGGTCAGTTAGTTCTAAAGCAACGAAAATAAGGTTTTTCTACGGTGTGGCATATTCAGGTGCACATTATTCTATTTTACTGCTTACTTGAGAAGGCACCGCTGGGACAGGATGGCAACTAAATTACTGAGCTTCAAGGCCCTTCAGTGTAGGATAAACAATCCACTTTAGTAGCTTCAACATTTCTATCTATGTTAGCACCATAAATACCATAAAGCAGCACAGTTCATACAGCAGCCTATTGCCGTGTTAAAGCCGAAAACACAAAATCTGAGCATGGAACAGAAAGCAGGAAGTGAGCAAGATGGCGGACAAATCAAAATGGCAATGTAGTGAGCTTATTTCAGGTTCATTCATTATGATATTACAGTGCGATGCAAATGTGCTTAGCCCAACATTTACTATCGGGCGGTATTAGGGCAAATACATTTTCACAACTGGGAGGTTGGCTAGAGGTTCCAGCAACCTGGGAGATATGAGTGAGCCACTCCAGAAGTGGGTTGCATCATGATTGAGTTTACAAGCCTGGCTACGAGATATAGCCGACAGTAGAAGTTCTTCAATGAGGATTGAGGGGAAAATGGTAGCTTATGAACTGTGCTCCTGGCATCTTTGGTTGACATGTAGACTTTAGGTCATTCTAAATTATGATAAAAGGCTTAACCTTTGAGTAACCTTTTCAAATCTGCTATAGTTTTCTTGAAACCTCAGAGCGATTGGCAAATTGTTCCGGGTTGAGGGTTCAATCACACCCATTCAGGCGACCCCTTTAAAGTCTGCTTGAATTTTGTTATCTTAAGGTGGCCGCTTTGGTGGATCTGCGATTCCTTGATGAATTATATGGGCTAAACTCTGAAGATGTAGGCAGGGCTCTTGTTCAAGATCATTTGGTGAACCAGGCAGAGAGAGTTGAGGGTCAGTCTCAGTTTGAAAGGGAACCATGGGAGGCTCTTCAAGCGTGAGCCAGCCCTGTCTTATCTTTCTAGGTCAAAGCTCATTCGAACAGCTCAGTTCTGGACAAACTGTTTATATGTAATTGGGTATGTAGGTATTCACATGTATAAGCTGTTTACATAGTTTAATTTGGATAAAACAGCTGACTGCTGTAACTTTGAAACTGAAGACCAGTAATCAGGGAGTCTGTACAGCTGGTAGTGTACTCCCTAAATGACTGTACTAACTTGAGATGCAAAGAATAATTCAGAGTTGAAGGTAACACCCAGGTTTTGTACTATGGGAGTTTGTGATGGTTAGGGGCCCATAGATGCCACACATATGACAGGGAGACTGGTGGTGTTCAGTGAGCTACATGGCAATATTTCAGTGTTGCTCTCATTTAGGAGCAGAAAACTCTTTGTTGTCTATGCCTGGTTCTGCATGAGGCACTCTGGGATATCCAAGACCTTTCACCTTTCCGCTGGTTTTGCTCAGGCTTTTGAGCATTTGGGAATCATCCACATACACTTGCAATTGTGATTTGGAGGATTCTTGCAACAATGCAAGTAAGGCATCTCATGTATATGTTGAGAAGTAAAGACGATGGCAGTGGACCTAGTGGAGCCCCACAAAGTTGGTTGTGGGTTTTGGAAATGTCGCTGCTGATAGTGGCTTAGAAGAATCTCTCTTTAAGGAATGATGAAATACACCTTAGAACTGCTCCTGTAATACCCACATCATATTCATAACAAAATAGAAGAATGCCATGATCTATAATGTTATAGGCCGCTGAGAGGTCTAACCAGCTCAAATTAGTGGGTCAGTTAGTAGGTTTTTAGCATCTCCTCCTGAATGTTTAACCAGTTGGTTGATGTGCCTTTGGAGGGTCTAAATCGTGGTTGATTATGATTGAATGGGCAGTTTTTATCACTGTACTTTTAGAGTTGGCCATTAGTTACCTTTTCAAGGATTTTGACTATAAATGTTAGATTAAAAATAGGTTGGAGGCTGGATAAGATGTTAGGTTTGGCTTTGGGGTTCTGTAAAAGTGGCCCCACTCTTGCTTTCTCCAAGAAGGGAGATGTGTCTGAGTTTAGGTCAAGGTTATTACTTTGTTTATTTTTTTATTTTACATTTTTTTAAAGCACTCACACAGCCCGCAGGCATCGAGGCGCTGTTACAGGAATTGTTTTTTTTTGTGTCTCTTAGTTGTGTATTTATAACACGCTAAAAAACCCAGAGATATCTCAGCGGGGACCCGGGGATCGAACCTGTGTTGCTTTGTGTCGTCTTGTTCCCAAGTAGCACACATTGCCGATGAGCTATCCTCCCGGGACATTATTAAAGATTTAAATTAATTTGGTGGATTTGTTCTGGGCTTCAGAAATCCTCATTTGGAGATGGACCTTCTTCTTAGAAAACAAATCAATTTTTGGTGCCATTTGCTTTGAATTTTGCAGGCCATTTTCTATTTTTGGACATTGGATAGAAGCCAATGTTTCTCTTGCCTTTTTCTCTCTCTTTTTATATGTCGGCCAGGTCTTGTCATACCAATTTTATTGGTGTTTGAGCCAGACTTTATTTTCTTCATTTTAAGGGGGCAGAATGTCTAGAGATCTCTCAGAATCTTGGTGAAATGAACTAAGCCATCCTTCTCGGTCTGTGGTATTGGTTGTCTGTGTTGGAGTGTCTGTATGTGATATGCGTCATCTGTCAATGTGGCATCCAGTTTGTTCCTTGGGGTAATCTTCTACAGAGGAGGCAATCGTCAGACCAGAATAGGTTTATAAACCTCAATAGTAACCTCTCTAATCAGGGTGGTGTACAAGGTGTGGCCTTTCATATGGGAAGGAGCGTGTACCATTTGGTCAAATCCTAGATTAGACATATGGCAAGCCCAAGTAGTTGCTGTTTTGTTAGAGTGGTTACCAGATGTAGATTGAGATCTCCTGCTACTATGATTCTGCTGTATGAGATCGTAATCCGTTCCATAAGACCCAGCCAGTTGTTTATTAACTGTTTGTTTGACCCAGGTGGTAGGTAGGTAATGATTATGCTGGTGGTTGCTTTTTGATTCATGGTATACTTCAACAGCATATGTTCAAACCATTGGTATCTTTTGGATAGTATTAGTGAACTTTTATATGTTTAAGGGAAGAGTAATTCCATAACGCCACCTTTCTTGTTCAATCGATATTTGTGCAGGATTTTCTAGTTGGGAATAATTGTACTGAAGAACAGGAGTTGAGGGCTGTCACAGAACCATGTCTCACAGGATAGGGTTTTTGTCTTCAATCATGTTATGAGTGTTAGTCGCATTATTGTATGCTGAGCAAGCATTATTCGCACCAAAGGAGTTAATGTTCTTTTTCTGTGGGTGGTTGGTAGGGGAGAGTGGGTCTTATCTGGCAGGATGCCTATGGATGGTCACCAGTTTTTGAACTGTAAGGTAGAGGGTCATTTTGGCGAGGGACTTGGGTTTTAAACCACCTCTATGGTTGCTGAATCCTTCCTTTTTACACTGTTACGCTGCATCAACATGAACTGAGATCACTCGGGTTTGTGTGATCAGGATGCGTATAGTGGTTGTAGATATGCCATTATAGGGATTAAATAGATTGTTTTCAGACGTTGTAGGGCTATGTTTAATCTATGGAGGTGAACTGGAAATAAACACAATTAAGTTAGGTTTGTTTTGTTTGTTTGCATCATGATGAATGCACTGTGTAGATGTGCATTGCGATTTTTACCACTTTGCAGGTTCTTAAAGAGGCACATAGTCTGGAGCCCTCTTTCATCACCTTTAGTGATGTGTCTGAACCGGAAGCTTAACATTTGAGCTCCCAGAGATGGGCGTGGTAAGAGAAAAAGGTGATATGCCACTTTGCGGCAACAAATTGCACAACGTGTCAGAGGGTTTCTAGATTTTCTTATGTAATGGTTTTTTGAGTGCTTTCCTAGCATTTTTTGACGAAACCTGCGAAGGACAGGATATTTTGCAGAAAAGGTCTCTTTCAATTGATGTAATGATATGTTTCAAAGACACTTTTGGTCTTGGATCAAGCAATTAGGGATCTTTCATTCTGAAGCTGTGAGGGAACATGTATGTTGGAGGATCCAAAGTTCATACCATGAATGGACATATGTTCACGGGTAAGCATCCAGTGGTTACAAAAGATTGTGGCAGGCGCGAAAGTATGCAAAAGCAAAGAGTAAGTAGCAATGCTCATGCAACACGGTTGTACACAGGTAAGGTAAAGATAAAGAATGGGCAAAAAATCTGATAATAAAAAGGAAGGGGAAAACAGTGTGCAGCTAATCAATGTGCAGACCATCAATACTAACAGGCAAACAGTAGGCTCACTGGCAAATAGATGGAGGCAGAACAGTGAAAAGATAACATAGTTACTGGGCTTAAGGAACAATGGAAAGAAGTCAACCGACAATCAACACGCCAATAATCAAATGCAGGCAAAGAGCAAATCAATCTGTGGGCCAAAACCTAAAAGCAGCACAATAGGTAGTGACCCAAAAACAAATTACCATAAGAAAGAGCTGCAAATGCACTTATGGAACCCAAGCGCAGTTGAGGAAAGCAGTCCATGTGCAAAGGATTCAAGTATGCAAAGTGCACCGAAACTCACTTGACATCAAGGATCCAACTCATTGTCTCAGTGGTCGCGAACCCACCTATTGACCAATACAATTACTCAACTTGCTAAACTCTGCCTCATCTCCTCAGACTGTTCAGCAGGGATGGGGTAGAAGTCCACCGCCATATCTAACCTTATATTATAAAAGAAATATTGACAGGTGCCGTGCTCACCTACAATACAGCTTGATCAGAACAGCAATTATGAGGTGCAGCGATGAATAAATCTCTGGTGGGGCCTATATGCCGAGTTAGAGTCGCAACCAGAGTCTTTAGCTCACCCTCCTTTCACAGAAATGTCCACTACATATCAGTCTTTGTCCTGCCCCAGGGCAGTCCAGCACTGAAATGCAATGCAATTCTCTTCTGAACAAGAGTACCAACAACAACCCAGACACGTGTTTCGGCCTGGTTGGGCCTCGTCAGTGAGGTAGAGCTGTGCCTCTCTAAGACCGGTGAGCAAGGGTTCCACGTCGGGATTACCCTAGTAACTTAGGGTAAAAACTCAAAGCTACTTAATATGCAGAAACAAAGGAGGTCCTGGGAGTGTCTCTCTGCCGGCCTATATCCCAGGTTAGAGTCACAACCAGAGTCTTTAGCTCACCATCCTTTCACAGAAGAGAAATTCTGACCACATATCAGTCTTTTTCCTGCCAAAGGCCAGTCCAGCACTGAAATGCCAGGCAATTATCTTCTGAACAAGAATACCAACAGCAACCCCAGACACTTGTTTTGGCCTGGTTGGGTCTCGTCACTGAGGTGTACGGTGCCTTTCTAAGACCAGTGAGCAAGGGTTCCACCTCTGGATTACACTAGTAACTTACGGTGAAAACCCAAAGTTACTTAATATGCAGAAACAAGGGGGGTCTTGGGAGTGTCTAATATCTGGCAGAGAGACTCCCAGGACCCCCCTTGTTTTTTGCATATTTAAGTAATTTTGGGTCTCACCTTAAGTTACTAGGGGAATCCAGACGTGGACCCCTTGCTCACTATTCTTAGAGAGGCACAGCTCCACCCTACTGATGAGCCCCAACCAGACCGATGTCTGGGGTTGGTGTTGGTACTCGTGTTCAGAGGAGAATTTCCTACCATTTCAGTGCTTGACTGCCCCTGGGCAGGACAAAGACTGATATTTTTGGGATATTTCTCCTCTGTGAAAGATAGTGAGCTAAAGAATCTGGGTAAGGCTCTTGCAACCAGGACTAATGTCTGGCAGAGAGACCCCCAGGACCCCCCTTGTTTTTTTGGCCTAGAAGATCAGCCATGTAGCAAGACTGGTATCGTACTGTAAGTAATCAGAGCAACCACCGGACCGGACCACACTGCTACAGTTCTCTGACTCCAACTTCCTTAGTCCCGACTTACTGAGTCAAGTATGAGTTCTTCCACAATCAAGCCAGACATGCTCAAACTGCTCCAGACTGCCCCAACTGCCGGCATGCCCTTTCACTTAGGCTTCAATGCAGTCCTTTTGCTCTAGTTTTCCAGATCTGCCTTACTTCTGAGAGGAGGCCCTGGACCTAATGCTTGTCTCACCTGCTTGCACACCACTTCCTGCATACCTACTGACAGTCAAGTGTTTGGCAGTAGGCCCAGTTGCTGACATTAGGCCCTGTGTGTTTTCTCCTGCTCTCAGACACAACATACTTGTTTATACTGTCTACTTGCAGAAGGCCGTTTAGGGGTTCTTTAGCTACCCTAACAAGTGCTACTGGCCAGAAGTATGGCTTAATAAACCAAAACTGTAGCTCCTGATGATGAAGACAACAATGCCTGACATCTGTGGTTTTTTGTTGAGCATAGGGTTTGTTGCATTTTCTTCTTGCATCTGTCCTTCAAGCAATCTGTTTTGCAACCACTGCATCAGTGCGGGGCTGCACATTTTAACTACGCCTTTTCTACTGGGCTCTCCAGTTTCTTAGGAAATGAAGCCAGAAAGTATTCAGTGTTACCTTTCAATGAAACTACGCATGAATCCCCTTGCATGACTGAGAGCACATGCCTCATCACTAATGCTGCATTGTTAGGTACAATTTCACACTGCGATTTTACCTCTATATTTGGGGACCTCCCCCCCTCCAAAGTTTTGCTTTTGTTTCAGCCTCCTGTTCTGAATTTTGCCAGTGGAGCACAGCCTCCAACTGAACACCACTGGGCTTTCACTCATCGTTGTGGGGAAACTGACATGTCCTTCAGACAGTCAGTACTGAGAAACCTTGTTCCTCTTAGTCTTATGACTTTGTTGCCATTTTTGGCAACTGTATTTCATTGCGCAAAGCACTTTACAGTACCAAGCAATGGGGTCCTTGCGTTTTTGAACCCAATACATCCACTAAGGATTTTTTGGTAATTGATCAATGTGCCTAGGAGTAGACTGGTGGCCGCAGATGCTTTTTCATGTATTTCTTTGAAGTTTTAATGAGCTATACCACTCTTACCACGTGTCCATCATGACTGTGCCACAAGGTCTTTTGTCTTCTCCTTTGGCCATTTTGTCCGCTGGCCTTCCTCCTGATCTTGATGACCCTGGGAGTCCTTATTTGGGCATGCATTCACCCGCAAAAGCTGCTGCTTTTTTTTTTTAGCTCACTCATGCATGTCACGTATGAGAAGTGGGCTAGGTCTGTTTGGTCCCAATCCACACTACTAGTGTCGGGATGTCTGGTGTGCATGAGGGCATGAGAGCCACAGTGGTCCCTGATTGGTCCACTGCTGGTATGCATAAGTGGGGCAGATGTCCTCATTGGCCATCTGGGGGCGAGCACTCACTGGACTTGTAAATATGAGGAGGGGTCCTGAAGGCAGACCCCCAGATCGCCAATAGGTCCAAATCGACCTATACATGGAGCTAAGCATCCAGAAGAGCCCAGCCTGACCAAAGGACTATCCAGAACCACGGAGAAGAAGTTTAGAATGCTGAGACAACTTTTGTCCCAGTAGAGCCCTGCTCTGTGCTCGATCTCCAAAGACCTATAAGGTTCTTCAACCCCTTGGAGTGGTGGGACCAATCATTCCCGACGTCTCTTGTTGCCCTCCAAAAGAGCCTTCTTGGAAGTGTCCCTGAGCCCTCCAGTGGATTGACCAGCTCGAACCTTGGCACATGCGAAGGAGCAATGTCTCATAGAGTTTTACCTCAAGCTTTGAGGAAATCCTAGTTCGCACTACAAAGCATCTTTTTGCAAACTTTCATCGCCCCAGCTGCTTTGGGCCGCTAGAGAGAAGCTTGCATCATACCATGAGACTTGGGTGCCCCTGCGTCACTGTGTGACAGTGACGGTCATTGCTGGTGACTTTCCTGTCTGTCTTCAAGTGTCCTGAGACTAGCTGCATTGGTGTTTTCTTTGTCCTACAATCGAGACGAGAGATACAGCCCGTGTTGTAAACCGGAACCACATCTGCACGCGCATCGCCTGTGCACTTTGAAACTTAACCAAGGATGGGGTTTCGTATTCCAGGAGACCCTCACCAGACCTAACAAGTTTGGACCCAAAGTGAGCTAAGGGCAGTGAGTAATCATACCCTCGGAACCCATTTTCTACACTTCAGAACCCCCTCTCTAACTTTCCCACCCTCCAGAATATTGTACTTTGTGTCTTTACACACGATTTAGCGCTTTTACGCACACATCTAACATTGAGCACACAGCTCCATTCTTCGTAGGGCTGGGCTTATGAAGTTAGGTTTTTCCATCTCTGAAGTTTGCCAATATGATAAAGATTGTCTGATTTCCCTCCTTATAGGTTTTGGCGGGATACCGCACTTTACCGCATTGACTAAAAGTGACTGTACATATATTTTAAATAGTGTGTGTTTAAGTAGTGATATTACTGTGTTTTCCATTATTCACTTGTGTTTGTTCTGGGCATAATAAATTGCATATTTTTGAAATGCTACTGTCTAAGGGTAATTCTTTTCATCCAACTGTGCGTTTGCATCCTAGACCTCAGATCACCACCACTGAGACTTAGCCTTGTCTGCTCTCCAAGCTACCTCGAATTGTCCTGACTAACTTCAAAGTAGTGTTCCCTGTTCACTAACAAGGGTGGCCTCCTAAACTTCTGTTCACCGGAGCAGAGTTTAGAAATCCATTCTAACAAGCATTTACCACCACTGAATGTAACCCCTGGCTTCCAACTCTACCTTCTCATGATTAATCTTCTCTGTCTTTCTTAGTAGCCTCTCTTTCCCAATCACACAAAGATGGCAAACTCAGTTCCAGCCAGTGAATAGTAATCCTTGTGATGTTCTCATCCCTAGTAGATTGCAATAACTGTCAAATGCACATATGATATAAAAGAGGCCAATCGAAGTCACAAAAAGATGGACCGATAAATTAAACTGGTGTCCAGTCATTTGATCGAATACAAAAGATCGAATGACAAAAGTTTTGAGTCAAAAGGATCGAAAAAAAAAATTCGAATGCATTTTTTTATGTTTTGTTTTTTTAACAATTTAATATAGTTACAAAAAATGATTTTTTAAAGTAAACGGTGGGTTGGGGGGAACCCCCCATAAAAAAATTCAAAAAAATGGACTAAAAAAAATGCCATTCGATCCTTTGTATTTTGACACTTTCACCTATAACCATTAAACTCACTCAATGATATTATCATTCTTCAAACCAATTCTGCAATTTCTCCCATGTTCCATTTGGAAGTGTTTAACATAAGGTGGCAATATGTACAGACCATTGTAACGTACATGCTGTAGGGTCTCTGAACTGTATCAACACTAGACTAGCAAGGTGGCATTCGTTTTTTTTCTGAGTTACATATCACCCAGATTTTCTCCATGGTAAGACCAAAACCTTATCTTGTGTGGCAGGATGTACAGAGGAACCCTTGGCACATAATGATTTCATACTTCCCCATGGGTATGTTATATGTGTAAATACTCTTTCTGAGACTATGCTAAAAGATTTAGGGCAGGGGTTCCTAGAACATAAGAAAGCGATACTTGATCTAAATATCAAGATGACCCATGATCTTATCTGTTACACGACCACAAGTGTATTTGCCTATGGAATGACACAACAGCAAGCAATCCAATGGTTCCATAATAGCAACATGGTAGGTCATCCTGGCCAACAGAAAACATCTAATCTTACAGTGGAGGGGCTGGTGGGCACAAATGAGGAGGGATATCATTTAGTATGTCTTGATTGCCCGATGTGCACTCAATGTACAAATACCAGGAGTAGACCTGTGAATCTATTGCAGACAATGCAGATCCCACATTAGCCATGATATATACTTGGAGAAGGGATTTCATAGTTGAGCTATTGAAGGTGGATGGGTATGACACCATCTGGTAATTGAGATTCACTTTCCAAAATGGGTCGTTTTGTGTCCTATATAAGGATTCCCACAGCCCTTGTTCCTGCTGATTTGTTTTTCGGTAATATTTACAGGGACCAATGTCTCTCCTCCATGGCTATTTTGAACGTTCTTGACTGTAGGGGGTACGGCTCTAAGCATTGATCCTGGGAACTTTGGACAAATGTACACAGCCCCATTTGGTGGCTTGGTTTCTTGCTGCTCATCTGAATTGCTCGTCTGGGAAGCAGGGATTGAGGGGAGGAATGTCAGTCACTCACACCAAGAGTGTTTATCATTGCTCAGTCATTGGCATGGATCCTGGAGGCTCATCACCAGAACAAAACCTCCCCGCTACAATCCCCAGAGACCCCTGGCCATACGGGTTGTGCACTGCGGGAAACGTGTGCTATGTAAGCTCATTCACACACACCGATACTGAAGGACACTTGCTTGCATTCCGATGACAGCATTCTTCAACAAGACTCAGCCATTTGAGCATTGTTGTGAACTTGTCCGAACACCCTTGGCTCTACTGCCTGAGGCTGCCTGTGACTTTGGCTCGGCATTCAGGCATTTGCCTCTGCTTCGTGCTGTTGGCATTCATCTTTCCCGCTCCTCTTACTGTGGTTTGTGAGTTTAGCTGCCTATGCTGACCTTTTCTGTGGATCAACCTCATCTATTACTGTGTGTTTCGTTATCTGCTGCTGCGTTTGTATCTTGTGGCCTATTGTTGCCCGTGCACGATGGGGATGACAACTCTGGTCTGTTGACCAAGACATTTTTGTAAGGGGATTGCTGACCAGGTGTACGGGCAACCAACAACTCTTTTAAGTTAATGTGGAAACTAGGTAAAAGGGGTGGCCGGTAAATGAGTATTCCACATCCCAATCTTTAAAAGGAACCTGAGTTTCTTCTGTATATTTGCAGCCAGGGAGAGAGCGCATTCGTGGTCCCTGAAGTGCTGATCCTTGGTGGCCGGCACATGGGCAGGAAGGCACTTTGGACTTTAAAACAGTCAAGAGGAGTATTTTTCTTCATATTTCTGTTTATAGATATCATCCCCGGCGTGGCGCCTACCATCAAGTAACTACTGTCAATTATCACCTGCAGTGCCAGTGCGAGTAATTCTGCCACCCAAGATGCACATGATGACCTCCCACCCTTATAAAGGGAATAGATTGTACTTTTGGCCAATATCGTGTAATCTTCTACGGTGCATGCCAGTGCAGCCATAGGCCGCTGCTTAGAATTACCTTATTGTAAAACACCTGCCCAGGGCACCTGCTTTTGTATTGCCAATCCCTCAGGAATTTCCCTTTGGCAGAGACTTGCCCTACGCCATTCTAGCAGTGTAATCGTAGACTAGAGATTTATAAAGAGAGTCCCCTTTCTATACCCTTGGACGCAAAGACCTATTGGAATCAGCAAGAAATTGACTAGCCCGTCGCTTATGGTTCTATCCTTTTTGTGCCAGTTGCAGGATCTGCATTCTGAACTGAAATAGAAGGATGTTTTGGGCAGAGATATCAAGCTCCCTATAGGCTAGAGGTTCACTGAATTTCTATCACCCTCTTTGCCTTCTTCCCTATGCCACACCCAGTCCACAAGGTGAGTCTTGGAGAAAGCCTTCCAACATCGCAATGACAGGTAGTACAGGATGCTCAGCCTGCCTCTTGTATCTTAATGGGGCCCAGTTAGCATGGATAACACTTTGGACAGAGAGTAAAATGTCATTATTACAGTGATACATTACTACTAGGACAGTTTGGGGATGTTTGCATTGCATTGCAACCTTCAGGGATGTTTATTTTTTAACACGTGTAAAGTTCATCATATATGCACCCCATTTTGGGGCCTTATCCCTCTGCCCAGGTATCCCAAGTCCTGCAGGGACACGTACCACAGGTTGCCAAAGCAGAGGAGGTACGATGGAGCACCACCACTAACCAAACCACAAAAAAACCCATCCCTCTGTTTACACCTCTCAAACCCTAAACAAAACTCAACCATACCTATATTGCACAACAAACCGCACACACTTCACTACACTGCCACAACGAAACAAACCACATATAACCTCCCACGACGGCACGTGACAAGTACTAACTGAAAAATCACACCTACGCTCACCGAATGGTGTAAACTGAACAGCACATCACAGTTCTCTTGCGCTTTTTCTGCTCAGTCCTACTAACATATCCCACCCACCCTCTTGATTTACAGACCCGCCAGAGCACCAGGGGACCACTCCGGTGGTGCAAGTGCATGGTATAAATGTCCGTTAACATAACATAACATATAATTTAAGGCAATTTTGGAATAATATGCACTGGTAATGGTGTAATGGTGTACATTTTTTTAAAAAAAATGGTTTTAATGGTATTGTTTTTAGTTGGTTTCTTGGTCTGTTTATACACACACTGAACTAATTTGAATTCAACTTTTTGATGTTCTCTGGATTGTTTTGATTTCATTTTTGCGTGGATTTCTGTGACGCAAACATATTTTATATACAAAATAAACAATGAAATGAACAATAAGTAAGGCCAAAATGCATTTCTGGCTAGCAAAGTAATGATGAAAATAATAATGCTATCAGGCGAGAGGGCATGCAAACAGAGTGCACATTCAGTCAAAACACATCACCATCATGATTATCAGTATTGGAACTGCGACATAGATGCTTGAGGAACTTAAGCTTCACTGAAATAACGTTCTGCTCAGATTACAGAACGGATGGAGCATATGATGTAATGGTTCTATGAAAATGTGTGCGATTAAAGTGGGTCCGTCCAAGCATTTTCAAGTCGGTTTAATTTGCATGCAAACATTTTGTGACAGGATATGCAAGTAAAACGCAGGCCAAATTTGATTTTGTATCTTGAAAATGTATCACGTCAGAGCTCGGAACTACAGCAGTTCATGCATTTGCCCACTGAACAGAATGCCAAATATTACAACATGCAAATGCACTGGAATGCCAACGGTGCATGGACAACGATCAAACTGCATACGGAGAAATACCACACTAAAATGACCACACAAGGACGTAACCCGGGCATTTGTCCATTTCTATGCCAACATACATTACTCTTGCTCATTCCTCTTGGCCCCTTCCTTTCCCAACCAGTAAGGTGCAGAATGAGACATGTCTTCCTTTTGGCATAAAAAGGCAGCAGATTTCTTTTCACACACATAACAAAAACACAGCAAACAATTGGGAAAATAGTTCCGATGGTGTGGCGACTGCTCTGTGTCCAAAACATGCTTCCCCCTTTTCGCAACAAAGTCCACAGTAGGCACAACTCCCACAACCCTTTGTGCCTGATACCCGCCTGCCCCTGCAGGTGTTCCTGGCCTGAGAGAGCGTCGTCTGTTCGGGGGAAGCTGAGCCCTCATTGCTACCACCAGACGCCCCCGCCGCTTAGGCTCTCAAGAGGCGCTGGTCCGAGAAGAGCGAAGACCCTTCCGGCTTTCCCATGGCTCATTCAGAGTCTTTCTCTTGACACTGGTCGCCAAAACACTGCCACGCCGAAGGTGGGTTACCGCCCACCGCAGCTCCCCCGTTCCTATTTCATAATTCCAGAAGCTTTGTGCACACATTCCAATAAAACAGCTCCATCCCAGATGCCGACAAATGCACTCCATCCTTCAAGTAATACTCAGGTGATTTCAAATTGATCAAGCAGTGCCTGGTCTGGGGAAAACCTCTGCCCCTGCAGAATTTTGCCATTGCGCAATTCAATTTCCTTCTCGACTTCTCCACCGCTGAGTGACTCTCAGAGCCCCTCCATTCCTGCCTCGGAATGATTTCTGACCACAAAATCTCGATCTCTCCCATTTGCGATGACATCTCCTGCAAGGTAAGCATCATCTCCCTCATCAGGATCCCCCTCCCCAAGCTCGTCAAATCGTTGCCCCCCAGGTGTATGATAAAGACATCCGGCTTCTACTGCTTACCCAGCAGTTTGCGAATGTGCCCCTGCAGCTGTGCCCATCTCATCCCAGGCACTCCGTGCCACCATATCCGGTACTCGCCACTGGTTAGCTCCTCCTGCTCGGCGGTCCAGCTCACCCCGGCCCTTGACACAAAGGAAGGCCCTACCACCCAGACAGACCGCCTCCTCTGTACTGCTGCTAGTAAGAAGGGGATGAGAAGGAAGCCGTTAACTGTACAATTTCTCAGGCCTGATGTATCTCCTGTAACATCCCGACTTTCATCCTTCTATTTGCTTGATTGCTTCTGCACCCAGGCCCATTTCTGCTGCTGATGTGGCTGCCCCTATCCTAAAGGAATGAGTCCTGAACACCCCCCATTACCCCAATCTTCTGTAGCACCATGTCCATGACCCTCTTGAATTGGAAACGGCTCAAGGCCGACCCATCACTGTGCAGGAGAAGGGGGGACCCCTCACCTGTAGGCAATCTCTGCTGGATATAAGCAGCCATGCTTGCTACTGGGCAAACTGTGCTCCCCTGAGAGCTGAGGAGTGTAACTATCCTCCCTTTCCCCTTCTGATCGGTCTTGGATCTTCTCAGAAAAATGCTTAACCGACCCTCTGTTAAGTGAACGTCCCCCAGCCTGAAAAACCCAGAGCCCCTGCCATTCCTACTCTCTGGCACCAGCTCACTTACTCTGAAAGCCCCAAAATAAGCTAATGTGAAGGCTGCCGTGAACAAATCTCTTTCAGATTCATAGTGACAACCCTCCCCCCCAAGCATCCAATCAAACTGTGCAATTTTACAACATCAATAGGCTGCCTTGCATCTGTCTTCCTTTCAGGCTGCTTGGCCCAGCCTCTCATTGCCATCACAATGTAATGCTCTTTCGTGGGGTCTGCCTTGCCCCCAAGCTTGCAATAATGGGCAATTATGCCAAGTGATAGGCCATCCAGGATCTGGTTTTCCCAGACACCCAACATCATTCCATCCATCCTCGCCGAGGGTAGAGGGCAGGAGCCCCCCCTCCCATCCCTGAAGCTGCTCTACGCACACGGAGTGCTTCCCAGAACCTCGCCGGCACCATCGAAGGGCCTGCCTGACCCTGTCTTCAAGGGTGCCTGACTCCCGCATGCCGGGCGCCGTGCGGCACGAAAGCGAGGCTGATCCTCGCTCGAAGCAGTGTAAAACTGCATTCATCCGCCGGTAGGCGGAACCGCCGGTGGCCAGCACGAAGGCCACACAAAGGCCTGTTCCTGCGCCTGTGCCCCCATTCCATCCATCCTCGCCGAGGGTAGAGGGCAGGAGCCCCCCCTCCCATCCCTGAAGCTGCTCTACGCACACGGAGTGCATCCCAGAACCTCGCCGGCACCATCGAAGGGCCTGCCTGACCCTGTCTTCAAGGATGCCTGACTCCCGCATGCCGGGCGCCGCGCGGCACGAAAGCGAGGCTGTTCCTCGCTCGAAGCAGTGTAAAACTGCATTCATCCACCGCCGGTGGCCAGCACGAAGGCCACACAAAGGCCTGTTCCTGCGCCTCTGCCCCCATTCCATCCATCCTCGCCGAGGGTAGAGGGCAGGAGCCCCCCCTCCCATCCCTGAAGCTGCTCTACGCACACGGAGTGCATCCCAGAACCTCGCCGGCACCATCGAAGGGCCTGCCTGACCCTGTCTTCAAGGGTGCCTGACTCCCGCATGCCGGGCGCCGCGCGGCACGAAAGCGAGGCTGATCCTCGCTCGAAGCAGTGTAAAACTGCATTCATCCGCCGGTAGGCAGAACCGCAGGTGGCCAGCACAAAGGCCTGTTCCTGCGCCTGTTACGCACATGGGAGCGCGGCGTGGCCACCCCCCCTGCTCAATTTAAACCTCCCCGACCGCCTTCCGCAAAGTCCGAGGCAAGCTATCGCAAGCAAGTATCCAAATACCCCCATTCATACTAGGTGAACCCACTGTAAGTACTTTGCCCCTGTCCTTGTTCCTTTTCTGACATTGCAATGATACGACTCCCCCTCAGTCGCCTTTACCTGTACTCCATTTTCTACATGGACCGTCATTTCAAGGAGTATAATCACGCATGCCAGTACCGGGGACACTACTGTAGGCATGTACTCTGGGTCACTATTATTTGAATGTGTTTCATGCCTCCCTTGAATCTCTCGAACCTTAGAATATCATAAGTATTTTGTGCCTTATGTTCACTAGTAGACCCCCTTATAACTGTATTGTGCCTCATGGTCGCTTCCAGACCATTTCAATTGTGTTGTGCCTTAAGGTCGCTTTCAGACCATTTCAATTGTGTTGTGCCTAAGGTCGCTTACAGATCATTTCAATTGTGTTGTGCCTTAAGGTCGCTTTCAGACCATTTCAATTGTGTTGTGCCTTAAGGTCGCTTTCAGACCATTTCAATTGTGTTGTGCCTAAGGTCGCTTACAGATCATTTCAATTGTGTTGTGCCTTAAGGTCGCTTTCAGACCATTTCAATTGTGTTGTGCCTTAAGGTCGCTTTCAGACCTTTTCAATTGTAATATACCCTTTGGTAGCCCACTGACCACTTCAACGGTGCTGTGCCTTAGGGCGCTTCAAATTGTATTGTGCCGTACCTGACTTGGGTCACGTCTAATCTAGGTTTACCACTGCCCTGGGCGACAGCCTGCTACTACGCTAATCTAGGGCTGCCCTGACCTTTGCATTCCAGCCATTGGGTTATCCCCATCTAGGTGCCGAGGCTTCCAGCCATACCATAGCATCCTCACTCCCTTCCATTATCTCACCAGTCCCACTCAAGGAGACCCTAACTTGTCCCTCTCAACAAGCTCATAGGGAACCTATTCTGGCAGCCAGCACCACCATCATGCACATCAGCATGCGCCTTCTATTGCACCACCTCCTAACCACATACCTTGCCCCATTCACTCAACCACCCAAGTCAACCACTCCTACCTTTGAGGTTAATATCCTGGCCTGCCCTTACCCACGTGACCCAGCGTCACCCACTATGACTTTGACACCCTCAACGAGTCCTTCAGCAACTTCCGTTGACGCTCACCACCCCTGCAACCAGATTAACCAATACCTTAATGACCCTGCTCTCTGGCTCAAACACTTTGCCACAAAACCAACCCCTAACCAACCTTGCCCCCTTACTCTCAGGAACAAGAGACTAGGCACCAGATTCCGTATTCGTCCTTCCCGCACCTACACCACTAAGCAAGCCCCACACACACCACCCAGCCCGCCTTCGCCCTCCGCCACTTGCAAAACTAAGACCACAGGGGTTAAATTGCCTGTGTTCAAGGGTGCCCTCATCAATGCTAGATCCCTCACAGCACACGCTCTTGACATAGCCGACCTTATCACTACTGCCAACCTTGACTTCATTGCCATATCCGAAACCTGGCTACATGCCGCCTCTGGCCCTTCTCTATCCTTGGCCTTACCGCCTGACTATGGCATTACACGCTGTGACCGCTCCTCTGTCCATACTAGAGGCGGTGGCGTGGCATTCATCCACAAAAACTCCCTTGACCTAAGAGTGGTATCCGACTCCAAACTCGAATCAGCTGAACTGCTGACAATCAAATTACTACTAACACCTAACCAAACGGCCACCCTTCACCTTATCTACAGGCCCCCAGGGCCGGCACCCACCTTTGTCAGTGAAATTTCCACTCTTCTTCTTGACAATACAAAAAACAACTCCCAAACAATAATCTTAGGTGACCTCAATCTTGGTCGCGGCGACCCTAAGGATCCTGTAGCAACTGATCTGGAGTATTCTCTTACTGACCTTGGATTTACCTTGTAATTACAAGAACCGACCCATATTAAAGGCAGGACCATTGATTGGTTAGCCGGCTCCAACTGCAACATCCAGGTCCTCAATAACTCCCCATGCTTATGGTCTGACCATCACATCATAACATTTAACATTGAAGCTTCCCCGCAAGCCCCACCACCTATAGCCCCAGCCCTCCCCACCCGCAATAAAAAAAATATAACAAGAGAACATCTCCTCCCACGGTTACTCCCCTCTCTTAATGCGGCGACCAACGCCTGCTCTGATCCCACCTCCCTTGCAGACATCTACAACCAAACGATGCTCACGGCCATTGACACCTTAGCACCAATTAAACTTAGAAAGGCTAAACAACGAGCACACCTCAACTCATGGTTCACTCCACAGCTAAGAATCCTTCGCAAGGCCAAACGCTGCGCGGAAAACCGGTGGAAAAGCCACCCATCTGATGAGCATAAAGACGGCTTCCTCCTCGCCTCCCTCATTTATAAAGACGCCATCATCATTGCTAAAAAAGAATCGCTTAATAATCGTATCACACAAGCCGACTCTAATTCCAAGGAACTCTTTAGAGTCCTAAAAGAGCTCGAAACCCCAGTATCCCCGCCAGACACTTGCACAAAATACAGCAAATGGTGTGCTAACATTCAAGCAGCCCTCCTAAACAAAATCTCTATGCTCCAATCTAAAATAAAAGATAAGCAGGACTGCCTGAGGCGTGACAACCGCTCATCCTCCCCCACTAGGCCCACCCTCTCCAACTCTGCCAACATCAAACCCTTCACCTTCGCACCTCTCACTATCATCGAAGTAGAAAATATCATCCTCAGGATGAACCCTTCCAACTGCCAAGGTGACCCGTGCCCAGCTCCCATCATTAAGGACTCCGCCCATGACCTAGCCCCATTCATTACAGCCTTCATTAACTCTTCCTTTGAAACAGGTACTGTCCCGGACAACCTTAAAGACGCCTGGGTGATCCCGCTACTAAAAAAACCTTCCCTTGACCCAAGCATACCTACGAATTTCCGACCTATTACTACAGTACCATTCTTGCTGAAGATACTGCACCGTGCAGCTTACCTGCAGATCCAAAATTACCTTGAATCAAACAATCTGCTAGGTCTACGACAATCCGGATTTCGGCCCAGACACGGGACCGAAACGGCTCTATTAGACCTAAAAACCCAGATCGAAGTCCTGAAGGACAAGGGCAAATTAGCAATGCTATTACTCCTCGACCTTTCCGCCGCATTTGATTTGGTTAACCACCAGATCCTTTGCAGGCACCTCCACTCTGCTGCCAACTTCTCTCCCTCCGCAGCGGCCTGGATCAAATCCTTCCTGAGCAACAGATCTATGAGGGTCTTTGCACCCTCCGCTGCCGCAGCTCCCTCCCCTATTCATTGCGGTGTTCCTCAGGGCTCTTGCGTGTCTCCTACCCTTTACAATATCTTTACGAAACCACTCTTCGATGTGCTCGATTATCTGGGTGTCTCCTACACCAACTATGCGGACGACACCCAGATACTCATTCCCATCTCGGGTGATTATCTTGCTGACACCAAGGCCCTCAATGACGTCTACTTGGTCATCCAAGCCTGGATGGCCCAGCACCAGCTATGTCTGAACGACGATAAGACGGAGCTACTTATTCTAGGTACTTCACAACGCCTGAGCAAACTCCATACAAGTCTCGAAAGACACCAAAACACTAGGCTTTTACCTGGATTCCACCTTTTCCTTGTCAAACTAATGCAGTCAGATCCACCTCCGCCTACACGTGCAAACTCATTTCAGCCTGCAGACCTTTCCTCACCACCCACAATAGCGTCACACTAGCAAGAACACTTATCATGGCAAAAATAGATTACTGCAGTGCCCTATATCTAGGCACCAGCCAAGAAAACCTGTCCAAACTCCAAACCACCCAGAACAATGCAATTCGAGCGGCTCTGAACATCCCTCGTAACCACCACATCTCAGAAGCCAGAGCTAGCCTTAAGTGGTTACCCGTGAAGCATAGAATCTCCCTAAAAACGCTTGCCCTCACGCACAAATGCCTAGCCAACAAGGCTCCGATCTATCTCTGCAGTCGGCTTACGCGCCACTCCACTGCCCGACCACCAAGAATTGCTCAGACTCACTGCCTTACTATCCCTATGTTTAAGCTCCAAAAAGCGGGAGGCACTAGCTTCCCTGTCCTAGCCTCCAAACTTTGGAACACCCTCCCCACTGCCATCAGAGCTGAAGACTCCTTCAATGCCTTCAAGAATAAAACCAAATCTTGGCTTTTTGACCAGCAATAGCTGTGTCAGACATCGGTCCTACTTACCCAATCCGCCTGTTCCCCTGCACGATTTCCGGTCTGCTACCTTTCCCAACTACCTCAGGGATACTTCCTCTGCAGAGCCTAGGGACACTGTACCATGTGTAAGATATGTAATTATTAAGTTTGTTTATTATGCTGTATTGTTATACTTTTTTGTAATTTGTCTTCCTGTATGTTCTTTTCTTGCAACCCTGTACAAATTGCGCCCTGATGCCCCCGGGCCTGATGGTCTGCGTGTTATAAATAAACAAATACAAATACAAATCATCCGACAAAGACCCGCACTGGCAACTCCCTCTGCTCTTCTGTTAACACCTCGTTCTGGAAGGCCAAGAACCGCTCTGAGCACACCTTGTATCTTCTCGCTGTGCCAGGTGGTAGGGCAGCATGGATTAAGGAACTTAGATCCCCCCAATTATGACCCACCATTGAGCCTTGAATGGGGTCATCGTCTCGCTTGCTTCCGGACAGCTCCCCAGAAACTTCTTCTACTGCAAACGAGAGAGAGAGTCAGCGGCCACGTTTTTCACCCCCGGGACATGCCATGCCTAACTTCGGTGTTCAATGTAAGCAAACATTTAGTGAGTTCCCTCAGAAGCTTCAAAACCCTGGGATTGCTGGGCGTCCCCTGATTGATGATCTGTACCACTGCCAAGTTGTCAGACTACAGCAACACCTTTTTGTTCCTCAACCGCTTGCCCCACAATTTAAATGCCACCACGGTGGGGAATAGCTCTAGCAGGGTGATGTCCCTCATAATCCCCTCATGATGCCATGCTGCTGGCCACGCCTGACCACACCAATTGCCCTCCAAAATGGCCCGAAACCGTGTGAACCTGAGGAGTCACTGAATAGTTTGAGCCTCTTGCTGCTGGCCTACTCCTCTCACCACAGCAAAACCCTGTTAAAGTCATCCATCCCACATTCTGAGATCCTCTTTTACTTCCAACACCAGCCTGACATGCTGTGAGGCGTGCTGCAAACCCACTGTTTTGAGATAAATGCTCCTCGCGAACACCCTACCAGCCGGGATGACCTTACCAGCAAAATTGAGGTTACCCGCCAGTGATTGAAGCTCCCTCAGAGTAGCCTTGCTCCTGCCCCTTCAGGACCTTGATTGTTTCCTTCAATTTCAGCACTTTCATTGGGCAGCATGCATACCCCTGTTACTGAATCAATCTCAATCCCCAGGAATGCCAAAATCATGACCGGGCCAACTGTCTTCCCCCTGGCTAGCGGTATCCCCATTTCCTCCATCAATCCCTGAAATGACCTCATGAGTGACCTGCATGCCCCGTCCCCTCCTTCTCGATAAACAAGAAGTAATCGAGGTAGTGCAGGACCCCATCCCCTTGAACCCTCTGCTTCAATGCAAATTCCAAAAAGGTGCTGAATTTTTCAAAGTAAGAACACGAAATAGCACAGCCCATTGGCAAACATTTGTCATAAAAGTACTCATCTTGCACCTTGAAGCCCAGCAAATGGTAACTCTGCTTTTGGATTGGCAATAACCTGACGGCGGACTCTATGTCAGCCTTCCCCATAAGAGCGCCTCTCCTCGCAGACCTCACCATCTCCACTGTATCATCAAATGACGAATAGTTCACCCTGCACAAATCCTCAGACATGCCATCATTTACAGATTCCCCTTCTGGGAAGGAAAGGTGCTGGATTAATCGGTACTGCCCCTCCTCCTTCTTTGGGACCAGCCCCAATGGTGATACCACAAAATTCTACAATGGTGGAGAGGTGAAAGGACCCGCCACCCTCACGATTTGATTTCCTTTTCTACTTTCTGTGTCACCATTTCCGGCATCCCCAATGCTGACTTAAAATTGGTGGCTTCCCTGCCAACCTTAATCCCAGAGAAGGGAATCCTGAACCCCCACCTGAAGCCTTCTCAGAGAATTTTCGCATCCATACTGGTGTGGTACATATTCAGGAAAGGAATCAATGCATGTAATCGAACTGGTTTGGCTAAATGGGTTTTAATCTCTCTTTCTCTACCCTTCAGGCTAGTGTGCCGGTGAAGTGGTGTGGGTCACTGTGTTTCAATCCCGCTTTGCTTTATCCTTGGGTTTGGCACTGCCTCTTTGCTTCCCTTCTCCTGATGAGGAGCTGCGCTCCCTTGAGTTTTTGCCCCTTGAGTGCTTGAATCTACAAGCCTTGCCGAAGGGACAGTTTCCCTCTGCAAATTTCCAGCAATCAGCCTGGTCCCCCTGGTAGCTGGAACGACTGTTCCAGGAGGAGTTCCCCGCGAAAGGACCCCCTCCCTCGGTGTAAGACCCCTGCTTTTCCAGTATTGAGGCTTCTCCCCTTGTTCCTTATCCCCAGACTCTCAGGCCGGTACCATCTTGTCTATGTACCCATCGACATCGACCTCATCTCAGGACATTGCCGGCTAGACCTGCATTTTAAGCCTAAAGCCCCTGTCATAATTCAGCCACTATGTTCAGAATATAGGTTGACCTTTCATGGGAGTCAATTGTACAACATCTAGTGAGAGTCCACTGGGATGAGTATATCGATACAGCTACAATAAAATACACAAAAATAAAATGACTAAAATAAACTTGCAAACCACCATCAATTCAACTACCTCACCAAACACACTAAACACCTAAGACTACTGCATACCTGAAAGTGCATTAAAATTACAAAATAAACAATCGAATAAACCTTTCATCCTCACCAAAATAAATACAAAAACAAAATGCCTGCAGATAAATGTCATCCATTGAAAAATCAAATTTTATATTTCTAAAACTTGAAAAATACATTACATACATGCCACACAATCAAAGCAGATGAGAAAAATCATAATGACCAACTAATAGCAGTGTTAAATACAACTAACACACACAAAACTGCAAATAAACCTTCTCAAATTTAAAAATGTATTAACACTTACTTTCACACCAGTCACTCTTCTGCCACCTCCACAGTGAGAGCTCTGGAATCAAAAGGATAAAACTGGAGAAAATGGTGGCTTTTATACTTTCCAAAATGAATACCAAAAAAAGAACTATATACTAATAAAACTACTAAAATGGATGACACATTTTCCCCACAACCTATCACAGAGAGCTACACAAATAGAAAAGAACCAACAACCAATAACAAAGAATGAAACTGACAGCAATCTATTTTTCCCCAGCTAGGATCTTACATAACCACGACTATTCGATGCAGCTACTGATCTTGATTTGTAACCGAAGCAACACACACATTTTTCTGCAAAGCCCCAAATCAACCTAAAGTTGCCTTCAAAACTTCAAATCAAATAAGTGAACAACTAAGCACATAAAATAACATACACACATAACATTCTGTACTGTATCATTCACATAAAAATATGATTATTGCACTGAAACTGTATATTTATAGACGAAACTTTAAATATACCCGTGGGTCCAGCCACAACAAATAAAACACAGAATAATAACGACGAGCCTATGCATGTGATTTTCATATTCGCAGTTATACAAAAAAGCCCCTCCTGGACGTTTGCTGATAACCACAGATAATCGCAAAATCCTCTGGTTCAAAATTGAATTTCCACTCCACCAAACTCCAGAAACTGTCCCCAACATGCCTATCAGCACCCCCCTCCACTCCTCATAGTCCTCCCCCACTGCCCTAGTCTCTCACAATCCCCTACACAATTCATATAAGATGCCACTCCACCCAACATTTCAGATAGCTGCGGCTACCACACGTCCATAAACAACAGGGTGTCATTTGCCCGAATGAAGCTGCGGCTGTAGGAGGGGTGGGGGCGTGGGTATCTACCCACGAATAGCAATGTCGTGCAGAACCATCAACCAATTAGAAACTACAACACACACACATAATACATATCCTGCTCATACAAACTACTATAAAATCAAACTAGGAATCATTTTCCTCGAAACAGAGAAATACTACAGATATGATGGGTGGTTTGAAAACTGTGTGGCTGATTGGAGACAGTTGGCTGTTTTGGTTACTGGCTTTTGTGGAGGAACTAAATATTAACGTGGACCTAGGTTTCAGAGACTTTACAATTAAATGGTTTGGACTGCAGGGAATGAGTTGGTTCCAAGTGTTTCCAAAATTGTTAAGTCTGAGAAGTAGAGGGCACCCAGACATCATACTAATGCATTGTGGACACAATGAATTGGGAAATGTATGAGGGGTGTCCCGTGATAAAACAAGACATGGGAAAACAAATGGAACTATTTCCTCACACCATCAGATGGACCACCAGATTTAATGGTAAAATTGAGAAATCCCGGGGAAATGTTAATAAAGCAGTTTCAGCATTCATGATAGTCCAAAGCCAGTTATGGATTTCAAACAACAACATGCAGTTCAACATGGCCAATTTCTATAGATATGACGGTGTACACCTAACTGATGACGGAAATGCAGTGTTCCTTCATAACATAAAAACAGTAATCCTGATGTGCTAAAGTTCCACACTCAGTGTACCCTAACAGTCATTTTAAGGACTAACCATCATACATAAATACACAAATACAATAAATAATAACAAAACAACATTTTTTATAATACCCGTGGGTACAGTTCATTGACTTTTACCATAACCACAGCTACAAAAAGTTAAAAGGGGGACTGACTTCAGGTTTTATAGTACAATCCAACTTAAACGAACAATACAGTACAACACTACTCATGTACTTATGTAAAGAAACTGAAAAGTAAGAAAGCATAGAAAAATACATAAGAATAAACTAGATAGGCAAACATTTAACAGCCACACAATATAATACCATAAGTGAGATTAGCACATCTAAAACTAGACTACAATTGCTCCTTTTTGTGTTAAATTTATTAAACAATGTTCTTCCATTTTTCTCCAAAGTCTCATCTGCTCAAAGGTCTGAAAACACACATCCAACATAAAAAAGACTCTCTAATGCCTATCAGGTCATTGACTATGGCCTTTGGCCATGGCCAGTGATTTTTCACCCCAACGTCACTATACCTTTACAAATAACTTTAAAAAATAAATGAAACACAGAAACCCCCAAAAATATAGCTGCAACTACAGAACTACTCTTAGCCACGGGTATCTGTAGTCATTCGTAGCCTCGGATATAGCAGCGAATATCGGCAAACTGACAGAAAACAAAAATGCTTCCCCCCCCCCAGGCCATCACCAAGTGTCCCCCCATCTGTGCCAGCTCCCCCCACTCCACAGACAGCCTCCTCACCTCCCCTGCCCGCTCCCTTTCACCCCAGAACACACGCTGCTTCTGTGATGCAGTTTGCTTTCAGATGTCAGCTATTCGTGGCGATAGCCAAGGCTACAGAAAGCTTTGTGTTGCAAACTCGGTCCCTGGACCCACCTCCCCCAACTCCAAAATGTCATTCAGTGCCCTCTAGCCATCCCCACACCTCTACCCTGAAGGCATGTGTATTATTTTTTGACCTGCCTATTGCTTTTCCTACGGTGTATTTTTCCATAACCTCGGTTATAGCCACGAATATCTCTTGCATCGAGATAAAAACAAGAAGTGTGTTGTTTAATTTCTGAAACCATGATCCTGCAATGCGCCATGGGAGATATCTCTATTTGTTGGTTGGAAGGAGGCACCCCCTTCTCCATATCAAACATTTAAATAACTACTGCACAGAAGAACCTCAAACCATGCATGGCGTGCAAGTCAGGGCTTTGTGCATAAGATGTTTTGGACCTGGTTCAAATCCATCCAGTGGTTAGGGCTGTGCGCTTTGGCAAACATTTTCCTATTTTGTCTATGGGAAAATTAATGGGAAGTAGGGCACACTTTTGAAAAAAAAATGACACGTATTAACTGCTGGCCTGCTGTTAAATCTCAGTTACCAGTTTAATGGTATCCATTAGAGAGTGTAATTTGCTTTCTGAGTTTGAGAACATACAGATACGTAATTGCTCATTTTACTATAGCCGGTAAGATAGCTCAGTGGGTTGGGTGATTGCTTCTGCGATGTGTGCATAATGTGCAGGTTACAGATTCAAATCCCAGCAAGACCAACTCAGCCTTTCATCCTTCTAAGTTTAATAAATGAGTACCAAAACAGGTTGGGGTGACATTGCATTTGCATTGTATTGCATTTATATTTGTTCTATATAAGGCGCTTAAGCGCAAGTGCTATATACACATCATTATCATTTGGCCTTGGACGTCTGATTGCATTCACAGTATTATTAACGATACATTCATGTATGAGATGTATAAAACATTACAATGATATCGTGATCATATTTTTCGTAGTGTACTTAGGAACAATTCTATGTGATGCCACTTCTTGTTTTGTCAAGGGGTGAAAGGTCATGTTCCATTGCTTCTTGTGATGTCCCTTCAGGGGTGGGGTCAAATGACATCCCTTCCTGTGATGTCATCAGAGGTCAAGCGTCCGCTAACCCAGGCATTTTGGTGAAATTACATCCCTGGCTCTTATCTCTATGCCAATGATTTTAGGTATTGAGCAGTACTAGAAATGTGTAGGGCGCAGTTGGTGGGTGAAGTACTTCACAAGATGCAATGCACAAAGAATAAATGCCTGATGGGTTAAAAACAGGGCCCTTTATAGTAGTTTGGGGGAATGAGGGGTCATGAGACTCTCAGAAGTATGGAGTTGAATTGTTTCATGGACTACATGTTAATTACAGCCATCAATGCTTGGCATTGTAATCAGGACCCATTGGTCTTTGCACACGGATGACACATAAATTGAACGCACGAAAAGGTTTGAACACCATGAACGAGCTCTGAGGCCTTACCAGGCACCCTGCATGAGGTAACTTATGAGTCTATATGAGAGGAGCATCCCAAAAAGTATTACAACAACACTGGGACCAAAGAGGAAATAGAAAAAGTGTGTAAAACAAAGAACAAGGCTCTGGAGGCTGCTCCCTTTACCTATTATTCAAACCTTAGCACAACAGATGCCATGACTAAATCACTACTGTATGTTGCAAAAAAGAAGTACGGCTCTATTTATCTCATGGAGGCAACAATTATGCATTTTCACCTTTTTTATTTTAAATATTGTAAGAAATTAGAATAAAGTGATTCTTCTCAACTGCTAGTCTCAAACTTCTTCCACTGTTCCCATACAACAGACTTGTAGAAACCATAATAGTTAGCATAAAAAGACATGGAGGCTCAGCCTTTTCCACTATGTTGGCAAGCACAGGGAATGCATTACCAGGGTTAATCTGAATCCTTAAGGACCATCTAAAATTCAGGAACAGTCTATACCTGGCTCTTCAGGGATTAACACAGCTTCTCGATATGCCATACTGACCCCTGACCTATTGCCTAGAACGCACCATACAGCACTCCGGAAACTAAAATGACTGGAAGATATCACCTCAAGGCACTGCAAAACCCTAAGAGGATACCTTTCTTGTTTCCGAGGATATCTAAACTGCAACACAGGACATCTTCACGCTTCAACAACTAAAGTCAAACACTTCTCAGCAGAGCACAACCAACATTAAGAGCAATCATTTGAAAGGCCTATGTAAACCCAAAGAATACTCCCCACCTTTTGACTAACCATCAATTTTTCTCCACCTTACTCACCACACACAAACCAGCCACTTGCACAGAACTTTAATAGAAAAAGACCCTCTTCCCAGACTTAACATATTCCAAACAATGCACCTCTAACTACAACTGACATACTCAGGCCCTGGTCAACACATGCCAACATTATAGGTACGACACAAGTAAGCAGAGCTCAGGGTACTTCCAATCTGCATTCTCAACACAAAGCACTGCAATTTTGTTCTGCCCTCTCCTCCCAACTAACCAAACCCTCCAACTCTCTACCAAATTTGTTAGAGGGTCTGCAGACCATGTACATGTGTATACTTTTGTAACATAACATAACCTATGCTTCACCACTAATCACAGATAATATCCTCTTTTTAACCAGAACTGTCCCCTTTATCTTACACTTTTTACCAATGTCCATTTATTGAAATAACTTTAGACGAAAAATTCGAAACCACTATCACTCTGAAAGTAATCTTGTCATTTCTAACCATCTTTTCCAGGTGGGGTTCCAATCAAAAGAACTGCGGCCCAGCATAAGAGTCCAAAGATACAGCAGGAAGGTAAAGGAGACATGGCGACCTCTGCGACTCATTGTCCCTCTATATCCTCTGCTACGGCCTTACTCACTCTGCTGGTCACACACTTGATGTCTTGATCTCCTCCCGCCTCCCCCTCTCTACTCCACTCACCACTCCTCCCTCCTGGAGTGATCACTTCCTCCTCTCCTCTCATCTCCTCCCCTCAAGCCAAGCCTACCCCAAGACTGCCACCCACCTTCTCGGACACCCGGCCCATGAAACGTGTGTCAGATGAGGCTTTCGCTGCCACCTTCTCCCCCCTCCTCCACTCCAGGCTGACTAACACCCTTACACAGCCCTCTCCCTACTCTACTCCTCTATTTCTGCTACTCTTGATGCTCTTGCCCCTGTTATGAGGATTCGTTTGAAGTCCAAAGCCAAGTGCAATTCTTGGTATGACTCCGACCTAGCTACACTCAAACGTAAGTGTAGGGTGACTGAGAGGAAATGGAGGGTTTCTTGCTCATCCTCTGACAAACTGGCCTGCCGCCTGATCCAAAGGCAATATGGACTCTCTGTCCACACTAAGAAGCGAGGCCACATTCAAGCCTGCGTCTCTGCGGCATCAAAAAACTCAGCCAAACTCTTTAAAATCTGCAAGGAACTGGCCAGCCCTACTGCAGTCTCCACTCCTCCTCTCACCTCCCAGGCTCTTTGCAATGCCCTTGCCTCTCATTTTAATTGTAAAACCAGGGACATCTTGTCCACCCTCTCCTCCACCCCCCCTCATCTACCCTCTCTCTCTCAGCTTGCTGACCCTCCCTCAGCTACCCCCCTCCCTCTTTCTCCTCCTTTCCTCCTTTCTCTCCTGATGAGGTCGCTAGGCAAGTCCGATCTATGAAAGCCCCATCAAAACAGGTCAATCCCTGTTCCTCTAAAACCATTAAGGATCACATTGATATCCTCGCTCCTGCCCTTGCTGATTTCTGCAACCTCTCCTTTGCCTCTGGATCTTACTCCTCCCCTCTTAAGCACTCCCTTGTGCATCCTCTCCTCAAAAAACCCACAGCCGATCCCTCCTGTCCGGCTTACTATCGCCCAATCTTCATTACTCCCTTTTTGGGTAAGCTCCTTGAAAAGCTGGCCATCTCTCAGCTTAACCTTCAATCTGACTCTGTTGGCTCTCTCCATGACCTCCAATCTCGTTTCAGAGCTGCCAGAAGACCTGCTCTCTAACCTTGACTCTTATATTCCCTCAGTCCTCATCCTACTTGATCTCTCCTCTGCTTTCGACATGGTCAACCATACCACCCTGCTCAATCATCTCTGTGACAACCTGGGTATCACTGATCAGGCTCTGGCCTGGCTGACCTCTTTCCTTTCTGATCGACCCTCCAAGGTACAACTTGGGTCCTTCCTATCTCTCTCTCTACCTGTGGTGTTCCCCAGTGGTCTAACCTCTCGCACTGGCTTTTCAATCAATACCTGGCAACTTTTGCCTACTGAGTTTTTATTTACTGCTCAAACTTCCAGTGCTATGCTGATGACACCCAACACATGTTCAGGCTTCCTTTAGCCACCTCCTCTCCTTCCCTCATCTCCGATTGCCTAATTATCATTTCAAATTGGAGTGCTGCCAACGATCTTTGCCTAAATGCCAATTAGACTGAGATCCTCCTCATTAGTACACCTTCACCATCCTTTTCCCTCACTCTCTGGCCGGCCTCCCTTGACCCTCATCCTACTCCTACCTGTGAGGCTAAGTACCTCAGGGTTATCTTTGACTCCACACTTTCCTTCTCCTCTCACATCTCTGACGTCTCTGAAAAGTCAAACTTCTTACTTCACCTCCTTAGAGGTACTCTGCCTTTCCTCTCCTTCCCTCAGAAACTCACTGTCTCCCAAGCTCTTGTTCTCTCTAGGTTGGACTACTGTAACAGCCTCTTTCTAAATCTACCTGCCTCCACTCTCCGCCCTTTACAACTAATCAAGAACAGGACTGCGAGACTTGTCCTTGGCCTCAAGCACTGGGATTGTATCTCTCCATCGCTAAAATCCCTTCATTGGCTCCCAGTGGATGCACAGATTAAATGTAAAACCCTCTGCATTGTCCACAAAGCTTTCTGGGGCCTGGGTCCAAAATACCTTCAACTTTCCCTCTGTAAATACCTCCCGTCTCAAGCCCTTTGCTCCTCTACTTCTAACTCCCTCAGGGTTAGTCATTTTTCAAAGAAGCGAGCTGGGGGTAGATCTCTGTCATGGGCTGGGGCCTCCCTTTGGAACAGCCTGCCGGCCACCTTGAAACTTGAGGAGAACCATCTCTGGGAGCACCTCAAGACCTTCCTCTTTGCTTCTGCCTTTGCCCCTCTTCTCCCCTGCTGATCTGTTTTCTCTCTCGGCACCGTGCACCTGACCACCCTCTGCCCTCTGGGCCCAGGTACCTGCTCATCCTGCCACCTTTCTGCACTGCCTCCGGGCCACCCCTTGCACTGGGGGCTGTATCTGTACACATATAGTCCCCCATCCAATATTTCTTCTGCACTTATCAGATATACCTTATCTGACTAATCTAGCACTTGCCTCCTGCTGGCTACACCATCACTGTTCATCACCTTTATTTATTTATCTATTTTACTTAATATTTATTTTTCTCTCTCCTCTGTTCCACACTTTTCACTTCTACTCATTCCATGCACTTTCCCCCTTTTCCATGCACTTGCATGTTCGCAATGTCACTGGGCCTAGTAAGATCATTGTTTTTGTTCTCCTTGTTCGCCTCCCTTTGCCTGGTTGCGCTCTGAAACACTTGCGTACGAGCGTGATATAAATAAAATTCATATCATTTCAATCGTGTTTTGCCTTAAGGTCGCTTACAGACCATTTCAATTGTGCTGTGCCTAAGGTCGCTTTCAGACCACTTCAATTGTGTTGTGCCTAAGGTCGCTTTCAGACCATTTCAATTGTGTTGTGCCTAAGGTCGCTTTCAGACCATTTCAATTGTGTTGTGCCTAAGGTCGCTTTCAGACCATTTCAATTGTGTTGTGCCTAAGGTCGCTTTCAGACCATTTCAATTGTGTTGTGCCTAAGGTCGCTTTCAGACCATTTCAATCGTGTTTTGTCTTAAGGTCGCTTACAGACTATTTCAATTGTGTTTTGCCTTAAGGTCGCTTACAGACCATTTCAATTGTGTCCAGCCATACCATAGCATCCTCACCCCCTTCCATTATCTCACCAGGCCCACTCAAGCAGACCCTAACTTGTCCCTCTCAACTAGCTCATAGGGAAACTACCTCTGTCAGCCAGCACCACCATCATGCACATCAGCGTGCACCTTCTATTGCACCACCTCCTAACCACATACCTTGCCCCACTCACTCAACCACCCAAGTCAACCACTCCTACCTTTGAGGTTAATATCCTGGCCTGCCCTTACCTACGTGACCCAGCGTCACCCACCATGACTTTGACAGCCTCTACGTGTCCTTCAGCAACTTCTGTTGACGCTCACCACCCCTGCAACCAGATTAACCAATACCTTAATGACCCTGCTCTCTGGCTCAAACACTTTGCCACAAAACCAACCCCTAACCAACCTTGCCCCCTTACTCTCAGGAACAAGAGACTAGGCACCAGATTCCGTATTCGTCCTTCCCGCACCCACACCACTAAGCAAGCCCCACTCACACCACCCAGCCCGCCTTCGCCCTCCGCCACTTGCAAAACTAAGTCCTCAGGGGTTAAATTGCCTGTGTTCAAGGGTGCCCTCATCAATGCTAGATCCCTCACAGCACATGCTCTTGACATAGCCGACCTTATCACTACTGCCAACCTTGACTTCATTGCCATATCCGAAACCTGGCTACATGCTGCCTCTGGCCTGTCTCTATCCTTAGCCTTACCGCCTGACTATGGCATTACACGCTGTGACCGCTCCTCTGCCCATACTAGAGGCGGTGGCGTGGCATTCATCCACAAAAACTCCCTTGACCTAAGAGTGGTATCCGACTCCAAACTCGAATCAGCTGAACTGCTGACAATCAAATTACTACTAACACCTAACCAAACGGCCACCCTTCACCTTATTTACAGGCCCCCAGGGCCGGCACCCACCTTTGTCAGCGAAATTTCCACTCTTCTTCTTGACAATACTAAAAACAACTCCCAAACAATAATCTTAGGTGACCTCAATCTTGGTTGCGGCGACCCTAAGGATCCTGTAGCATCTGATCTGGAGTATGCTCTTACTGACCTTGGCCTCACCTTGTACTTACAAGAACCGACCCACATTAAAGGCAGGACCATTGATTGGTTAGCCGGCGCCAACTGCAACATCCAGGTCCTCAATAACTCCCCTTGCTTATGGTCTGACCATCACATCATAACATTTAACATTGACGCTTCCCCGCGAGTCCCAACACCTATAGCCCCAGCCCTCCCCACCCGCAATAAAAAAAATATAACAAGAGAACATCTCCTCCCACTGTTACTCCCCTCTCTTAATGCGGCGACCAATGCCTGCTCTGATCCCACCTCCCTTGCAGACATCTACAACCAAACGATGCTCACGGCCATTGACACCTTAGCACCAACTAAACTTAGAAAGGCTAAACCACGAGCACACCTCAACTCATGGTTCACTCCACAGCTAAGATTCCTCCGCAAAGCCAAACGCTGCGCGGAAAACCGGTGGAAAAGCCACCCATCTGATGAGCATAAAGACGGCTTCCTCCTCGCCTCCCTCATTTATAAAGACGCCATCATCATGGCTAAAAAAGAATCGCTTAATATTCGTATCACACAAGCCGCCTCTAATTCCAAGGAACTCTTCAGAGTCCTAAAAGAGCTCGAAACCCCAGTATCCCCGCCAGACACTTGCACTAAAGACAGTAAATGGTGTGCTAACATTCAAGCAGCCCTCCTAAACAAAATCTCTATGCTCCAATCTAAAATAAAAGATAAGCAGGACTGCCTGAGGCGCGACAACCGCTCATCCTCCCCCACTAGGCCCACCCCCTCCAACTCTGCCAATATCAAACCCTTCACCTTCGCACCCCTCACTATCTTCGAAGTAGAAAATATCATCCTCAGGATGAAACCTTCCAACTGCCAAGGTGACCCGTGCCCAGCTCCCATCATTAAGGACTCTGCCCATGACCTAGCCCCTTTCATTACAGCCTTCATTAACTCTTCCTTTGAAACAGGTGTTGTCCCGGACAACCTTAAAGACGCCTGGGTGATCCCGCTACTAAAAAAACCTTCCCTCGACCCAAACATACCTACGAATTTCCGACCTATTACTACAGTACCATTCTTGCTGAAGATACTGGACCGTGCAGCTTACCTGCAGATCCAAAACTACCTTGAATCAAACAATCTGCTAGGTCTACGACAATCCGGATTTCGGCCCAGACACGGGACCGAAACGGCTCTATTAGACCTAAAAACCCAGATCGAAGTCCTGAAGGACAAGGGCAAATTAGCAATGCTATTACTCCTCGACCTTTCCGCCGCATTTGATTTGGTTAACCACCAGATCCTTTGCAGGCACCTCCACTCTGCTGCCAACTTCTCTCCCTCCGCAGCGGCCTGGATCAAATCCTTCCTGAGCAACAGATCTATGAGGGTCTTTGCACCCTCCGCTGCCGCAGCTCCCTCCCCTATTCATTGCGGTGTTCCTCAGGGCTCTTGCGTGTCTCCTACCCTTTACAATATCTTTACGAAACCACTCTTCGATGTGCTCGATTATCTGGGTGTCTCCTACACCAACTATGCGGACGACACCCAGATACTCATTCCCATCTCGGGTGACTATCTTGCTGACACCAAGGCCCTCAATGACGTCTACCTGGTCATCCAAGCCTGGATGGCCCAGCACCAACTATGTCTGAACGACGATAAGACGGAGCTACTTATTCTAGGTACTTCACAACGCCTGAGCAAACTGGAGCCATCTTATCAGTCATTCATCATAGACTGCAACTCCATACAAGTCTCGAAAGACACCAAAACACTAGGCTTTTACCTGGATTCCACCTTTTCCTTGTCACGTCAAACTAATGCAGTCAGATCCTCCTCCGCCTACACGTGCAAACTCATTTCAGCCTGCAGACCATTCCTCACCACCCACAATAGCATCACACTAGCGAGAACACTTATCATGGCAAAAATAGATTACTGCAGTGCCCTATATCTAGGCACCAGCCAAGAAAATCTGTCCAAACTCCAAACCACCCAGAACAATGCAATTCGAGCGGCTCTGAACATACCTCGTAACCACCACATCTCAGAAGCCAGAGCTAGCCTTAGGTGGTTACCCGTGAAGCAGAGAATTTCCCTAAAAACGCTTGCCCTCACGCACAAATGCCTATCCAACAAGGCTCCGATCTATCTCTGCAGTCGGCTTACGCGCCACTCCACTGCCCGACCACTAAGAATTGCCCAGACTCACTGCCTGACTATCCCTAGGTTTAAGCTCCAAAAAGCGGGAGGCACTAGCTTCCCTGTCCTAGCCTCCAAACTTTGGAACACCCTCCCCGCTGCCATCAGAGCTGAAGATTCCTTCAACGTTTTCAAGAAGAAAACCAAATCTTGGCTCTTTGACCAGCAATAGCTGTGTCAGACATCGTTCCTACTTACCCAACCCGCCTTTCCCTGCACGATTTCCGGTGTACTTCCTTTCCCAACTACCGCAGGGATACTTCCTCTGCAGTGCCTTGGGAACTGTACCACTGTACCATGTGTAAGATATGTAACTATTAAGTCTCTTTATTACGCTGTATTGTTTATTACGCTGTATTGTTATACTTTTTTGTAATTTATCTCCCTGCATGCCCTTTTCTTGCAACCCTGTACAAATTGCGCCCTGATGCCCCCGGGCCTGATGGTTTGCGCGTAATAAATAAACAAATACAAATACAAATAGTGTCCGTTTAGGTGGGAAAATATTCATCTCAAAGCCATTGATATAATTCTGACTCTCATTTCTAAATAAGAGCAATCAACAATATATGGCATGGCATAGAGTTGTTTTACTATGCAGGTTCAATGTCTGACAATCACAACAGATGCAGCATGTACAATTGGCTGGCAGTAACATCTATTAAAGATGTATTCATCAAAGAAATATGCCGACCTGAGATTGTTTTCCAGTTTAACCCCAGACCAAAACTCATTGGTTGCTATGACCTTGCTATCTGAATGTGCCCGGAACACAGACATATTCACCCATGCTAAAGACAATACCCAGCTAACCTACCATGCCAAGTTGGGAAAGGGAACAGGATGATGGAGTTTACGGAAATCGAGAAACAACTGATCACTGGATATTCTCGGGTTCCCAATATGATCGGCACACTACTTTAAACATATGACCATACAAAGAGCGGGATATTCCTCTAACAAGAAAATTCAATCAAAGTTGAGCCTGTCTTAGTTATGATATGATAGGTTATTTATAACACTCTTAATACCCAGAGGTTTCTAGGCGTGGACCCGGGGATCAAACGTGTGTTGCTCCGTGTCGTCTTGCTTCCAAGGCGAGCACGTTGCCACTGTGCTATCCTCCCAAGACTGTCATGTGAGTGATTCTGAAATGAACCCATTCTGGTATAAAATATCTACCCAAAAGGTCCCGACCCTTAAGTCAGGTACTTTCCTGTACTATATCAAGAACATTAACATAACCAGTTTGGCAGATAGTTGTTACAGAGACAAACTCCCATTATCCAGGCAACTCCTGAATAATGATAGAACCAATTGATACTCCAAAGGCATGAATATCTAGGATTGGAACATTTTTAAAACTGAATACCAATGACAAATCAAGGGATGAGAACCAGCTGACCAACCATCTGCCAACCTACGAAAAGACAGGATTGGTAATCTGAACAGTTTATTGTTTGATAACCCGAAGAAGAGTTTAATTAAGATGGAGGGTTCACCAGCTGGGTAACATCTGATTGAAGGTGATCCACATTCGTTCTATGACACTAATAAACCCAGGTCTTCCAGGAGGATTTGTAAGCATTGAAGGTGTCAGGAGCTCATGATCGAGGGATACATTTTGAAGCCTGAGATGAAATGCCCACAAGGGACCAAGGGACCATCTGTCCACAAAATGTGAAATAACCTGTGCAGAAGTGAACATTTCAAAACTAGAGGATGTGGTTCCCCCCTCATCATTTTGAAGCAGATCCCTGAGCTCTGGAAACAGGCTTGGGATGCATCTGGTCAGTGCCAGGCCATAGGGGACCAGGCAGCGGTGACCAACACATACATTAGTACCAGGCTCAGTCTCTGTCTCCGAGCATGCAGAAAAGCTCAGCCAATCATTGCAAAGAGGGTGGTGGAAACTATAGTAGCTCTTCTGCCCCCAGATCTAGAAAACAACATTGTCGCTGCAACATACAGATCTGGTCTCAGAAGTTGATTGTTGAGGCTTGCTGCAAACAGATCTATCTGGAAAGGTTCCCACACATCCCAAACACAGAGAAAGACAGACCTTTGCAGTTTACCGCTGCTGCCATCCATTCAATGGCAGGCGCATCAACCCACTATGAGGTTGTGTGTCCCTAAAAAGTACTTTGCAAGATGCTTTATTGGAAACTGAGTACAATTTTATTTTGTACCCCTTACCTTGTTTATGTAATGGACAGCAGAGATGCTGTTCATGAGTAGGCTCACCATGTGATCATAGGGATTCGTTGTGAAGTTAGAACCAGAAAAGGGCCCAAAGAGATATCTTTGGAGGCCAAAGACATCCAGTCAAAATCAACTCCATTTGGTACATCATCATTTCAGGCTTGCATCGTATTCTCTGGAAATACCTTGGGCAGATGGACTAATTGCTCTTCCATTTCAAACATCCAAATCCATAATCCACAATCTTAATTTGGTTAATAACTCTTTGAAAACCGGCGCCCAGTTTGGGTAATCTTAACCTCTTCTGAAAGCTTGAATTTTAGATTTTTGCAGTGCCCTGAAATTAAAGGGCAGGTGACAGAAAGCCTACTATACAGATCAGATGCTTGACTGAAAGTACAGGTGAGGAAATCCCCCTTTTCAATGTTTTTCCTATGGATCACACTGAAGACCTGGGAAGACTCAGGTTAGTGCTGCTACAATTGACCTCCAAACCCAGAAACTGACTCATCTGTCATTAGCAAGTCCTGGATTTCTCCTAATTTATGTTGTAAACGAACAAATACAAAATATGTACTACCAATTGGAGGTGAGCTGACACCTCCATCTGAGACCTGCCCCTAATCAGAATGTCATATAAGAAGATAAGCATGTGAAGCTTCAGGAAAGGCACTATTAGATGAAACATCTTTGTAAAGAACCCAAGCGTTGATAGTCTGAAAGGGAGAATAGACAATGTGTTAGTGTGATTGTTAAGTAGAAATCTTTCAGGTGAGCCAATCGGATTGACACAATCCATCTCTTAACTGAGCAAAAGCTTATTCTTCAAGGCGGAGGATTAATTGGCTGAGATTCCTCAGGTTTATAACATGATGAAAGCCTTTGTTCTTTTTGCGTAACAGGAATATATTGCTGATAATACATATTGGATGGAACAGGGTTCTTTCTATTGCCCCCTTCTCCACCAGACGCTTAAGCTCCTGCAAAAGACGTGGAAAAAATCTTGGCGGAGAATGCTCTTCTTAATGAAGCCTGTGCCTATGTCAAGAGATGTGAAAGTATTCACAGCCTTTCACAAACTCTTGACAAAACTGTCTCCAAAAAAGGCTGATCTCGGAAGAGAAGGACTCCTTACATTTTGCAAGACATGCTGGATTGGAGATGGTCTGAAGCACAGTGCTACAGTCTCGTTGATATTCCTGAAAAAGCATTACACCTTCTAAAACCCGATGTTCACTTCCACTGGGTCCAATGGCTGCCCCTCAAACTTATCTTCCTCTGTCAGGTTAAGAAGGTTGACCAACAGGCCCATGGCATTTAGGGCATCATCCTGGCAAGTAGCCAAGCTAAGGTCCACCCCTTTGGACAGGTCCCTTTCATACTGTGAACAAACACTGATATCTTTTGATGTGCAACTTGGATAACAAATGTTAACTTAGACAATTTAGGGTGAGAGGATAACCCATTAACGGATGTATTTCATGTTTGGGCCTAAGGCTATCTTATTTTGCTGGAAGCGATCAGCAAATTCAGCAACAATGTGTATGAGCGCCACCTCACTTGAGATCGGGTTGGTGATGGTCTTCGGATGGTCTTCGGATACCAAATATTCACCACACGAGTGTGCTGAATTTCAGTTGGCCCTTTTCCCAGATATGACCCATCCTCATCTGTGGCATATGCCACCAATGAGAGATGACCTGTGTCTCTTTTGTCCCCTGGGAATAAGGCAGGAGAGTCTATTTATACATCACCTGGTAATGGGCCTAGGGCAATCTGGCTCTCTTAGCCACATTTTATATCCTGTTTATGGATATACTGCATGCTACACCCTTATTCAAACTTTGTTTCATCTTTGCTGGGACTTTAAATCCTGAATGAGCAGACCCAATGTCACTGGCTTGTGCAGCAACCCCCACTCCCACCCACGGAGACTATGGGCCTCATTCCGAGTATGGCGGTAAGGGATAGCGGCCACCGGTAACGAGACCGGTGGCGGTAATCCCTTACCGCCATACTCCGAGTTCCCTTTGCGCCCTCGCCCTTAACGCCTGCTTTGAGCAGGTGTTAAAGTCGAGGGCGCAAAGGGGCCTCCAAGCCAGTAACGGTGACCGTAATGAACGGTCACCGTTATTTGCATCTTCCCCATTCCCATTGAGCCCTATGGGGGCTCATTTGGGAATGGGGAAGAGCCTTGGTGAAATGGGAATTACCGCCCCGCCAACATTGGAATGGGGCGGTAATTCCGCCATCCACCAAGGCGCTGCCGGACCGGGTACAGCGCCAACCAAGGCGTTAATAGCGCCATTGGTTAGCGCCGTACTAGGAATGAGGCCCTATATATTTTGCAGTTTTTGCAATTTTTTAATATATCCCTATATTAAAAGTAATTGAACATGTTTTTAAAAATGTTCACGTTTTTTCTCCCAGGCCCTAAAACAGCCGTATCTAACAGATACATCTATAAAGTGCATACTCTCGGTGCACCAGTCATCATTGTTTTGATTGGTGTCTCGGGCACCCTAGGGTTCCTGCCCAATCAAACCACCTCTCTGTTTGGCCAGGCCCATTGTTTACATTATTAATACCCTCAGCAATCTTGCACACCTTCAACACGCTCTCTGGAACTAATTTTGCTCCTAAGTGCAATTTGACGATTGGAAGCCATTACATTTGCACTGCAACGTAAACTGCTCCCCACCACTACACTTTTGTCATCTGCATGATGGAGTGCAAAAGTGCAGGGCAAAAGGCGGCCTAAACGTATCTATGCAGCATTTTGCCCTGCAGTTTTGCACTCTATCATGCAAAGTGAGTAAAAGCTTCCTGGCATGCTTGCATACCAGGCAGCATTTAGTTTCAATTGTGAGCGCTACAAGCGGCTCTTACAATTATAATTAAACCTTGGTTTAATTTCATGTCGGGTAGGGTTTCATTTCAATTGAGAACACTGCTTACCATGCACACATGGTAAGCAGCGTTCACAATCACAATTACACCCTGCTCGATGGTTTCATTTTAATTGTAAATGCTGCCTGCCCTGAAAGCATGGAAGGCAGCTTTTACAATGGATCGCTATGGGGTCCGCCTGATGTATGCTGGTGCGTAAAGCAGGCGGACCCCAAAGGGATCTCCGGCATTTGCGCTGGCATGGAAATCCATGTTGGTGAAAATGCTTGAGCATTTGTATGGCAGAGAAGAAGGAGGTGGCGGAAACGCAAGTTGTGTTCCACCCCTCCTATCTGCCATACAAGTCATTGAAAATATGGCATGAATGGACGGTGTAAAAGCCTTTTACGTCTTCCATTCAGGTTACGCCACTATAGAAAATGAGCTCCTCTGAGTCCCAGCATCTGTTTACCCTCGAGACTTGTGTTTCCCTTATCTGATCCAGCACTTGCTTGCTCCGTAGAAAAATGGTGTTGAAAGGAGCATGCCCAAGCACTCACTGGGATGCTGCCATGCACACAAACCCCTAAGCTACAGCACAAATGTCAGGAAAACAAAGCCAATAGCAGCGTGCATATACATAGACACAGTAAGGCACATCCTTGTATATCATGCATCACAATGAGGCACAATGAAGAGAGTGGACAGGGGGCTTTGTTTTGTCTGCAGGCCTGTCACCGGTATGGAGAACGATATAGTCATTTCACCGTTCTCGTGGCGTTTCATCTGATATTACAAATGTACAAGACAGACACTCTTCTGTAGTGTCCTGTTTCTATATCTGTTCCTCCCATTTCCCCTGTCTATGTCCCCCAGGCCCAGAGTGGCTACACGTCACACATGCGCGTAGGTGCCAGTAACGAGAAGCACAGAATAAAGAGAGGTCCTCTTTGCAATTGCTCCGTGTTTCGTGTTTTTATTACGGCACCACGTGGTTTGCCTCTTATCAGCTGCAGCTTGAGTTTATTGTGTGCAAACATATAAAAATGGCGACGAAGGTCTTCTACATGTCTGCGTGTGCTTGAGGGTGTTTGGTTGCCTCACCATCGTGAGCGAGCCCTACCCACGGTATGGACGCCGGCAGGCCCATCCGCACGATTGCGAGCCATGCCGCCTGTTCTCTGTCCGCTCACCTATGCATTCAGTGGTGCCGAGGCCTCGGCGAGCCGGCAGTCAGATAAGGAACGCTGCGCGAGCCAGCTGAAAAGATTAGGAATGCAGAGCACCACGCTGGGGGTTCCATGAGCCGCGTGGCGTAGTCAAAGAAGGAAAGGGAAGCATGTGAAGTGAGTGCCCCCCACCTCTACATCCGGGAGATGATCCATTGGTGCAGCACACGGGCCATTCATTTTAGGAGGAACGTTTTATCTTGTAAAGAGGAAAGCGACTGAGTGCTATTGGTGGCTACATTCAGGTCAAGAAGGTTCCATCAGCAGACCCAGTGGTACTCTGAGGTCTGTGAACACCATTTCAAGACACAGTGCCAAGAGCCCAAAGAACACCGATACTGTGAGTCGAATACTCACAACACAGAGATTATGTCGGAATGCCACCCCTTCAACACCCTCCCTGAGGATGCCAAGACGGGAGGACGAAGGCCATGAGTCCCTGCAGCTACAAGCTGTTACCCTATTCGACATCTCTGATACCAGCAACCAGCAGTTTTGCGACCATGCTGGACCAGATGGCTAAAGGGGCTAGAATTCTACATTGATGCTACTTGGGTTAGGGATGAACGACGTCTGAGAGGAATACTCATGCATTTGCTGAGGCCGCAAGTGAGAGATTGTACTTGAAATGCCAGATAACACCACAGACTCATTCACGGGCATTATTTATTCAATAAACACCTATTTTGCTCCACGCAGAAACATTGATTATACGAGACACATCTTTCACAGTACCACGCAAGAGGAAGCACACATTTGTAATGAGATTGCAGAAAAGGGTTACATTTTGTAACTTTGACAATTATTCGACAGATGAAGCTCTGAAGTCACAAGTGATTGCAGGTTGTGAATCTGCAGAATTCTGAAAAAAGTTGTTGCAGAAAACCAGATCTCTAGAGGCGATCTTGATGCTGGCAAGGGCCGACATGGCCATCTCCATGCAGGCAGAATCTTTGGGTAATATACAAAATCATGCAGACCGTGGATGCAGCACCCATATGTCAAGTTCAAGTGGCTGATATACCGAGCAAAAGGGAACAATGCAAATGTTATCGATGTGGCTATAGTTTTCCACACGTTGGCCCATGTCCAGCAATTGGTAATTCGTGTGATGCCTTTTGAGGTGAAAATCACGTTCAGTTCATGTGCAAAACATTATATATATCCAGCGAAAGAGTGCAGACAAATCCTGCATAACAAGATGGCGGTCTCCCACAACTGGCACAGAAGCTCTCCAGCCAGAGGCCAAGAGTCTCCGCGCAGAACAAGGCGATACACAGAAAAAAGGATATGAATATCACAGAGCATCCACACTGGAGGAATCGAGTCGACACGTCAAAATAGACGGCACATAGTAGCCTCTCCCAGGCGACCAGATGACTCAGACTCATCATCAAGTGGGGATCGCAAGAAAAGCTATGTCAACGCCATCAGAAACAAGACGGCGGTGGAATACAGTCCAACCCTACTGCTTCAAATAAATGTAAGTACAAAAGAATTTCTAACTGACACAGGTGCCACAGTTATTGTGAAAAACGAAGGCACTTACCTAGGACTCAAACATGCCAAGAAACTTAGGGCTCCTAATGTTAACATATATCCATATGGTTCCATCAAACAGTTTGACTGTAAGGGAATGTTCACTACAACCTGCTCCTACAAGGACAACTCGGCAAAGCTGGTCATTCATGCCATGAAGGGTGAGGTGCCAGGAGGCAGCATCCTGAGCTTCAAATCAGCCATGCAAATGGGGTTGGTGCACATAATGTACCAAATCATGTCAGCATACACCATGGATCCCAAAGACGTGATAGTAAAAATGTTTCCATCACTATTCACTGGCCTAGGAAAGTGAAAAGAGAAGCAAATCAGATGCACATCAACCCCAGAGTGAAACCAGTTGCACAGCATTATCGTGGAATACCTCTGAATATCCCAGAACAAGTAAAAGACTAATTGCAATCAATATTAGATCAAGACATCATCGAACATGCAACCGGGCCCACGCCATGGGTCTCTCCAATTGTTCCAGTACCCAAAAAGGAAAATAGGGGAAAAATGTGAATTTGTGAAGACATGCGACCACCAAATCTAGCCAATTAAAGAGAAAGACACCTGTCTCCAGGAATGACAGACATGATGCACTTGCTGCATGGGTCAAAGGTGTTTTCAAAAGTGGACCTGAACAAAGGGTACCATCAACTAGAACTACACCCGTAGCCCCGATATATAACTACCTTCATGACCCATTTGGAATTATTCAGATATAAGAGGCTCAGCTTTGGAGTCTCATCTGCTGCTGAGATATTTAAAAATGAAATCCATCAAGTCATCAGGCACATCCCTCAGCATTGCCTCAATTACAGTGATGACATTTTAATATTTGCGGCCACACGAGAAGCAAACGACGACACACTACGAGTGTGCATGGCACTGGAAAATGCTAACTTGACATTGAATGCCACTAAGTGCGAAATTAGCAAATCGACTTTAAAATTCTTTGGACATATATTTCGACCCATCTAACATGCAGGTGCTAATTGCCACACCAACTCCCACACCCACATCAGCAGTGCAGTCTTTTCTGGGCATGTCCAGTTACTGCACGAGATACATTCAGGATTTTGCATCAGTCAGCACGCCACTATGACTCCTTACAGGCAAAGCTCAAGAATTTGCATGGTCACCAGTGTGTGAGAAAGCCTTCAAGGAAATCAAATCACGCATTTCTTCAGCCTCCTGCATGGCAAATTATGACCCTGATCTGGAAACGAGACTGACGGTTGATGCAAGTCCAGTAGGTCTGGGAGCCATACTAACTCAACTCAAACCAGTTTCCCCTTCGTCCCGACGCATTGTTGCGTATGCCAGCCAAAGCTTGTCATCCACTGAATGTGCCTATTCTCACCCAGAGAAAGATAGTTTGGCTGTAGTTTGGGCAAGCAAACATTATCACTTGTTTTTGTACGGAAGAAGGTTCACCATCATCACTGACCATCAGGCGCTCACAACCATCTATTGCAAGCCCAATGCCAAAATGCCCCTGCGAATCGCAAGCTAGGGATGAAGGTTACAAGAGTATTGTTTTGATATTATACACCAGCCGGAAAAAGGCAACAACCCAGCAGACTTCCTGTTCAGATATCCCCTTGCAGCGAAAGAAGATAGGTCATCCAAGGTGGATCAATACGTCAATTATATCGTAGAAAGTGCCCTCCCGAAGTTGGTGACCATTCCTGACATTGACAAAGCACTTCTACAAGAAACAGTTCTAACACAGGTCAAAGAGAAGGCGAGGTAAGGAAAATTGTGCAGCAGTGACAAAGTATTGTCGGACAGTGAGCGGAAACTGGTGAGGTAATTTTATCTTGTGAAAGACGTGCTGTCTACCTCCCCTCAAGGACTGCTGTTAAAGGAAAACATGATTGCCATCCCTGTGTCTCTGCAGGGTCGAATCAACAGTTTGGCGCAGTTAGGACACAGAGGGATCGTCTCCACAAAAAGACAACTCAGAACCAAGGTGTGGTTGCCAGGTATGGACGACAAAATACAAACAACACTCGAAACATAAGGCAGAGGCTCCGTGTACATTCACATAACTGCTCCAAATGGCACTGCTACCCCTGAATGTGTGGGTTGAAGTGACCATTGACATGTTTGGGCCACTGACAAATGGCAAATATGCTTTAGTAGCAATGAGTGAAATGCCTTGCTTTCTGGAGATACACCTGATCTCCTCTACTGCTGCTCATGCAGAGCTTCCAGCTCTCGACAAGATGTTTGCTGACTATGGTATTCCGTCAACGGTAAAATCGGAAAATGGTCCGCCGTTCAGTGGACAAGATTTGCCACGTTTGCGGAATACTTGGGGTTCCAGCATAGAAGGATCACCCCTATATGGCCTCAGGCCAATGGTACGGTTGAAAGATTAATGGCCAACATAAAGCGCACCCTACAAATATGCACCATCACACGTGGGTCGTTCTCACAAGCCATCTGCACACTACTGCAAGATTATAGAAACACTCTGCATAGTTTGACGGGAGTATGTCCGTCGGAACTGACATTTGGTAGGATGGTTCAAACCTGGCTTCCGCAAGTAGGGGATGCAGTAAGCAGGCCACAGCTTCATCACAAAGCCAAAACAAGTTATGCTGCAACTATAAAAGAAAATTAAGATGTATGCAGATCGAACAAAGTCAGCAAAGGAGTGAAATATACACGTAGGCGATTCCGTTCTGGTACGGCAACTTCAAGGGCAGATGGATGTGCCCGGCTTTGATCCAGGTTCATTGACTGTGATGGCAGTGCAAGGGTCGATGGTATCAGATGCTGGTCCTGGTTGTTCCATCACCCGAAACTCGTTCTTCAAGAAACTGTCAGAAGGTACTGGACCCCATGTGGAGTCAGCTGACATAGTGTGTTCCCAAGAAAGTTGCTCTGATTACGTGGAGGCTGACGTAGACACTGATGACAGCGGCAGTGGCTGTCCGTCAGAGTCCATCCAAAAGAATGAATCGAAAACCCCAAAGATGGACTGAGGAAATGGAATGATTATGACATATAGTGATTTATGGAAGTGGGAGATGCAGTGTCTTGTTTCTATATCTGTTCCTCTCCTGTCTATGTCCCCCAGTCCCAGAGTGGTTACACACCCGTGTGCGATGTACGTGCCAGTAACGAGAAGCACGGAATAAAGAGAGGTCCTCTTTGCAATTGTTCTGTGTTTCGTGTCCTTATTACGGCACCAGGTGTCCTGCCTCATATCAGATGCAGCTTGACTTTATTGTGTGCTAACACATACCATCTTCCTTCTTTGGGCCTCATTACGAGTTGGGCGGTAGGCCTTAAAAGCGGCGGTGACGCTATTACCGCTGCATTTAAGGGTCCACCCAATCTCGAGTCTGAAAGCATTTACCTAATTAAACCGAAAATGCCCCCAGTAATACCCATTACAGCCCAACCATTGATCTGGCACTAATAGTGCCAGATCGGGTGGTGGTAACGCTATTAGCCCAGGCGGAATCCCAGCACTAATATCCTGGCGGTAATGATACCGCCCGGGTTAATAGCGATACGGCCACCCGGTCCGGCACTATTAGTGCCGGATGAAGGGTTGGGCGGAAATGGCTATTCCCCATTCGGTCCATTGGACCCAATAGGGCATTTTTGGCGCAATTAGCGCGCGCCAATAGCACTGCACTAATTGCGCCCAAAAATGGGCATTTAGTTGGTGCATTTACCCCCAGCTCTAAGCTGCTGCCAGACTCGTGATTGGGCGGAACCTTAAATGCGGCGGTAATAGCGTTACCGCCGCATTTAAGGGCTACCGTCCAACTCGTGATGAGGCCCTAGAGTACCGAATCATGAAAGAAGGCCTTCTGCGAAACTATTCTCTATGTTGTTCTATAGTCAGAGAAAAGAACGCATGGCGGATGAATATCGTTTTGTCTCTTACCATTAGTATTTTGAATTTAAGAGTATCCGAAAAGTGGGCTAGATATGTGCCTTTTTATCCAGAACGTATGCACCACTGTTTGTAAAGTGGGGAAGTGAAGCAGCGGAAACGCTTTGTCCGTTGTTCCCCTCCTCCTGCGGCCCCACCCAGGCTGCGTGGACTAAGGCGCGTCTCGCTTCTTCCGGCCTGTAATGTGTCGCTAATCAGCTGTCAGCGCTGGCGTGGCGACGGGTGCCTCATTCCTTGCCGAGGGTAATGGCCTTAAAAGTCACAGAGTCAATGTCAATGGGATCGCTCCAATTCAATCAGGCCGCGGGATGAGTGATGGCACCTGCTGACATTAGCACTCATTTTGAGCTCAAGCATCTGGGCCCTAGTAAATAACTATCAGTGGGTGGGTCTGGGGGACAGCCCATTAGCCCCAGGAAAAATAATATCTCTTCCCTTGATGACTGCGAGTAATTTAGCTCAGACGAGGAAATTTCACCCTAGATTAAGTATGATGAGGCAATATCAGTCGGAGGAGGCCAAACAGTGAGAGCTTGATGAGAAAGAGGGGGCATTTATATGCAGCCGGCTGCGCGCGAGATGAGTTTAAGGAAAAGGAGTTCTTCTCATTCTGACCCCTGCTTCTCGCTAAGGAGAATTCTGACCATGCCCTCCCTGCCTGGGCTCTGCTTTCAACCTTGAACGTGAAACAGCAATTGGAGATCGCAGACGCCGCCTCGTCCTCTATAAATCAAGCTGCTAAAATGCTGAAGGCGGGCAGGCTACGTCCAGCCCCCTTTCTCCTGCCACACTAAAAACACACACGGTTCAGTATTCATGAAGGCTCCGGGCCGACGCACCAAAGGGCAGCGCTCTTGTCTCTACATTCGTCACAAGCTCGGCGGCAAGGCCGCAATGTGAGCGCCTTGCTTTACCAAATGTGGCGTATTGTGCTCATCATCTTGTAAGCCCTCTGTGTGATTCGGGTTTTGCATCTGTTGGGGAATTAAATGGTTCAGAGCTGGTTACTCCTCTGCTACAAAAGGAAAAAAGGCATTCCATGCTTGCCACCATGACACGTTCCAATCTGTAGGTGCTTACCAGTCCTGTTTTTTTCTTTGCATTCTGGGATTTGTAGTCCGAGTTTTATAATGGGAAAAGTGGAACTACAAGTCCCAGAGTGCAACAGGACTTCGTAAACCCCTACAAATTGGAATGGGTCATGTTGGCAACTATGCCATTCTATTGACTTTTACAGCAAAAAAAAAAACGCTCCACCAAACAGCTTAGATCTCATCAAAAGACATTTGATACCTGACTAAAGAAATAAAAGAGTGACTGATATGAAATAAAGTTAGATCATTTAAGTATTGTATAGATTTAGAAATGGGTTTGGAGGTGGGGGCTTACCAACAACGGTGCTTGCTGAACTTTATATATATGTGTCTTTATTACAGATGCTTGTTTTTAGGGGTCTGCCTATCTGGAACAGCTGGGCCTCCTCAGCAGGCTGCGCTGTGAATGGTAATATTGGATGATCAAGCCTAGACTAAAGTTGCAAATGAACGTTTCAAGGCTAAGGGCAGTAGAGAATTGCTTACAGCTTGTCAAGACCACACAGTTTCCTAGAAAAATGGTTCTAAGAAGGATAGTTTGATCCAATGTTTGAGGACTGACGAACATGGGTACGTGGTAGGGCAAGTCTTAAAAAGAACACACATGAAGAAAAATGGGGTCCTCATTAGCACGGGGAATGGGAAGACGTCACAGGTGGTGACATCATAGGATAATTCCGACACCTTGCAGATCCATTTTATGCATGGCCCGGGTGTCCTTACCTCACACATGTAAAATATCATTAAATATCACATATTAATAATAAAGTGTCCATTCATATACTGCACACCACAAAAATCTCTTGCCTTACACAGAAAAACCTGACATCCAGGATGTGCAAAATAAATGTATATTCACCTTCTTTTGCTTAACTTGTTTCTATAACGATCCATACATGGCTCTGTGAAGTGCACAATGCAAGCAGGCTGGAAGGGAGAGGCAGGGCCTGGTGGTTGAAACACCTAACTGTGGTTTTCCTGGCACTAAATGTGTGGAGTTCTTTTAAAAGATATGGGAGTGATGTCTCTGGGTTTGCCAGTGATAACATTACATTATCCGTGAATCGGGTGATCTTATGCTGGGTTTTGCCTATGGTAATTCCCTCGAAAACTATGTTCCTTCTAATGCTTTCAACTAACAGCTCCATTGTCAGCGCAAAGAACGGAGGCGAGAGAGGGCACCCATGCTTCATTCCCCTCGCTTGTTGTATTGGTTTGGAGGATGTGCCATTTACCACTACTCTTGCTGATGGGGATTTATAGTTTGCTAGAATCATGCTTTTGGCATGGGGTCCAAAGTTATATCTACCCATGGTTTCCTCCTCGAATTTCCAATCCAACCTGTCGAAAGTCTGTTTTGGCATCTAAGCATGGATGGAATTGGCAAGCACTCAGCTTTGAAGAACAGTTGTTGAATCTTTGCAATATTGTCAAATGGGGTTCTTTGAGTGATAAAGCCTCATTGGTCGGAGTCCACCAGCCATGCAAGGACTGGGTCTATACTCTCAGCTAATATACGTTTGAATAGTTTGATGTCCACATTGAGAAGAGCTATTGGTGTATGGGGTTAACACATCCTGGGGTCCTTACCTGGTTCAGGACTATTCTAGCCTCAATCATCGGTACGGCTATTTCTGCCCCAACTCTGATGTCATTAACGAGCTTTAATAGCGGTCCTATTATCAATTTTGCCGTTGTCTTATAGAAGGAGGTAGCTAGGCCATCTGGCCCTGAGCCTTTATTGGGTTTTAGTTTCGTAATCGCTTTTATGAGTCCATCTTCCCTTATCGGTGCTTCGAATTGCTCTCTCTGAGCTTCTGTTAAAGGGGTTACTGGGATGTTAAAGAGATATTCTCTTTTTCAGTCGTCTCTCTCTGTTGTGCTTTTTACAGCTGCTTGTAGTATTTCTCAAACAGTTCACAGTTCCCTTTATCTCTGACCTCTCTCTGACTCCTCTCTTCCATGATAGAGTCAATGGCCCTCATTACGAGTCCGGCGGTAACCGTGCCGGAAAAACCGGCAGGTAGCCACCGGACCCGTAATGATTTACCAGCGCTGTACTTATCGGACTAAACGGGGCATTACAGCCCGGCGGTCCGGTAAGTCAGGCGCCGGTAAAATGTTTATCCCCATTCCCGTGGAGTCAGACTCCATGGGAATGGGGACCACCGAAGCACCAGCACCGTTAGTAACAGTGCTGGTGCTTCCGTGAAAGTCTGCTGGCGGGTTCCATTCTGCCCGCCAGGGTCAGACCTGGTGGGTGGAACGGCACCTGCCAGCAGACTCGTAGTTTGCCGGTCCAGAAACAACGGTGCCGGTAAACTTACGGCACTGTTGTTTCCGGGCCGGCAAACTTGTTATGAGGGCCAATGTATGCCTTCCCCCTTAGTCGCTTCAGCCTTTGAGCCAAGATCCTACATGCACTGTTTCCATTTTCAAAGTAAGATTGTTTTAAGCGCAGCAATTGTTTTTCTGCTTTCTTTTCTCATAGGAGAGTGAGCTGATTTCTAACCCTTTTTAGCTCCCTAGGATTTCTCCTAGAAAGATTTGTTTTATGTTTCTTATCCAATTCCATCAGCTCATCCATCAGTTTCTTCTCCTCTGTATTTCTTATTTTGTGTACACACGCCACGCTGCTGCAGCGATTATCTTTCCTTTTATCATTGGTTTGAGTGGCTCCCGATGAGGTATCTTGTTCATTGCTATTCTGTAGGTATTCCCTGATCTCCTTCTCTGTTTGCTGTTGGCACACACTGTCCCTGAAGATCAGCTCATGTATTGTCCAGTTCTATCTTCCGCTGCCTTTCCTATTGTTTTGTATTCATGTCTCTACAATACCGTGGTGACCATATTTGCATAGAATTATTACACTACTCTGGATCCATTTCATTCATTTTCCCGTTATCAGACTATAGTCAATTCTGGAATGGGTGAGGTGGACATTTGAAAAAAGCTCCATTAAGATGTCTCCATGCATCGACTAAGTTGTTGGCATCCTTTACTCTATCAGACATTGGGGGTCATTGCAAGTATGCCGGTCTGAATTTAACGTGCCAGTAATTCCATTTGCGGCCATGTTTCTGGACCGGCATACTACAAGTTTGCCAGTGGGGTGGCCTGTTTTACCTCCAGACAAGAACTGGAGATAAGTCAGGCAGCCCACCAGCAAAAACGGCTGGTATTACCGGCACTGGTATTACCGGTGCCTGTAATACCAGCAATCTCCCATGGATTCCTGGGATTTAATGGAATGGGGAATAACCCCACTTGCTGACACTTGTAATCTGCTGGTAATACCGGCAGGGCAGGTGCCGGTTCGCCGGTATCCTGCCGGATTTTACCCATTGTACAATGGCATCATGGTATGTTTTGCTTAATTTGAGTTTCTGTCGAATGCTAATTTTTTTTTTTAGGCTCCATCGCTGATAGACCTGTAGAGTATCTTGCTTTCCAGAAAGGTGTCTTCTCTGAGTTATGACAAGGTATTTTCCTCGCTGATTGTGAGTCGCTCTCTTCTTCCATTTTTATGTGTTTGTGTGTTTCTCTTTGCATGCTCTCTTCCTTGCCTTGGTAGCATGCCAGAGTCTGATTTGACTGAAGCTTTGAGACCCATCCTGGTTATGTTGGTTGCCCTCTTCTGGTAGCGATATTCATAGGCGCTACGTGCCTTCCATGGGACTCTGGACAGTGGTTATTCAGCCTTCTAAGTCAAATTGTACTCCAAACGGATAAGTCTATTTGAATCGTATGTCCCTTTTTTCAGTTCTTGTGTAATTGGCCTCATCTACTGTCTCCTTTCTAACAAGGTGTTGGAACATTTGTGCCTCGCTCCCCCGAAATTGTATTTCCTTTAGCTTCCTTGTTTTTATTTATTTGGATTTGTATAGCGCACATCTGCCCAGGGGCATCGAGGCGCTGGTCAAGTATTCTCACTTAGTACATGTCATTTCAAGAGACATAATTTAGAACAGGTAGTTGGTTTGACGGGTTACAAAGAATAGATACACGTGTGGTTGATACATACTGTTGTCACAAAAACCAGTGTGCGTGTTGTTATATACAGATGTTACATAAAATCACTATGAAGAGAGAGTTAGTTGAAGAGGGTGGTTTTTAGCAATTTGCGGAAAGCTTGGTATGATTTTACGTTTCTGAGTACCGTAGGAAGGGCGTTCCCATTTTTGGAGCTAGGTGCTGGAAGCTGGAACCCCCAGCTTTATTTTTTTTGAAAGTGGGTACATAGTTCTGGTTAGACAGGTGTGATCTGGTGGGTCTGGAGGACGCTATGTGGGTGATCCTTTTGGCTACATAGGCTGGGGTGTCATCGGAGAGGCATCTGTGCGTAATGGCCATGGATTTGAAGAGGATACGTTCTTTTATAGGTAACCAGTGGGTCTCTTATCTGGCATGGAAGATGTGTTCCCTTTTCAGAATGATCAGGGCTGCTCTTAAGGCGTTGTTCTGAGTGGCTTGCATTTTTTAAATGTTTTTTGTCAAAGTGCCCAGGAAGAGGGCATTGCAGTAGTCCTGCTTGGTACCTACTGTGGCTCTGGCAATTGACAGGCAATTTTTTGTTGAGAGGAAAGGTTTCACCGCATTAATTATCTTGGTGGTCAGTGCAGCGGATGACGCTATGGCATTTACCTGCTGTGACATGGATAGTGTTGAATCAAGGTATACTCATAGGGTTTTTACAGCCGATGAGACAGTGATGGTGGAGCTATCGAATTTGAAGGTTTTGTATTGTGGTGGGAGTTTCTTTAAGGTTTCTTTAGTGCCAACTATGAGGATCTCTGTTTTGTCTGTAGTGTGTGGCCTGTAGTACTACTTCTTTGGTCCGATGATCATGGAAATGTACAATTATGTCTCTTTGTGTATCTGTCTTGTTGTTTCTGATTGGACCCAACCAGTGGGCTTGGTCTAGTCCTATTTCTTTACTTTTGTCACTTTGTAGGGTTTCATGAAACAGGGTGCCCATGCATTCTTTCATGTTCCACTTCTCCATTCCTTCCTTCAGGTATCGCACCCTGAGGTTCTCTCTTTTTCGTTCTGTTCTCCATGTGTTCTATTTGTAAGTGGCATGTTTGTAGCTAAATGTTGGAGATCCTCCAACTTTTCTCTCTGTGCCAGGATAGTACTTTCCATGTTTGTAATTGTGTTTTCAATCATGTTGACTCTCTCTCGCACTGTTGCTATTTCCTTACTGTTTGTTAGCACTGCTTCTGTGAGCTCCCTGTGTAGGGTTGCTATTTCCTCCTTTAGTGATTCCTTTATTTCTCCTTTATAAGTGGCTAGTGTTTGGACCAATAGCTCTGTCGTCAGTGGTGCAACACTATGTTGGTTCCCCACAGCTATCTGTTTTACAATATCCCCTTCTTTCTGTATAGAGCTTTTTTTGATTGGTCCAAATAGTCCTCCATGGCTGCCTTCCCCAGTTTTTGTGACCTGGCCATCTCAGGTTTCTGGGTTTTAATGTGTGGCTGTTCTCCTTGACTCCCTAAATATTAAGTCAAGGCCGCAATAGGAATCATGACAGCTGTTTCTCTTTCCCTGCCTCACCGTTTCCCTCCACTGCAGTACTTTTGTCTTTCCCTGTCGCAGCTTCCGAGTTGGCTCCCCAGGAGCTGTTGGAGCTGCCACTTCTTTTTGCGCAAGGCTTCCTCGACCAGGCTGGATTTATAATAGCGCAGAATGGAGGATAGGTGCAGTGGGTGTCGGTGGCTCGCAGCGGGCCGCTTCGACTCACGGTTGCTTGATTTTTCTACAATTGTTGCACCACAGCATTTCCTTTCCCACAGTAGGTCCTCGCTCAGAGTTCTGGAGGGAATCACATTGCTCCTCGCCTCGCGGTCCATCATCGCTGGCTTTTTCTGAAACCTGGTATTCGATCCTTTTACCAGGGGTGTTGCTAGGTCTGGAAGAAATCCGGGGCTATGCTAATCTCGGGACTGTCGGGACCCGGGGCTAGCTAGCCTTTTGGTTGTAGCCCCTGAGCCTCTATCCGGGGCTACAACCAAAAGACTCGGGCTATAGCCCTCCTCAACCCCCCACCCCCATAGCAACGCTTTTGCCTTTTACACTTCTCTAACCCCATAGCCATATCGCTATAGCCCTCCTCAACCCCCCACCCCCATAGCAACGCTTTTGCCTTTTACACTTCTCTAACCCCATAGCCATATGGATGTCATCTTATTCGCATCTCTATTTCGGGATTTCATTTGCTCTGCCTCTTTAATTTTCCACTTTCAAATAATTACATGCCCACAGGGTTTTGTGGAGCATCAGTATTACCCATCCATTGCCAGGATTCAGTCTCCATGAGTCTCCTTTGGGTCGTGGGGTTACGGTGTGGAATCTGTGTGTTACTTCCTTTTCCGACATTTTGGCCATGCCCCAACTTCCCATCTTCTTGTGTAAATGGGAGGCACTCTAGCGGATTGGGTGGCTCAGCCAGCATCCAAAGTAACATGAAGTGAATTAATGGTGTGGAGACGAGAAGCCTTCTTTAAAGGACTACTTTTCCCAGTAAGCCTTAGTACTATGTCAATCCTACCACAAAGCCGATCAGCTGTCAATCACTGTTCACCCACGAGCATGATTGAGGATCAGGGAAAGTCAAAGCCATTGAGAACAAGCCACTTTCTTCTTTGTGGCAGGATGGAAAAGGTAGTCATTTGCTTATGGTCCTTGGGTGACTGCTGGTTGCCACGGAAACACAACGCTGTATTCTCCCAGTTCAAAGATGGTGACAAGGGTGTTCGACACCTAAAAAGCCTTTACCTTTCAAGTAGGCCAGTAAGAGAAGGTATGGGGCCTAATTTAAGACATTTCAGAAAACCCTTAAAAAATAGTTTCTGGAAGAATTTAGGTAGGTAGTTAAATTCTTTATTTCGGATTAGCATGAATCCATAATGATACAAGTTAAGCATACGCAATGATAACCCACACAATTCCAATTCATTCTCAGTTTCAATTCATATCAAATCACAAAACATTACAATAATACCTAAAATATCTCACACATTGTAAAAATATCAATACAGGATCACAAGTACATTCACCTAAGAGAAGTTAAAACAAGCAGGGTTAGCTCATGTTAAAAATATTACTGAGGATGCCCTATCTTACATTCAAAAGGTTTTAAAATCAGTTCAACTGGTTGTATCATTACCACTTAAAGCCCATCCTTCTTTTCAGGCCCCTTTCTCACATTCACCAAGCAGTTCTTACATGTAATGACAGGTTCCAGGCTATAGCAGTTGTACTTGCATTCAACAGATAATGCAGTGCTGCCCTATGTTGGAGGAAGCCTCTAGCTATAAATAGTGGTAATAGGTATGTTTTCCTCTGGTCATGATAGTCTGGACACAAGAAGAGAAAGTGAGCTAGGTCCTCTAGCCCAGCATCACACATAGGACATCTAGCTTCAAATTCTTGGCCGACTACGGAGCACACCCAAGTCCAGGCAACCAAAACGTGCTTTTGTAATTGGTGCTCTTTGATATTTACTATTTGTCCAGATGAGATATTCCTTCGTGTTAATTGATGATAATCTCATCAATTCCCTATTTAATTTTTTTTATAGTTCTTCCATATCCCTTGTGTCGTGGACCCACTCACTTAGGCTCTTTATCACAAGTCGACATCTGCTTTTGTCTAGTATAGGTTCATTGAGTGTGTTGCTAACACCTGCATTCCCCAGCATGTTCTTTATGTTTTTGATCCAACCAATGTTGTTGGCACCCTTTTTAACCAAAATATGCTTCAGAAGGTTCTGTGTGAGCCCTGCTTTAGGATTAGACCATATATGTAGCCATAATCTACAGGGCTCCAACACCAATTGGTCCCGTGCAGGATTTGCTCAAAACACTTGGCAGCATCAAGGAGTGAGCCACCAAGTGTGAGATTTGCTACTTAGATTCACTCAAACAAAATAGGGACTCCTTGGAGGGCATTTAGGATCATGATTCCTGGGTCTTTCCACCAGAAAACCCTTTGGGAGAGGGAGAGAACAAAATAAGACCCACAGAAGGAGACTGAAATTGGCTACCGCTACCTGATGAGGACTCTTAGATGAGGGGTAAATGTGGATCTACCCATAAATCCAGTAGTTGGTCGGGGAGATAGCCCAACTTTAAATTATCCACAGTGAGTAGCATGAATATCCTGAGCTATAGTGTAAAGGCCCCACTAAGGTACAGCTCATAGCTCACAGAGGAAAGGGTGAGAGTTATAGTTTGGAGGCTTTAAGAATTAGGGATTGCAGATTAATATGCGCAAGAGGTTGGAGGAATTCAGGAGGTGACAAAGCAGGAGGAGAAGAGGGTTTTGACACAGGAGCGGAGGAGATGAAAAGAGGAAGCCACAGTCATTGAGGAGATTTGGAAGGATTAAGATTAATGAGAGTAGAGAAAAGCGGAGAAGAGGTGACAGAGGGAAGAAGTCATCAAGAGAAGGTAATGAGGAAACACAAAGCAGAGTGGAAACAAGCAACAGAAGTGAAGGTGGGGAGAAGGCAGAAGGAGGGGTTGAAGACGGAGAGAAGTCAAAAGTTTAAGCAAGTGGGGAAGAGGATGTGCTTACAGTGGGAAGAAATCCCAAAGGAAGCAAAGTGAAGAGGAGGTGGTAACAGTTGGCAATAAAGGAGAGGAGGAGAAGAAGAGGAGGTGGAGTGGAGGAAATCTGAGATTGGAACAGGAGAGTTGCAGAGCATTGTGAATCATTGAGGGGATGGTGAGACAAGGGACAATAGCCTAGTAGAAAGCTCACTATCCAGGTTCCAGCAGAGATTGTGGCCCATGTCTTCCGATGGTACCAAGGGAACAGGGCTTGACAATTCCCGGGTCCACAGCGATCTTGGCTAAGGTCACCAAAAGTTGGACGACTAGCCCATGATCCAAGGACCTTTTGTTTGACTAACAGCTGGAAGAGCCTAAGGAGGGAGGGACAAGCTGCCAACTATGTTCCTTTAGCAGGTGTGATTTGCTCGTTGTTGGTTTAAACTTGTCAATCTGAGCTTGAGTTGTCTGTTGAACCTTCTGCCAGGACAACTGGCACTAGCAGCCCTCAGTTCATCTGTCCTCTGAGTGTGCCCAATCAACTCTGACTTCTGTTCATACTTTCTTGAGTATAGCCACTCTATTGAAGCTAACTGAAATTTTGAGTATAGCCACTTTATTGAAGTTAACTGATGTTGAGTATAGCCACTGTATTGAAGTTAGCTGAATGTTTAGGTATAGCCACTACAATGAAGTTAGCTACATTTTGAGTATAGCCACTGTATTGAAGTTAGCTGAATTTCCGAGGTTAGCCACTGTATTAAAGGCAGCAGAATTTTGAGGCAACTGTCCACTACACCTATTACAAACTGGCCAATATCCTGCATACCAACCCTCAAACATTCACAACAAAACACATAGCTCTTTTTTTATTTTAATAATTTTTTTTTTATTAAGGTATGTAGTATACAATCATAAAGTCATAACTTCATAAACATAATGCAGTGAAACCTTTACAATAGTATAGGTTAAACAATGGTAAAAGAAAGTGTTCCGAGAGAGCAGTTAATTGAGTACTCTGTGTATAATTAGGAGTTAAGCATTTGAAGAACAAATTTTCAATACAATTGAAAACATACGCGAAACAACCATAGCACCGTGTTGTGCTAAACTTAGTTTAGAACGATTTCTGCATTATGATGTCTTAAGTGGGGGAAGACAAACACAAGACTAACATTTGACAAACACGAGATGTGAGGGGAGGGGGGAAAAAGAGGGGGGGTAGATATTAATGAAGAGAGGCACATTGGCATATATTACAGTAAATATTCAGTTGAGTGATGGGATCAATATTCACATGTAAAGATCTTGGGAGCATGAAAGGAGTATGAGATATTTGAGGATGTCACATTCCGTGCGTAGTTACATTAAAGTGATTCAGATAGCGAATGAAAAATGACCATTTAGCATTAAACTTGGGTATAGAATTAAGATTGTTTGCCATGCACATTTCCATCTTTTGCGTGAGACATATATTGTTCCACCAGCTTCTTATACGCAGGGAACGAGAATCTTTCCAATTGGCAGTTATACTCTTCATAGCCAAACAAATAAAGAGATCATAGAGCCTGGAAGCATCATATGGCAAGTGGGTGGTAACTGCCAGGCTACCTAAAACAATATTCATAAATGAAAGTGGTATATCGGTGAAGAAAATAGAGTTAAGGTATTTCCATGCCAAAACACATAGCTCTACTGCAGCAAAAACCTAAAACTACCACAAACTGTACACACTCTGTAACACTCAACATGAAACTTAACCAATTACACACAAATCACCCTATATAAACTCATACCTTAAACACCACATAACGTCTATCAACTTCAAACAAACCAGCACACGGTGACCGTTTTTTCCGCTACCAACAGCACATCAAAGCACTCTTGTGCTTTTCCCTCTCAATCCCACTAATTAAGCCCTCCTTCCTTTTCAGATCCGCCAGAGCGCCTGCAGACCAGGAAACTGGCAGCGGTGCGCTGCATAAATCACAACAATATAACATAAAATAACACACTGTGCTAGTGGCAGCATACACCAGCAGGGCCTTGTGGTAGGATTGTGGTTGTGATTCTCTTTGGGCAGGCACAGAGGAACTGACTAATGCGTCATGCTGGCACGTACTGCTTCTATTGCTAGATGACCATCATTCATAGGGAGCTGAAACCTGCAACATTGGAGGATACTATGTAGGAGGCACACAGAAAAAGTCCCAGAAAAACAAGCTACCTATTAGTGTCACACTATTTGGGCTAGTGATCTCTTGAGATAAAGCACAAGTGAATTACAATCTTGTATTAGGAACAAATATAACAAGATATGTGCATCAACTCATAATTAGGTTACATATAAAGTTTTATTCAACACATACATAAAAAATTGAACTAGATATGTTCAATTGCTAAAAAAAAACACAGGACTAAGCCTAGAGAGAAATCACAATACTGTTGGAAAAACCATGTAGTTCATAGAAATGACATCAAATGAACAAAGTGATGTTAGTAATAGCAGCGGTGACTTTAATTTGTAAACACAAACATATTGGTATTCATTGCCAGTATGTACATCAAAACTACGGGCATCAGCCCATCTTAAATGTGTATGTAGCTCAAAAAGCTATATCACGGATACTATGCAGGGGCACATTCTCCAGCACCCCAGCAAGATAGGAATGGATTTGTCAGGTTATTCTTCTGCCATGGATGGAAGGAAGCACTATTTGTATGTATCTGAATTGCTATGTTATGTTCAAACCATTTCTATTGATTTGTCTTTGTGTTTGTGGTTTTATATACACCACAAACCTAACCAGGAAGCAATGCTGCAGTATACGTGATGTTGAGGGTGACATATGAGGTAATGAGTTTACAACACGTGTCATTGGATGTTCTGGCAATGGGGTGGGATGTGCTGTAGCAATTGCAGGAGCACAGGTAATACCTCCATACCTATATACTGACTGAACATTAAGGGCTACAGTTCCTTCCTACTGTGCCAAATCACCACTGCCATAGTCTTAGAGCACCTGGATTATCTGCAGGTTGCTGTATTGCACCTCTGCCTGGGGTATCCAGACCTTAGACTGCAGAAGGAAAGGTCTTGGGGGAGGATAAGAGGAAGGGAAGCAGGTGAAAGGTCACAGATGTAGGGATGTAGGAAGGGAAAAGGATTTGTTTGTGATAGCATGGTGTCATGGCCACAGAGCAAGGACCACAAGCTCCATCACATAAAGGGTTCAGTTGGACCCAGTCCTTGCGCCTTTGGCGCCAGGCTCATGAGAAAGTGTGCACGTGTTATTTCCTCCCTTGCAGGGCCTCCACGTGCGTCCAGGTCAGGCGTGGCCATAGGAATACATTGGGCTGCACGTGCAGCATCTTCTGGGAGTGGCAGGTGGGGCCACAAGGCAGAGCAAAGGGGTGTGACTGGGACTAGGATATTTAAGCCTGCGCCGCCCACATGAAAGCACTTTGCGTTAGTCTGCTTATAGCAGCCTAACGCTCACAGCCGCCTGAAGCCCTTCCTACCCGATCCCAGTAATACCATCGCCTGGAGTGCATTTTACCTGGTTCCAGCAATACCATCACCTGAAGCGCATCTTACCTGAGTCCAGCAATAATCATCGCCTGCAGCTCATCTTACCTGGTCCCAGAAGTCACCGCAGTCGGAGCGCATCCTTACCTGTTCCGGGCTTCCAACACTTACTCTGGAGTTCATCTCGGCCAGCATCCTCGCGGATCCAGCCATCCATCACCCACCGGCAGATCTTTGGATGGCTGCTCCCCGTCTGACTTTGCCAGGCCATACCTGCAGGAGAAAAAGACAAATAAGGTTAGAACAACATAAAGACATTACGCTAAGGTTGTGCGCATCACAATCCTCGCGCTTGAACTTAGAACCAAACTTACCATCTATTTGGGACATCGTAAACTCCTCAGACCTCCATTGGGACTCGCTTCCAGCACCGCGACTCCGCTGGGCCTCTCATCACCTATTGGGGGAGAAGGAAAGACATTACAAGGGATCGGACAATAATCACGGAAAAAAGACATTGCAAAGAGTACGGACAATAATCATTGTTCAGAACACTTACCTTTGAAGTGGTTCAGCCACAGCGGGTCTGGGATGCCACGCACATGGACCAGTGAAGAAACTAGGCCTATCTAAGGTGCCCCTGCACTTGAGAAGCAGGACGGAGAGCTCACCCTCATAAATAAACAGGTGAGACTATATGGGTAGGCACATGCTCACCACATTCTGGGAAGAAGGTTTCGAGGGAAACCGAAGCCATATCACAGCATTCTCACGGCCTCTTGTATTCTCACAGGGGCAGTATCAACAACCAGCGCAGTCCACAACGCAGGAGCAGGGGAAGAAGCCTGACCCAGGGGAGCCAGTTCCAGGGAGGGCTGCAACCGTGCCCCCATGTCCCAGCAAAGACCAGGTGAGCGTAACACATGGGTACGTGTAGATCCACTAAGGTGGACCATTCATCATATTGCAGAAAGAATGGTATGTTCTAAACATGTTTGGCATCAAAGGGATTGTGTATGTGAAGGCTTTTAGAGAAGCATTTGCTAGTTAGTAACATATGGTATTTGGCTATGTGATGGGCTTAAGATATGTTTCAGGTGCCTAGTTAAATCATGTAGGCTTTTTGCCCTGGACTACCTTTTGAATTCTTCTTTGTGTCCAGCTCCGGAATCGTAATTTGGGACTGCCAAACCAGGGGGGGGATAAATGTGGGCCAGTCTGGAATAAACTGCTTCAAATGTGAATATAGATGGCGAGAAAATGAGTAGAGGATTATGGAAAATAAATCAAGCCACTACAAAATCCACTGTCAAAAAAGAATGGCAAGACTAAAGAAGTAATACATTGAAGAGAATGTGAGGTGATGTTTCATAACATCTGACAGTCATGTTAGACTGCTTGGACATCATATTTGGTTAGCTCTAAAAATGTGCCACCTTGTCATTAATAGCTTGGGCTAACATGTCGATTACCCCCGCATCGAGGGGTGGACATGGATGGAAACGGCCTGCTAGCCCGCCAGCCTGAGTCTAGGTGGGCCTCAGTGAAGTCAGGGCCTCAGCAGGGGCTGTGGGTTGTTACCGCCCATGTCCGCCCCCGACTAGGGGGTTATAGCCATTCGCACCCTGGGGTTCATCAGGGGTTGCGAATTGTTTCTTTTTTTTGTGAGATTGGCTGTGCATATTGCGCAACGCCAATCGCACGAGAAAATAAAAAGATGACCAACGCCATATGAAAAGGGACTAAGTTCCTTTTCCATTTCTATAGCGGTGGCACCATGGTGGGGTAGTGGTGAGAAGCTCCCTATTGCCTTCCCACATTAGAAAAAAAAAAGGTTGGTGGCATCACCCGGCGAAGGACCTCGGGAGGCTGGAAAGAGCAGGCGCTATACAATGTATTCTCGCCCTCTCATCCAACCACCTGATTGGCTGAGCACCCTTCCATGGATCGATTGTTCCGTAGTAACTGGTTACATGTTTAAAATTTTGGAAAAGCACAAAAAAGCAGCTTATGCTGTATAACATGAAAATGCACCACAGTATTATCTATTGCTGATGTACGTAATGGACTATGAACATAGATTATGTAGACTTGACAATGTATGACAGACTCATGTTGTGTGAGCTAGCTTTAAAGATGCTGGCGGAAGTGAGGCAGAGTGTGTTCGCCCGTGAGGCTGTGAGGACTAGTCTCTGTGCTTGTGGATCTCGTTTCAACTGGAGTCTTTTTTTTCTGTCTACTGTGGAGACACTTGTGCTGTAGAACAAAGACTCTATAATACCTCATAGCCGCCACGCGGAGCGTGAGCAGAGTGTGAAGCAGAGTGTGTTCGCCCGTGTTCGGTAAGTGGAGTTTGAGTGGCCCCACCCTCCGCATAAAGTACTGCCTATTGTTTTTGTACGCCCCTGAACTCTGGTTTACTGACCATTTTTTAAGTCTTTTAAACCTTTTAGACAAGCGATTTTTTATTCACTTGAAAACGAACAGTAGTCATGCCTGGTAAAACTGTTACTAAATCAAAACACTATGATCTATGGAAAACCAAACCCTATGGTAAAAATTCTGGTTATTGCCATGAAGATCGCGATATTTCAGAAACTGAAACACGTAGGAAAACCAGGAAATCGTCTATCCACGTTGTTTCAAAAGGCACTAACACTCTTCCCGTACCACAGCCAGTGCAAATTACTGCCTTTTTTAAGCCTGGAGCTGAGAAGCTAGCTCCTGTGGGGAACGAACTTTGAAGTATCGCAGCGTGAGGTGGTTGCTATGATACATCAAGCTCCCCCCAACTCGGTCTGCAATCCTCCTCTCTCCTTTTCAACAGGCGCCATCGATGATAATTCTCTATTGGACTTATGTTACCGCGTATGCGGTTCTAATCAAGCAGCGTCTCTCTAGCACACCATCACTATTTCCAGCTAGCATACCAGAATCTCATCAGACTTCTGTGATTTCATCACACCAAGAGGCAACTCCTAATGATCCATCTATATATCAGGACAAACCCATTAATGCACCATCCAAAGAAGTGAATAATGCTGAAAACATATCTTTACCTTCACTGGGCATGATGCATTTTGCAATGAAACTCTTAATAAAATTGTGTGACCAAACCTATTTTCAAACTCAACGAAATGGGGAACTGCTAAATACACTCATGTCTTATCATAATGAACACAATGTTAGTGGTGAAAGAAATTACCCAGTTATAAGTACTGTTGATCTAGAGAAAACATTGGATCATGTTCCAATACAAGTCAGCTTGAATGCTTCTTATAATATCATTGAGTTACCCCTTTCTTACCCTACACGGAAACAACGAAGACTGATGCAAAAGAAACAAAGAAAGGGAGTTCTGAAAAATGTTATTCCAACTAATACCATTGAAATATCTGATGCTAACTGTCCACCTCTTAACTCTACTGCTACCTCTATGGATAACCCACAACGTACTTCTAAAGGACAGTGTAAACATGTAAACCGGACGAAAAGGAAACCATACCAAAAAATTGAAACACTTACCAGCTGGCTCATAAACAACAGCCATAACGAATCTCAACCCAATGAAGAAGTAGAGGATGAGGTTGAACAACCTTCCCTTGAAGTACTTGATGAATCGACTCAACCAAGAGTTCCAATTAAAAAGAAAAAAAGTGACTTTGCAAAATAACAATGAAGCAGTTAATACATCTTCTTTTATTATTGACCCAAAGATCGTGGTAATAAGCAAATGGGTTGATAAATAATCTAAAAGAACAATTAATAGGCCATGTATAATAGATTTGTTTTCTAAAATTCCGGCACTTCGTATTCTTAGGTCTAAAGATTTTGACTTTATAGAACCTACAAAACATCCATTTGGAGGCATTAGTCGTATTCATTGTGTTCTACCTACTACAGAATTTTTGATTAGAACACAAGCTGAGTCACTGGAATTTCTTGGGTATGATCTTCATATACCGATTCCAGTCTCTGTGAATACACAGCCCTGCGACCAATGTAACCATAATCCTAAAACAGAAAGCTGTAAACCCCTGAAGCAAACTGTTTCAGTTAGTGAAAAGCAGGCCGGATGGAAGTGGCTAAAGAATATGCTTGGTCAACTTGAAAAAGCGGACCCATGAGAAATTAGGGTTGCCTCATGGAATACACAAGGCCACTCCCACTTCCTCAGTTCTGGTCCCTCACTTGATCTTATTACCTCTTTTCCATGTTTTATGCTGGAGGACACATGGCTTCTCAATGATTGCTATACTGATACTCATCAGGTATTTCAAAGACATGCAAAAAAAGGCAATTTTGGTTGACACTTTGGTGGCCTTTTAATTTGAGTTTTGCATGATTTCTTGGTTAATGTTATTCCTATGAACTTAGAGATTGATGATAATATGCTGGTTGTTCTGATGCGACTTAAAAACCTACCCTCTGCTCCTAACATGTTAATCATCAATATATATGATCCTCCATGAAAAGATTTGACAAATATCATGCATGAAGCTATTGATTTAATTCTTGCCAACTGGTTACTGATTGATGATAATAATGTGATTTTGCTTTGTGGAGATTTTAATGCTCAATGTGGGGTTACAACGATGAAGTCTGTTTTTGAGAAAATTAAGGAAACTAATACTATGGTTAAACCAAAACAAAATATTAAAGGGAAGATTTGGTCTGATTTCATGAAAGACTGGGAGATATGGCCGCTAAATGGTCATACTGCCAACGACAATCCGGGTAAATGTACTTGGCAGAGTGGTTCTAACTCCGCCACACTTGAGAATATAAGCGGAAATATGCCAGCTTTGGAGATCATTAATGATTTCGAAATTATACAACCTCCCTTTAGTGATCATCTTCTTATTTTTGCAACTCTGAATTTAATGATACATCCCCCAGATGTTATAGGGCCTACCAACATTACAGTATTGAATTGTGGTAAGAAAATGAAATGGAATATGTCTAAATGTAAGAGAATGACATGTAAAGTTAATTCTTTATTGAAGGAGTTCACTCCTGTCATGGCTTTAATGAGTAGCGACCAAATTGGAAAACTCTTAAAAACAACTTCTGAATAGGTGGCTAGTATAAAGAGCTCCCCGTGTATTGCTAATGATAAAAGTAGCACAACTAATTTCGATTATGCTAACCTGATTGCTAAGTGAAAACATTGCAGAGAGCTACGGAAACTAAAGAAAACTCCCTTAGCTGATTACCAATATCTGCATTTAAAAAAGATCTTGATTAACAAACACAGGAATTGGTGTAAACAGCATAAATTCGAAACCACTAACAAAAAATGGCAAGATATGATGGGTAAACTAAAAGATGGAGATACTTGTCTAATATGGAGTGTGCTTAATAAAGCGTGAGTGTCCTCTGGTCCTTCGCTTCTTAATGCGATTGCTGAAAATACATGGCACACCCATATTACGAATCATATGTATGATAGAGCCCTGATATTTGAATTTGATTTTGAAGTGAGTGAATGGCCTTTACACTTCACCAAAAATGACATCATAAAGATCATAAACAAATTAAACAATTCCAGAGCCCCAGGACCAAATGGTCTAGCATCTATGGTCATAAAGAGTGACCCATTGAAATGGGTGGATATTCTGTACATACTCTGTAAAAAGGTCTGCCAGGAAAGAACTATTCCATCATCCTGGTTGACGTCAATTCTGATACCAATTTTTAAAGCGGGCTCTGGCTTTATTCCCGGAAATTATAGAATCCTTTCCATTCTTGATACTACCAGCAAAGTTTTCACTGCTATTGCACTTGATCACTTGCAGAGCTGGGTGGATACTAACAACCTATTACAACCTCTTCAATCAGGATTTCGCAAGGGTTGTAGTACCACCCATAACATCCGTATCCTCGATGCTATTACTACACAGGCAAAACAATCACCCAATCCATCTGTCTATGTTACCTTTGTAGCTTTGAGCTCTGCGTTTGATAAAGTGAATTGCATGCTACTCTGGAAGATTTTGGTCAATTTGAAATGCCCTAAATGGTTACTCAATATCATTGTAAAACTACACACCAAAAATGTAGCTCGTATGAGATTAGATAACGAGGGTCGCTTATCTAACCCTACAAGGATTAACAAGGGTGTCAAGCAGGATTGTATGCTTGCGGCACTTTTTTGAAATCTTTATATTGCTCAATTGATAAGACGGCTGGAAAGCTGTGCCAGATGCCTTGCGAGATTTAGACAAACCAAGATTACGGCTCTTCTCTATGCAGATGACCTGGTCGTTATAAACCATACATTTACAGGTATGAAGCTTTTGTTGGAAGAATTGGGATGTTTTACTAATGACTTAGATATGAACATAAACATCAGCAAAACCAAAATGATGTTGTTCTCTAGCAAAAGAGTAAATTGACCCAAAATGTCTCTCAGCTGGGGCACTGTTGAATATGTGTCTCTATACAAATACCTTGGGGTAGAAATTGATTGCGGCAGAGGTTATGTTAGTTTAATAGCTAAAAAGATCTGTCAAGTGAAGCATATTTCTATGTTGGTTCGCAGTTTTGTATTTAACTATGCCGGGTACTCACTGCGAGGAATTTTAATGCTTTACTCGCAATGGTTTATTCCGGTGGTTGCTTATGGCCTCGAAGCATTGACAATCAAAAATCTTGAATGGCTTAATCGAATTGAAGGCTTTTTCTGGCATACAGTGTTATGTCTACCACTTATGTGCCCAATACAGTATATTTGTACAGAAATGGGCCTGTCTTCCTTGAAATGTATTATTCAACAACAACAAGGTATTTTTGTCTTGAAAGCTCTATATTATCCTGAGAGCACGATGAAACGCATTATTGCGATTGATTTCATGCATATTCAAGATGAGAAAAAGCACAATATTTATGACTCGGAATGCAGAGATCTTTTCAATGATATAAATCGGACCCTAGATAAACCTAGAGGTGAGGCATTTCATGCTACTAAATATGCCTTCAAGAAGAAACTATATATGATTGACTGGAGTAATAATTTTTGAATATAGTAACAGCTTACGTAACAGTCAACATCTTGAGGGTATAGTTTATACATACTTAAAACCTGAAATATACTTAATTGGATGCCCTAGTCCTGCAGTTCGTCAGTTTAGACTCTTAATGAAAACCAATCAATTACCTGTGAGAGCTCCGTATGGCTCCCAATGGAAACTTGATACCAACCAGAGATTTTGCAGGATATGTAATAATTTTGAATCTTTCGAAACCGTAAGACATAACCTTACAGAATGTCCCAAGCTTGAGAGCTGGTATCATAATTTGTACAATCAATATGTATATTGTCACTCTACTATAGCTTCGATTCACTTTTGGCAGTTGTGTTTGAACTCTCCAATGAATTCTCTGCATATTGCACTTTATAGGATTTGGACAGTAGCTGAATTGAAATGGAACATGTCTTCTCCTGTTTAAACATAAGTTCATGAGGATGATAATTGCTCCTTAAATAATATCCGAGGGTATTATTATTATTAATTCATTTGAAATTCTGCACTTTTTCAGCTATATTTATCTATGTTATATATGCTGAATGAAATGTATGCATAGGAATTTAACAAAATGAGCGAGATCTATATCAATGTATCTTTAGATATGAATTCTGAATTTTTATGATGAATGTAGAATTGTTGTGTATTGTTGTTGCTGTGAGAATAAGTCGAATGTTAATACAGTTGTTAAAGTTCTATGAACTAAAATACAACTATAGTTATAGTAATAGTAAAGATGCGCTACCTAAAAATCACATGCGCTTCAGTGGTCGGTTAATTTAGATGGACACCCAAACCTCTAGATTCCAGTTGTCTTGTAGCAGGGACCGAAGTGTTGAAAAAATACCCTGTTTCGCATCTCTTCTTTAACACTGTGACAAAGGCCCTGGCCTACTGGTGGGGACCAACAGTGGGGTGGTTGGCGGGGAAGGGCATGTCCCCAAGCTAGTAGATTTTGGACCCAGATCTTGGACCCAGATGAGGTATACACATGATCCCAAGACCAAAACCACTGGGTCCCTGCACTAGGGCTTCAGGGAGAGAAGCCTCAACATCTGGTGAGCACTACTTGAGGATGTTGGAGAGGGTGAGAATCATTGCCAATTGGAGAGTGGGATGGAGAGAAGCTAGAAAGGGATATAGAGTTGCATGACCTGAGGAGGAGGTAGCAGTAGAGGAACTACCACTAGCTAATAGGATCCGGAAGTTTACGGCAGGGCAGGTTGAGCAAGGGCTGCCTCTAGTGGTAGGAGGAGATGCAAGTCGGTTTAAAGAAACTGAGAGAAGGAGGTTAGCAAAAAGGATAATATCCTGGGGAACAGAACCCTAGAACATGGAGGTATTGAGGTGACAGAGTCTCTGATGCATGTACCCAAGACCCTGGGAGGGCCGCACACATGTGTTGGGAATGTCTACCTGTGTTTCAGACTATTTGAAGAGAACCGAAGGATTTGTGAGGCCTGTAACCTGTTGGTCCTGAAGCACCCTTACTATGGACTCTGTGGAAGAGGCCTCAGAAACCCTAAACACTAACCCAAAGACAAAGATCTTGGTAATCCACTGGTCATTGGAATGGGGCGAGGATGAGCCAAAACAAAGAACTCTGTAAGAGATTTTTTCTTTGCTCACTATTCACTATTGAGCAATCCAACTTCCATATTCTATATGTGAATAAACTATTTCCTATGAAAGCTTACTCCTTTTTGCAGCCTCTTTGTGCTTCCCACTCATGTTGCCCATGACAACAGGTACCACTAATTAAATTGCCTGGGGTACTGCTATTGTCTGCTTTGTTGAGAGTGGCTCTCTGTGCCTTTACTGTGGTTGTAAAAGAGCAGGAACACGACTCGGGAACAGAACAGTAATATCACACATGATAATCACATCCCATACTGTTACAGCCCTATGCACTGGAGAAAGAGCTGCAGTAGAGAGGCCTTCTTGCTTCCTTACAGTCCTGTGCACGTTATGGCATCACATGGCGCTGCATTGATGTGGTAACCAACTTCCTGTCTTTCTCTGTCACCCAGTTTTCTTGCACAAAGTTCACAGTTAGTTATAGACATAGATTATAGTCTCCTCCTGCCTTCTAGGATTTTTACCTCACCAGCAACAATTATTTCATCTCATCACAAAAATATGGTGCACTGAATTACAGTCACCGAATGGAATCTCAACGTTCCTCCAAATAATTCTAATACTTCTTCTATGCAACTAGAACTTTCTCTTGTTAGATACAAATGATGAAGCACTGAGTTAAAGCCATTAAATATTAGCTCCTCCTGGCATCAAATAATCTATTTTCTCTGCATATAGAATTGTTTTCACATTCGTCACAAAAAATGAACACTTATTTTTCTCTGCAACTAGCATAGTTTTCTCGTTCATCAAGAATCTCGGGGGGATAGCTCAGGGGCAACTTGCTCGCCTTGGAAGCAAGAGACACAGAGAAATACAGGTTTGATCCCCGGGTCCGTGCTTAGAAACCACTGGGTAATACCTATTATATCATACCATCTCATCACAATGCTCTTCAATCGTTTTATCCCCACACCTTTCCAGCTTCATTTGTTTAGGGGCCAGCACATTCAACAGCGTCTCAGTCTCATCGTTGGACTGGGCCTCATTACACGGATGGCGGAGAACCATGGCGCTATTAGCGCCATGGTTCATGCCGATAAAATACCGGCACCGCCTTGGCGGAAAGGGGAATTACCGCCCCATTCCAAGGTTGGTGGGGCGGTAATTCCCCCTTCCACCATTGCCCTTCCCCATTCCCATTTTTGCCCCATAGGGCTCAATGGGAATGGGGAAGGCGCTAATTACGGTACCGCAAATTGCGGTACCGTAATTAGCTCCCTGGGTCCCTTTGCGGGTTGGTTTTTAACGCCTGCAAAAAGCAGGCGTTAAATCCCCCAACCCGCAAAGGGACCTCGTAGTAAGGCGATAAGGATTTACCGGTACCGGTATTTTACTGGTACCGGTAAATCCTTACCGCCATCCGTGTAATGAGGCCCAGTATAACTCCAAATCCGTGCATACTCTCACTTTTCATGCATAAACTCACCATTACAACACAAACCGAAATCAAGCTCTTCCCTTAACAACTGCCAGCACTCAATTCCACTGTGCAGTAACCAACACAGTGGCGGGGAAAGGCGCACAAGCCGGCCATCAATTCCACTGTGCAGTAACCAACACAGTGGCGGGGAAAGGCGCACAAGCCGGCCCCGCAGATAAAGAGACAGCTGACCACTTGATGTAATGAAGGGGCACATTCATGCACAACACCTAAAACATCTTGAACAAAAATGCACATTTGACGCTTTGAAACAGTAAAATGTTCACCCAACAACTGGCTGGGGCACAGTATGTCCAGTGCTTAATTTGCATAAAACCACTTGCCAGGGCCCAAATATTTTCTAGCACACCGGGGTGGCCAACTCCCAGCCCACTATTGCCACCACCCACAGCTGCCCCCCACAGTGTCAGCATGTTCTGGATTAAAGCTGCAATCCCCAAAGCCTTTTGTGGGTGATGGTTGCATACCCATAGCAAATGTGCAATTTTCAGATACCAATTGACATAAAATAACATAACACACTAGTTTAAGGCAAATGTTTGAGTGCTTCATTGTGCAGATCATGGTTTACATTTTGCTCGGATTCTATAAATGGCAAGTGGAACATGTTGACATAGGCTAATCTGCGAAAAATTCAAACATTACACCTCTGACCGACCAGATCAGCCCAATCCAACTGCTTCATTATACCAAGGTTTAAGCTCCAAAGGGCAGGTGGCAGCAGCTTCCCGGTGCTAGCAGCCAAAACCTGGAATGCCCCCCGCCCCCCTAGTCTTAGAACAGAGCCTTCCTATTACAAATTCCGAAAGAATGTCAAAGCATGGCTCATCACTAATGAAGCCTAACGACTAAGAGAACCTTGTTATATATGTCATCATGTAAATACTATTCACGATGGTAAATTGCTTTCGTGTATCGTGTAATTAATCTCCCTGTATCTGTCTCATGCGAAATGTACAAATGTATGCTGACTATGTAACTATGTAAGAAATGTGTACAGATGCCTAAGGGCTTGGTGTGCTATATAAATACAATACAATACAATACAATACATCTATGACAGAAACAAATAATCAAAAGTGCTTTGCTTCTGTGGTAAATTGTTTGACAAATGCAGGAGAAATCATTCCTGAACGGATGAACTTGCCTGCAAAACCTTACAACAAAATCATTTTGTATAGTTTGGCACTAATGACAGACACTCCTCTTGGGCAGTGGCCTTTTCACTGGCGTTGCCCCTTTGTGGATGCTGCTGGCTAGTGACGGTCCTCTTGCTGTCAAACCACACTGCTGCGATAGTTTTACTGGTTATTACAGTAGCTGAGCTACACAAATGTTTTGCAGGATGGCCGGAATAGTGTGTGGGCATGGTCAGCACAAACACCCAGCGTTGTCACTTTCCCACTCATTGTTATCCATGGAAATAGATAACTAGCCCTGTCCTGCCCACCTGGGTCATCCAATTCATGAATACCAATGAGCCGGCCCAGGATGAAGAGACCGTGCTCAGTTCACATTGTTGTTGCTTGTTGTGTGACAAATACAGAATGACATTCACAATAAAAAAGTTGCAAAAACACCACATCATAATCAGACAGAGTCTGAGAACATAAGTTGCGAGCCTCAAACATAAGTACCAGGGCTGAGCCCTGTCAAACACCACCACAAATCAAGTACTGGGTATGTCACTTCATTGACAGGCCTAGGTGCTCTGAAACTACTGCAGTGGTGATCCGGCACACATTATAAAAGCATATTAACATAACATAGCAAGAAAGGTTTTCACAAAAGACAGATCACAATGTTAGCACTCAAATAACGGCAAACAAGGATACCGACTTGTAACAGAATACCTTTTGGCACCGGTGTGAAAGTCCTAACCTTTTGGATTTAAAATAATATACAATTGTATCAATAATTCTGTTTCTGAAATTGGAATCTAGGAATCAAAACCCCCTTTCAAAATGCTCCATGCCACAACGATAGTGCACAGAGGTGCCTTTCTGTAACCATTCTACTGACAATTACAGCATCAGCTTGGCTGTGGCATTGACCAGGTTCAAAGGTCACCTCGGCATCCCCTGCTTCTGCACCTCTGATCTAATTATTTTAATAATTGTCTGCTTTAATCCATCTGTACAAATAAACCAAGCCTGGCGGTGGTATGGTGACTGATAAAGAGCACACAATTATAGGACACAGCAATGTGATATCACACCAGCACCTGCTCTGTGAGCATGGCTGATATATGAAAGGATTGGTGTGCATTGACCTCTAGGCTGAATGCACAACTGCCTTGTGGAACAATAGCCAGAGTGCTGCCTCCCTTGATTCTCCAGTAGGTCTCCTAGATAGGAATGGAGCTTCAGACGGAGCACTGACATGGCAAAGCAAGCCTCACACCAGGATGCTCATCACTGGAATGCCTTGATGCCAGCAGTCATTGGAAGGGGGCAGGGCATGAGAAGCCAGAGAGAGAGAGGAAAGGCCCGGAGAAGGGTCTCACCATCTTGCTTTCTGTTAGGGTTCTCTTCCTTTTCTAGTTCCCTCCATTTCCTTCAAGCAAGGTACTTAGGTGTGATGGGACAAGGCAAAACACATTTATTACAATGACATGCATTGGACCCCTTGCAACAGGCTTGTTTTGGACCTGTGGCTTTTGCTTGTAAAGGCAGAGGAGCACCCACTCATTCTTTGAGTCATTACTGGACTCTAAGAAGAAAAAGAAGAATACACATTCAAACCACTGTTGGAAGTGCAATCCATTCCAAATTGCTGTGCCTGTGAGGGGAAGGCAGAAAGCATCCAAGGCAGAGCGAACTCTACTCCTTAAACGCCCTCAGGGCACATTGGGGGTGAACTGCTATTGCACTAAGGGCTCTATGGCAGCACTGGAACTAGGACCTCATCACTGGAGGTGAAGGAACTCCTGTAGGTGCCAGCCAAGCTTCCTGGAGTGCGATAGCATCAGAAGGACTCACCTTGTCATGGAGCCCTGGGATTGGGATTCACTGCAGCCCAGACTGTTAAGAACATCTGGAATCCTGTTTCAGCACTTTGAGCCATTTTTGAGATGCTTATAACCCACCTGATGTCCTTCAAGCAGACACATGACCCACAGTGCTGCTTTTGGCACTCCATACACTTTGTGGTGCTTGCCTGTATCTTCGAGCCATCTTGATATCATCTCACAGCAGTGAAGATCTCCAGTGCCTTACATTCAGTGCTGAAGCAGCCTACTTGCCGCATTTAGAGCATTGCCTCGATACATCAGAACCTCTTCAAGGCCTGACTCAAACACTGTCTCGAACCGCTCAAAGCCATTGTGTCACTCACTGACTTGACCCAGCAAAAGCATTGGTTTGACCCAACTTAACAGCCAACTTGAATCTGTTGGAACCCTCTGACTCACATTGTCTTCAGTGCCATCTCAAACCCGACTTGCTGCTGTATCAATGAGACGTGTCCCGTTTAAAAACCGGCTCAACCATGGGAAAGTGCTGTGGGATACATTTACCCACTTAGCAGAATCCCCTCCATCTCCAAGCTTCACTTAAGCAGTTACCAGCAGAATGGCTGTGCTGGCTCCTTTGAGCACCATTGCCTCGCATCAACACTGCATTTGCGGCACAAAATGATGGTTGCACTGTCTTGCCAAGCACCTAGTGGGCAAGCGGAAACAGGGAACACACTGAGAAAGGCTGCCAGTGTGTTTCCTTATGCACACCAAAGAAGAGACTCGAAAAGCAGCGCTGCTTTGCTGCTAGCTAAAAATTTCCCTTTGAAAAAGGAAATATTTTACATTTAAAATGATGGTGCCCTGATGCTCTTTTCATCTGTTAAACAATATACAGTTCTGATCCAGTAAGGTCCAACTATGCCCAGCCATATTCCAGTTGTGCTTTAGCAAAAGAAAGCATCTCTCACTGAATGACAGGCTGTGTCAGGCATGATCTGGGAAATCACCAGAAACGTTACCCTCATCCGTACGGAAAAACGCTTGACTTTTGCTACAAAGTGTCAAAAATAAACATTTCAAAAGAAACCCTAGCTCTCTGTGCATATGTCAATTTCAGTGGACATGTGTCTTGAACAGATTGCTATGTAAGAGAAACTGACCTGGGCTGCAAACAGTGTTTGGTATCCAGAGGGAAGAGAAAACTGAATTTGAAAGGGACATCGCAGCAGAATTCACTATGTGTCAAAATGGGCTTTTGCAAACAAGATAAATATGCTTTAAAATGTAATGTTGAATAAGGCTGTGTCCTTGCCTAGAAATGTAAGGGGGGGGTTGGTTAAAATATAATATGATGTTTTATTCTAACAGCCTTGCCTTTTGAGCTCAGGAAAACTAAATAAATAAATAAGTAAATAAATGCATTGGCTGTACTGGGGAACCAGCCAAGCAGGTTTCCTACATGGCTTCAAATGGCAATTGTGTGCTGGCAACTAGGAGTGGCCTCCCACCAAAAGGAGGCACAATAAATGTCTGGGACACCTACGTGTTACTTTCTGCCCTTGGAAACTTTGAATGGCCAAGAGGATGCATCTCACATGCTCGTCAGACTTGTGTCTGTGCTCCAGCTTGAGACAATAGATTCTGGGACACCTACGTGTTACTTTTGGAAGTGACACCTGCTATTCACTGAAACTGAGAAACTCCATGGCATCTCTGGGCTAAACTGACATTTTGTGGTAGCCTGGAAAGACATGACCATATTTGGAGGACAAAGGGCCAGCCCATCTGGCTTAAAAGTCTGTTTTTATTAATAAACTGTAAGAATGTTATTTCTATAACAGGGCAATGCAGTAATGTAAAAGTTTTACAATTTAAAGGTAATTTTTGTGGCTTTAAAACAAGATATCGTGGCTGTACATAGCATGTATGGGACGGAAACACCAGGAAAATGTGAATCATGGGAAAGGTACATATGATGGAACGTTAAAAATTAATGGAACTATGCTCTATGATGATATGTACACATACCTAAAATTGTGGGATGTTGGGTGAAGCGGTTCCCACTTAAAAGTGCAAAAAATTATTAGAAGGGCGAAACAAAGTCCTTCAAACTTGAGTGTTGGACTACAATGTTCTGTCTGAAATATGCAATTTGCCTATGTAATTTGCAAATGTGCCACAACTGTAAAAAGGAGCGATTTATGTCTAAATTGATTTTTGGCAAATGACTGTGGAATGGCTTTGCACCTCATAAAAACACAACCCCATCAACTGAGTCCCCTCCTTGAGGAGGTGACCAACATGGGCTGCCCTATCTGGTTCTGAGGGGTAGGTCTAGCTTGCCCAACAATAAACCTGTGATGTCACCCATCTTATAAATAAGGGGGGAAGATCACAGGAGGGGATACACTCTCTTCTGAATTTTCCAGCGCCTGCGTATCCAGATATTCCACCTTCACTCTGCAGGATTCCAGACCCCACTGCCAGAAAAGGGATAGTTGATCCAAGCCTTCCTATCCAGGCAGAACCACCCTTTAGCACTAAACCCCATAACAAAATCCCACTAACTTCAGGGAGAAAGGGGAAAGGTGGCTGAGGCCGCCTTGGGATTCTCCGGTGCCGCCTGCTTGCTCTGCCTACCCGCTCCATCAAGCTGAGGAATCGCTGTGCCGTGACCAGACCTTTGCCCCGCAGTCTTTTTCCAGGAGAGTCTATAATGCGGTGACCAGAGCATTTGAGTCCAGAACCCGGTTGGCTGTCCCAAATCCCCAATTTAAGCGCTGATTGTGAGTATTTCCCCATCCCATAACAACAGATAGCCTACCCTTTCTTGATACCTTGTCTTTGTCCTACTCTCTAGGTAATCCCATCCATACCCTGATAATTTGATTAAGATAGTCTGAATTCTCTGTGCATCCTGTCCTTGATTTTCTAGTGTTAACGCAATTCTTCCATTCATTTTTGTCTTGCATAGATCTTTAGTCATATTTTGAATAATTTAAGTAATTCCCACATAGAGCTGAACGCGGGGTGAAAAGGTAAAGTTGCAAATTAACCTTGGAGCGTACCGTGTCTTTCTTTAACAATCTAGTCTTGATAATCTAGTGTAAGTAAAACTTGTCCTTTCGTTTACAACCGATTTTCTCTTTTAACTGCTTTATTTTCCCAAAACCGAATGTCCTTCCATATTGAAAATCTCATCCAATTCTTCAGCTACAGTCACTCTTTCACTTTTATATTATCCCTGTGATATGCATCTACCCCCCCAGCCTGAAAACCGAATTCCGATTCTGTCTATTTCACCCATTTAAAAAAAAAACATTTTGACATTTAAAACTGCAAAAGAGAAAAATGCAACATTTCAACGTGTGATGTTGGCTGCACTGTGTTTTTACTTTCAAGTTGCTTTTTGAACTGTATGCCCTGATACTGTAATAAAAACTTGTTGAAACTGTATGCCCTGATACTGTGATAAGTCATATTTATCTCATTTATTCAACTGCACGCAAATTAATTATTTACCAATTCCGAGTGTCATTTTCTGCAATTGCAAAGGGTTTTAGCCTCGTATTTTGTAAGGAAAGGTCAGATTTTGATTCTTTTTACTGCCTAATATCCCTGACTCCTTGTGGCTCCTTTCTATCTACTCAAAATTCAATTAATTGGGGTTTGAGGGAGCATTGCAGGGGGAGGTCTTAACTCGGGTGCTATCTACCCGTATAGAAAAAGTGCTCCTATTCATTTGTGCTTTGGATATGTTCTTGTAGAAGATGGGGTATTTGCAAAAGGGGGTGTGAGGCGGGTTGGTTGCCAGCTCAATTGAAATTTGTAGAAAATAAAGAAAAGGTATTCTAACTGAGCACTACATCATAGGCTAAGGGCAAGAGTCCTGGTCCGGTGTGTGACGCCTGATTGGAATCTGTAACAGTGCAGACAAGATCAGCTCGATTTTGTTGAACACCTAAAACGAAGAAATAAGGTACTCTTAAGAGGCTCTGTTCCCTGGTCCACCTTTGGGACTATAATAGCTTTTAAACTCTCTTTTCTGCCTTTTTCTTTCAAGACATTCTCTGCAACACATACATTGTGCCAATTGAGTGCCTGAACACTCCAGCTCATTTCCTCAGTGTTATTATTGCTATTATTCAACAGCTTGCATTTTCTGTGTTTTTAGTTAATTATTTCCACTTTTATTGTTTCATTAAAAGTCTATAGTTTTATATAGCCTTGATTGGCAGGAGTTGAATGCAGTCAGCACAGTATGGCATTTTTTTCCTGCTTGCTGGTGTTTGCTAGTGTTTTCTCCCTTGTTTCCCTCCTGGAGGAGGGGCTCTGTTTAAAAATTGAAGCTACGAGCGTAGTCTAGCAGGAGTTGGCAGGAGTTGAATGTAGTCAGCGCAGTCTGGCGCTTTTTTCCTGCTTGCTGGGGTTTGCTAGTGTTTTCTCACTCTTTACACTCCTGAAGGAGGGGCTCCCTTTACAAACTGAAGCTACGAGCGGAGCAGGAGTTGGCAGGAGTTGAATGCAGTCAGTGCAGTCCTGCGTTTTTTTCCTGCTTGCTGGTGTTTGCTAGTGTTTTCTCCCTCTTTACACTCCTGAAGGAGGGGCTCCCTTTAAAAACTGATGCTACGAGCGGAACAGGAGCTGGCAGGAGTTGAATGCAGTCCGCAAAGTCCAGTGCTTTTTTCCTGATTGCTGGTGTTTGCTAGTGTTTTCTACCTCTTTACACTCCTGGAGGAGGGGCTCCCTTTAAAAACTGAAGCTATGAGCAGAGCTGTAAGATTAATGTATATGGAGGAGTAATTGAGACATTTAGATGAGGCAGTGAACAGTGGTAAGGGGATTCATGTGGGGGGGAAGGTGCACATTACAGATGGAAATACTCATTCTTGTAGTAAGCATGTTTTAAAATGATCCACTTCAGGGCGATCAAGTGATCTGTCTGGTTTGCACTGTATACATATTATCCCAAACTAACCAATTAACACTTTCCTATTAATTGATAATTTACATTTAACAAAGCAGTGCAAACCAGGTTCATATGACATGTCAAAAGTAAGGTGTTTTTACAGTGGAGTTAAAACGTGCAGGCACAAGTTTGCTGGTTGTGATTTCATTGCACAAACTGCGAGGAAGAAATGCATTCTGGAGAACGCGCCATTGTACTCAGAGGAAATGATTGTTACAAATATATTCACAAAGCTATGTTTCCAGATAAACCAAATTCGGTGATGATGCACGTCATGTTAGAGGCAGGTTTTTAGTTGGATTGACATGGATAGCATATAAATTCAAGGGAAAGAAGGGGTGTGGGGAGTTCTGCCGACAGATGAGCAAGTGACTGGCTGGGATTGTGCAGTGGAGAGAGGCAAGATTTTCCCAGACAGCAGACTGAGAAGACGAGCTGTAGTCGAAGGGAGGTTGTGGTCTTCTATATGGATTGCCTGGGTGCGGGAGTTGCGATACTGCTGCATGCTGGCAGGACAATAAAAGAAGGGTTGCCCGTGATAACAGCACAGATATCTCGCTCAATTTTGATGTGAGTATATCAGTGATAAGTGAGGTGCACGTGTGCGAATGTATTCTGATACAGCCAGGGTTTTTTTATGTAAAAGAATTCAGCACCTTCCAATTGTTATTTGGAGAAATTTAATTTTGTACTTAGCGTGGTTCCTGCCAAAAATTCACAGCCCAAGGTCGAAGTGGATGAAACACATGTTGTGTCATTGAGCTGAGTTCATGTTGAAATTTTCTTTCTTGCTGCTTATTTTTACTGAATCACATTCTTCTGGTTATTTGTATCGCTATTCAATGTTGCTGTTTTACGATTGGTAAGTTCATTTATAAATGCACATTTTAAAAGTTACCGCGCTTCTTGATACATTCTTCATGGTGCTGGGGTTGTATCATTTACAAGAGCTTCTAAATTCTCAGACATCTGGGAGATTCCCCCTGGTAGATGTAAATCTGTCACAACCATGTTTGCACCTATGCAAATGGTACATCTGCAGAATCATGATATCAAGAGAGTCTGAGAATGCCCACAAGAAGAACAAGCATTGACAATGTCAACAGTTTGGGCTTTTGTGTAGGCATGGGAAAGAAACTTGCCAGGCACTGTAGTAGTGGTATTAACTGGCCATTGATGGTAGCAGGCGCAGCCTTTACACGTACCTGGGTATCTAATAGCAGTGCCTGGTGAATGCCTAATACTTATATGCAAGCCAATACTGTTGGTGTTGCCAATTATTGTTTTTAACAGTACTGCGGTGAAGGACACGAATAGTGCTTATAAATCGAGTGGCTGTAGGCAGACCTAGTTATGATGTTTTTATTCACCAGTAGTGGGTTCACAGCTCCAAATAAGTCATTAACTCAGAGAACACTGCTTTAAAAAAACACTGGCATGCACTTACAGTGCAAGGTGAGATGGCAAGGCTTGATTAAAGCGAGCTCAAAGAGTTCCCATGAGAAGGTGCTTTGGGCGTGGAGTGTCAGTAACTGGGTGGGAATCGCCGTAGGGATTAACATGGCCATGGACAGTCAATGGGTGTGAAAATAAAGAAACACCTACAAGCTGTGTGTCCCTCCTCATAAGCCATTTCTCCATTTCTGTACTATAATGCAACCCTTTGGCTTATACATTGTGCAAGTGTCACCTAATAACCAAAGTAAAAATGAAAACATATACTTACCAGTGATAGTGAGCTCCAATACCAATCGTGTAGGAAGGAAATCGCTATAGAAGTCACAGTTACATTACATGGTATTACACAGACACACATGCACACAAAAACACAGCCGACAAAAGAAACACACACACAGGCACACACACAAAACCACTTCCTAGGTCTAATGGAAGAAGCGGTGCATTACACAATGTCGTTTTTCTGTCTGACACAATCCTTGAATGGCCAGAGGCCAGCTCTGTGTGATGCTTCATATGATGCAACCGGACCCTATTTTGTAAATGAAGACGAGTGTGTGATATCTCTGGTCAGTCTCATCTGTGGAGTGTGTCTGGTGGTGAATCAGGGAAAAGGACACAAACCAGGACATGTCCAGGAAATCAGGATAACTCCAAATCCGTGCATACTCTCACCTTTCATGCATAAACTCACCATTAAGACACAAACCGAAACCAAGCTCTTCGCTCAACAACTGCCAGCACTCAATTCCACTGTGCAGTAACCTACACAGTGGCGGGGAAAGGCGCACAAGCCGGCCATCAATTCCACTGTGCAGTAACCAACACAGTGGCGGGGAAAGGCGCACAAGCCGGCCCCGCAGATAAAGAGACAGCTGACCACTTGATGTAATGAAGGGGCACATTCATGCACAACACCTAAAACATCTTGAACAAAAATGCATATTTGACGCTTTGAAACAGCAAAATGTTCACACAACAACTGGCTGGGGCAGAGTATGTCCAGTGCTTAATTTGCATAAACACACATGGCAGGGCCCAAATATTTTGTAGCACACCGGGGTGGCTAACTCCCAGCCCACTATTGCCACCACCAACAGCTGCCCCCACAGTGTCAGCATGTTCAGGATTAAAGCTGCAATCCCCAAAGCCTTTTGTGGGTGATGGTTGCATACCCATAGCAAATGTGCAATTTTCAGATACCAATTGACATAAAATAACATGACACACTAGTTTAAGGCAAATGTTTGAGTGCTTCATTATGCAAATCATGGTTTACATTTTGCTCGGATTCTATAGGTGGCAAGTGGAACATGTTCCCCCTTCTATCGACAGAAACAAATAATCAAACTTGCTTTCCTTCTGTGGTAAATTGTTTGACAAATGCAAGAGAAATCATTCCTGAACGCATGAACTTGTCTGCAAAACCTTACAACAAAATCTTTTTGTATAGTTTGGTACTAATGACAGGCACTCCTCTTGGGCAGTGGCCTTTTCACTGGCGTTGCCCCTTTGTGGATGCTGCTGCCTAGTGACGGTCCTCTTGTTGTGAAACCACACTGCTGCAATAGTGTTACTGGTTATTATAGTAGCTGAGCTACACAAATGTTTTGCAGGGTGGCCGGAATAGTGTGTGGGCATGGCCAGCACAAACACCCAGCGTTGTCACTTTCCCACTCATTGTTATCCATGGAAATAGATAACTAGCCCTGTCCTGCCCACCTGGGTCATCCAATTCATGAATACCAATGAGCCGGCCCAGGATGAAGAGACCGTTCTCAGTTCACATTGTTGTTGCTTGTTGTGTGACAAATACAGAATGACATTTACAATGATAATGTTGCAAAAATGCCACCTCATAATCAGACAGAGTCTGAGAAAATAAGTTGTGGGGCTGAAAAATAAGTGCCAGGGCTGAGCCCTGGCAAACACCACCACAGATGATGCACCGGGCATGTCTCTCCTCAGACAGGCCTACGTGCTCTGACATGGTGACTGATAAAAAGCACACAATTATAGGACACAGCAATGTGATATCACACCAGCATCTGCTCTGTGAGCTGGGCTGATATATGAAAGGATTGATGTGCATTGACCACTAGGCTGAATACACAACTGCCTTGTGGAACAATAGCCTGAGTGCTGCCTCCCTTGATTCTCCAGTAGGTCTCCTAGCTAGGAATGGAGCTTGAGAGGGAGCACTGACATGGCAAAGCAAGCCTCACACCAGGATGCTCATCACTGGAATGCCTTGATGCCAGAAGTCATTGGAAGGGGGCAGGGTATGAGAAGCCAGAGAGAGAGAGGAAAGGCCCAGAGAAGGGTCTCACCATCTTGCTTTCTGTTAGTATTCTCTTCCTTTTCTAGTTCCCTCCATTTCCTTCAAGCAAGGTACACTAGTTGTGATGGGATATGGCAAAGGACATGTGTTACAATGAAATGCGTTGGACCTCTTGCAGCACGCTTGCTTTGGACCTTTGGCCTTTTGCTTGCAAAGGCAGAGGAGCACCCCCTCATTCTTTGAGTCATTCCTGGACCCTAAGAAGAAAAAGAAGAATACACATTCAAGCCACTGTTGTAAGTGCAAGCCATTCTAAATAGCTTTGCCTGGGAGGGGAAGAGAGAAAGCATCCAAGGCAAAGGGAAGCTCTACTCCTTAAACACCCTCAGGGCACATTGGGGGTGAACTGCTATTGCACTAAGGGCTCTATGGCAGCACTGGAACTAGGACCTTGTCACTGGAGGTGAAGGAACTTCTGCAGGTGCCAGCCAAGCTCCCTGGAGTGCGATAGCATCAGAAGGACTCATCTTGTCATGGAGCCATGGGATTGGGATTCAATGCCACCCAGACTATTAGTGTCACGGCTCGCTCCCGTTCCCGCCACTTGGGGGCATGTTTTGGGGTTTATTCCCTACTGGACATTTCCTTCGAACCCTATGCTACAGTGTTCTGATGAATTGGGAGCGTTAAAACCTTATATTCCAAGTTACTTCCCTTCCGGATCCATTCCAGGTTTTTGGCAGCCAGCATGTTATTTAAATCAAATGACTATGATTCCCGGAATGCCTTGGCTCACTGCTTTGCCTCCTGCTTCCCAGAATGCCTGGCTCACTGCTTCATCTCCTCCTTTGCAGAACAAGGCTGGGTGGAGGATAGGCAACACCTGTGGTTGCAGGTGCAGCAGGCGGCACGCCTGAGGGGTGTGCTCGTTTAGCAGCTTTAAAAGCCTCAGTTTGCTTCAGTCCGGCGCTGGTCATTGTAGCAGTGTTCCTGTTGTGACTAGTCTCCTGTTCCTTGTTCCTGGTTTCTGTGCCTTGTACCTAGTTCCAGTTCCTAGCTTTTGTGCCCAGTTCTTAGCTCCTGTATCTTGTTCCTCTGTCCTGGATTTCGGATTAATGTGCTTAATTGATTTATGCTTTCTGCATTTCCCTTTCTATCTTCCTCTGTCTGCAGACAGCCTTTCTCTGTGCTTTACTATTTGATGCAGCCCAGGTTGCCGGTGCGTTCTATCTCTTTATGCTGTTCAGGTAATTGAAAGACTTGATGCATTAACCTTACTTTTGTAGTATTAGGTTACTGCCTTTTTCCCTTGGTTGGGTGGGAAAGGTTTTCTTTGTAATAGCGTTTCCCCTGCTCCTGATCCTACTTTATTCAGATTCCATTCCATATTTTCCATTGCACTTCTGCATTTACGTTCCATCGCATATAAGGTGTGGGTGTTGTTGTAACATGTTCCAGTGTGTATCCCCTTTTGTTTTCCTCACAAGTTAATATCACAATTCATACTTGCCCCTGACTAGGGTTAATGTATTTTGTTATCTTTAACACTTTGCTTTTACAGCTTTCTGGGTTCCTGTTTGATCTACAGGGTTCGTGAAATTACTGACATTCTAGTGGTCTTTCCGGTCCTCGTGAGTACTGTTTGAATTTTCCCTATTCAGTATTTTACAGAGTGTCAGTTCACAGAATCTGTACTTGCTTGCCCGCTAAGTGGGTTTAGCGCCGTCAGTATCTGTAAGAGCATAGTGGGTAAAGAGTTTGCTGACTTTCCTTTCAGTTATAAGGAGGTCTTAAGTGCTTACCCTACATTCCTTTTTCGTATATTGGTAAATACTTTATTTGCACTCCTGGGTTTATACATACACAAGCCTTGGGTATTTTATGCACGTTGTTAGATCCAAAGTTGTTCCCTGTACAATTCTGTGCACTTTTCCCCTTGCCATAGTCAAAGCCTTCTTCCTTTTGTAACAGAATGACCAGCCATTATTCCCGTCTGAATAGGGCCAGTTTAAGAAAGAAAGGCAGCAAGGTCACTAACAAGTTAGTACAGAAAGTTTCCCCTAAGTCTACCTGTGAAAATCAAAAATCTGCTCCTGACTTAAATGAACTCCTTGACACGAATGGGTATTTACGTGCAAAGTATTTAACCGACTGGGTGGCCCATCGTACATTGCCTGATCCTAATTCTGTCTTTAATTTTGATCCAGATATGTCCGCACAAGCCTTAGCAGCGGAAAATAAAACACTGTTAGATTTACTAAATACGAGTACATCTGTTGTTGAACCTCATGATTCCGGTTGTGCTTTACCTCAGATTGAACAGTTTCATGATTCAAACATAAAGAATGAAGGGGTTCATTACATATCTTCTGTTTTCAGCCCTCAGTCAACTGCTTACTCCTCTGCACAAGTACTTACTGTAGTCCCTAGTGTCAAGAGGTCTGATGTCAGTAGTTTACTTAAGGGTAACACAGACCAAGTCGGTAAGAGAGAGTATAGATCACAAGACTTGCAAACAGTAAATGACAATGTACAATCAGTAAACGTCCGGACGACTAGGGTAGGATCTAGCCCTGATGTCACCATGCCTTCCCTTGTGCCTACTGATAGGGATGTACAGTTAAGCCTGGGCATGCTAAAAGCTGAATTTGTGGAGTTAAAACGAGAATACATCAGTTTACTAGAGGAGAATAAAACTTTACGATTTTTTCTGACTACACTTCAAACTTTATCCGTTGATGAAGTGAAGACTGTTCAATCTCTGAGTGAGGAGGTTTTAGTAGGTCATGATACTTGTCAATATGAAAAATCTATTGGGAGTGAAAATCCTCTTTCTTGCACAGCACTTATTCAGAGCACAGATTCTGACAATTGTTCTACCGTTTGTCAGGAATTGCTATTAGTTGAGGATTTACAAGTCACTCCTTTACCTAAGATTTCCTCTGTAGCAGTCAGTCATAATTCAGAGTTTGAACACATACATGCTTCTGGTTCCCAAACATTATCCACAAGGGTGGCATACACAGAATCAGTCACTACCGTAGGCTTAGGTTCTGCCCTTGATCTAGCTGCTGAGACTGAAGTAAACATTCAAGCTGATGTGGAAAACGATGCTACCTCTGTGTTCATTCCTTCTTCTGCCAAATTATGTCACAATGAACAATCAAAGACAGTACATAATTCTTGTTTTGATGGACTCATTCCACAGTATACTAAAACAAAGACCCGGCAGGCGATTCCTGAACTGTTGATTGATAATCTGCCACCTTCAGAAGTTGAGACAAAGGAATGGACATTTGACGAAATCCTGATTAACAGAGACTTTACTATGGTGATCCCTCTGGTTGATTTTGATTCTTACAAAGGAAGAGACTCTGTGTCATCCAGTAAGGAGAGGGACGGCATGGTTACAGCTCAGTCTTTTGTTACTGGTGCCAAGGAGTCAACCGCCCTAGAGGTGCATTCCATTTCTGAGCCACAAATGTGTTTGTTGACTTCTGGGACTTCTGTTTGTCCTCCTACAACCATTGACTCTTCGATTATCCAGTCCACGGCTCTGCAGTCATCATTGTCTAACGTGTCTTCAATCAATGAACAATTGCTATGTCTGCAATCACTCAAGAGCCTTCACCATGTACGTGGTCAGAGTCAAAGACTTTGACAAGTTTGTCATCAGCTAACCTGACGGCTCCAGCTTGCATGCCCTCAGCCTCTGAATTTCCTCTGGCATGCCTGTTTTCGGCTACAGTGACTCATCCAGCGGATTATCCTTCAGCCACGGAGCCTCCGGTAGCACATCCTGAGTGCCTGTCTTCGGTCCCAGAGCCTACTGCTAGTTTGGCTTCAGTTCATGAAAAACCTGTATCCTGTTCAGCCTCGCTGCCAATATCGGAGGTGCACCTGTCTGCTCTGTTTGATCGTGTTGCAGATTCATCTACTTCAGAGCTACCTCCTAAATCACAACCATTTACGGATGAACGTCCAATCTGCCCTTCTTATGCTTCAGGAGGATCACCAGAAGGCCTGCCTCTTACACAAGTTAATACTCCCAACTGCTTGACTGTAGAATCAGCACCTCCCGCATATGCTACATCTGAGTCTGAATCTTCTGCCAGAAACATCAAGCTGGATCACGACTCGGGAGGGTTTTACATGCAAGGCAGTTGGACTTGCCTGGTGTGTTACAATTGGGAGAGGGATACCGACCGCCATGGCCCAGACATCGAACAAGTAGCCAACCAGGATAACGGGCTGGACGGTTCACATTTGGGGACCGGTTTGGATCAGTCGCTTGACAGCCTTTTTGTTGCCGGATCACACATGAGCCTGAAGGAAGGGACGGGCACGGCCCCCCAACTGCTACACCATTCGGGTGCTAGTAGCCAAAGGAAGGACATGACTGCTGCAGTTCAAAATGTGCCCGTTATTACTCCTGCTGCGAATGTGCCTGATGTGCCAAGTACTGCGTCTATCACTCCTATCGATATGCCAAACGTTCCTGCGGTTGTATTCCATGAGCAACAAGGTGGCTACATGACTGACACCACGAGTGCTAACCTCGTACAACCCATTGGACTTCCAGGTCCCCAAGGCGTGGGACTGATGCAGTCGAACCTTGGTCACCCTCAACCACAGGCCTTTAATCAAATGGATGACAGAGTATCCGAATCTCTACTTCAGCCGCCACCTTCCTTTTCCGAACATAAACATTTCCTGAAACCTGCTGTTTCCTCACCTCTTGTGTGTCCACTCTCGGCAGTGAGGCTAACAGAACTTCTACCGTTGTCTAAGGCATGTAGCACCAGCCTGCCTCTCTCCTCAAAGATGTATGCATATCCTCTTCCAATGACTAAGTTACCTGGACCTTCCAACTCTGCTTCGGGTCCTGCAAGTCCTTCATGCCTTTCTTCGACCCATGAGTCTCTTCCTCACCGAAAACCTGCCTATGGCTCTTATAGACTGCGGCCTGATTCTATTCATTCCAGTCCTTCTGCTTCTACCCGTGGGTCATCGTTTCCGTCAGTGCCACTTCTGAAGACAATGCGCTCCTGTCATGGAAAGAAGATGTTTTGTGCGAGTAACGGCCGCCTGGAGACGGCCGTGGGAGGGGGTATAGTGTCACGGCTCGCTCCCTTCGCTCCCGTTCCCGCCACTTGGGGGCATGTTTTGGGGTTTATTCCCTACTGGACATTTCCTTCGAACCCTATGCTACAGTGTTCTGATGAATTGGGAGCGTTAAAACCTTATATTCCAAGTTACTTCCCCTCCGGATCCATTCCAGGTTTTTGGCAGCCAGCATGTTATTTAAATCAAATGACTGTGATTCCCGGAATGCCTTGGCTCACTGCTTCGCCTCCTGCTTCCCAGAATGCCTGGCTCACTGCTTCATCTCCTCTCTGGCAGCCAGCATGCTATTTAAATCAAATGACTATGCTTCCCAGAATGCCTTGGCTCACTGCTTCGCCTCCTGCTTCCCAGAATGCCTGGCTCACTGCTTCATCTCCTCCTTTGCAGAACAAGGCTGGGTGGAGGATAGGCAACACCTGTGGTTGCAGGTGCAGCAGGCGGCACGCCTGAGGGGTATGCTCGTTTAGCAGCTTTAAAAGCCTCAGTTTGCTTCAGTCCGGCGCTGGTCATTGTAGCAGTGTTCCTGTTGTGACTAGTCTCCTGTTCCTTGTTCCTTGTTCCTGGTTTCTGTGCCTTGTACCTAGTTCCAGTTCCTAGCTTTTGTGCCCAGTTCTTAGCTCCTGTATCTTGTTCCTCTGTCCTGGATTTCGGATTAATGTGCTTAATTGATTTATGCTTTCTGCATTTCCCTTTCTATCTTCCTCTGTCTGCAGACAGCCTTTCTCTGTGCTTTACTATTTGATGCAGCCCAGGTTGCCGGTGCGTTCTATCTCTTTATGCTGTTCAGGTTACTGAAAGACTTGATGCATTAACCTTACTTTTGTAGTATTAGGTTACTGCCTTTTTCCCTTGGTTGGGTGGGAAAGGTTTTCTTTGTAATAGCGTTTCCCCTGCTCCTGATCCTACTTTATTCAGATTCCATTCCATATTTTCCATTGCACTTCTGCATTTATGTTCCATCACATATTAGGTGTGGGTGTTGTTGTAACATGTTCCAGTGTGTATCCCCTTTTGTTTTCCTCACAAGTTAATATCACAATTCATACTTGCCCCTGACTAGGGTTAATGTATTTTGTTATCTTTAACACTTTGCTTTTACAGCTTTCTGGGTTCCTGTTTGATCTACAGGGTTCGTGAAATTACTGACATTCTAGTGGTCTTTCCGGTCCTCGTGAGTACTGTTTGAATGTTCCCTATTCAGTATTTTACAGAGTGTCAGTTCACAGAATCTGTACTTGCTTGCCCGCTACGTGGGTTTAGCGCCGTCAGTATCTGTAAGAGCATAGTGGGTAAAGAGTTTGCTGACTTTCCTTTCAGTTATAAGGAGGTCTTAAGTGCTTACCCTACATTCCTTTTTCGTATATTGGTAAATACTTTATTTGCACTCCTGGGTTTATACATACACAAGCCTTGGGTATTTTATGCACGTTGTTAGATCCAAAGTTGTTCCCTGTACAATTCTGTGCACTTTTCCCCTTGCCATAGTCAAGGCCTTCTTCCTTTCGTAACAATTAGGAACGTCTGGAATCCTGTTTCAGCACTTTGAGCCGTCTTTGAGATGGTTAGAAACTGCTTGATAGCCTTCAAGCAGACACAGGTCTCACAGTGCTGCTTTTGGCATGCCATACACTTTGTGGTGCTTGCCTGTATGTTCGAGCCATTGTGATATCATCTCACAGCAGTGAAGATCTCCAGTGCCTTACATTCAGTGCTGATGCAGCCTACTTGCCGCATTTCGAGCATTGCCTCTATACATCAGAACCTGATTCAACTCAAACCCCTGGAAGCTATTGTGTCACTTGCCGACTTGACCGAGCAAAAGCATTGGTTTGACCCAACTCAACAGCCAACTTGAATCTGTTGGAACCCACTGACTCACATTGTCTTCAGTGCCATCTCAAACCCGACTTGCTGTTGTATCAATGAGACTTGTCCCATTTCAAAACCAGTTCAACTACAGGAAAGTGCAGACAAGACCAGCTCGATTTTGTTGAACACCTAAGACAAAGAAATAAGGTACTGTGAAGAGGCTCTATTCCCTGATCCACCTTTGGGAGCATAACAACCTTTAAGCTCTCTTTTCTGCCTTTTTCTTTCAAGACATTTTCTGCAACACTGACATTGTGCCAATTGAGTGCCTGAACACCCCAGCTCATTTCCTCAGTGTTATTATTGGTATTATGCAACAGCTTGCATTTTCTGTGTTTTTAGTTAGTTATTTCCACTTTTATTGTTTCATTATAAGACTATTGTTTTATATTACCTTGATTGGCAGGAGTTGAATGCAGTCAGCGCAGTCCGGCACTTTTTTCCTGATTGCTGGTGTTTGCTACTGTTTTCTCCCTCTTTACACTCCTGGAGGAGGGGCTCCCTTTAAAAACTGAAGCTACGAGCGGAGCGGAGCGGGGCAGGAGTTGGCAGGAGTTGAATGCAGTCAGCACAGTCCAACGCTTTTTTCCTGCCTGCTGGTGTTTGCTAGTGTTTTCTCCCTCTTTATAGTCCTGGAGTAGGGACTCCCTTTAAAAACTGAAGCAACGAGCGGAGCGGGATTTGGCAGGAGTTTAATGCAGTCAGCGCAGTCCAGTGCTTTTGTCCTGCTTGCTGGTGTTTGCTAGTGTTTTCTCCCTCTTTACACTCCTGGAGGAGGGCTACCTCTAAAAACTGAAGCTACAAGTGGAGCGGGAGTTGGCAGGAGTTGAATGCAGTCAGCATAGTCCCGTGCTTTTGTCCTGTTTGCTGGTGTTTGCTAGTGTTTTCTCCCTCTTTACACTCCTGGAGGAGGATCTCCCTTTAAAAACTGCAGTTATGTGCAGAGCGTAGCGGGAGTTGGCAGGAGTTGAATGCAGTCACCGCAGTCTGAGCAGTAAGAGCGGGTGAGCAGAATCCCTTGGGCGTATGATGAAGGTAAGGCTTTCACAAAAAGAGTAACGCCACACCTGTCTGATGAAATGGCTGCTGCGCCCTGTGGAACCACTGGTGTGTGCATTGTTTTGATTAGGAAAAAGCAGATATCTGAGTTAAGCTACGCATGCTCCCTTGGATTTCTAATGTCATTATCCAAACCATACACAAGACATCAGGCCCAAGTCCGGGAAGAAAGAGGGCCTGAGACTATGGAGGGGGCTGACCCCCCTGTACCATTAATACGACCCCCTTTAGAAATTAAGAAAGGGTGTGGGGAAGTATGGAGTATGGAACATTCTGATGGGACCTTGAATGTGCCTAGAGAGGGGTAAAAGGATCATTTGGAACAAGTGGAGAGGGAGGGAGAGGACCGGGAACTGGGAATCGATCCCTCTCCCATGGTCCTGCCTGTTGAGACTACTCCGCTAAAGATCTCTCATTCCCTACTTCCCCTACTTCCCCTAACCCCAGGCTCCTCTGTGTGGCCGCATGCGCCATCCTCGTTGATAGCCGCATATCCAATAAAGGCAATGAAGCTAGCTGAAAAAAAAGCTCATTAAAGGAAAAGACAGAGTTGATTTATCAAAAGGAAGTGCATTTAACAGGTGACTTGAGGCAGGGGAAGAATCCTCCATTTACTGGGACAAATTCAGGGGGGAAGCAAATGACAAAACAATAATGATGACCTCAATTTCAGATCAAATAAAGGGGTCAAGACACCAGAATGAATTGTATCTCCAGGCGAGGAACCCAGGATCACTCCTTTAACAGAGTTGAAGCCAGGGCACCAGACTTCAACGTTCTTCGTCACATTGGAACAACGAAGATCTAACTTGTTGGAGAAACCTAAGGTTCAGAAGGAGATCAAGCGGCAAAGGCTCCAGGCCGAATTGAATCTGAGATCCAGGGAGGGAACAGCTCGATTCATGATTGCCTAGGTACTGAGAACAATTTGGTATCGACTGAATGTCTAATTTCTGAAAGTGATGGATTGATTATGAACCGTAAAAACGTTCTAAAGTTACTCCACTGCTCTCCAAAACTTAGATTCATTGGTCCGGATGATATCAAGATTGTGGGAATCCTCCAGGAAACCCGGAATGATTGGGTGATTGTGCATCTTCACTCAATGCTGGTTGGTAATGCCCTAGTGGAGGCGGGTGCAGACTTCTTCCCACTGGGATTTGTAATATCGGAGGGAGTTCGGCACGCAATTATGAAACCTCAAGAAGATATTTCAAAATACCGAAATAATATCAAAGAGAGAGAAAAGGAACCTAAGGCTGAGAAAAGTCCTCCATGTGACTATATTCAAAGCAACAAGGTTCCAAGCGCTGGGCCGTTAAGAACGATTCAATCAGGACCAGGGAAATCTCATGGCCAAGCAAGGAATATAAAAATAGGTTAGCAGGAAACGATACCATCAAAGAAGACTACTGATTGCAGTTGGCTAGCAGTAACGCTTGCACAGCCCTCGAGGCTATAAATCTCTACCACTAAAGACCCACATTTGCGTATAGCATCGTGAAACACTCGTTGCTTCACGCATTTATTTCAGAGGGGGGCCTTGATATAAACACATATGATGTACGCTGTACACAGGAGACCTGGCTGTTTAACAAACCAACGTGTGAGGGTTTTGATATTTGCTTCAATCCCGCAATTCAGGGAAAGGTGGGAAGGCCCTCGGCAGGCCTACTGACAAAGGTAAAGAGGGGTGGTCCCTTCACTATCTCACACGTAGAACATCCTAATCCCTTTACACAGATAGTGACTTTGTCCTGGGAAAGAGGGGAGGGTCAACATCTTTGAAAACTAATTATAATCAATCTATACTGGAACCCTGTAGGGATGAAAGATGAATAATTTGCGGGGGGAGTGACAAAGGCAATAGATGAGGTGAGGATAACAGCAAACAATCCCCACATACTATTATGCAGTGACCTCAATATAAGGTGTTTAAACGAAGCAGGAGCAAAACTGCCTAAGAGATTACTGTCAACTAGGGCGGCACTTTGGATCACTGAACCTAAGGAACTTGACATTGGTATGCACATTACTGGGGAAAATGACGTGGCCTCGGGGTAACTGTGGAGCACATTTAGATTATTACTTTGTCTCTGGGGGATTAGCCAAATCGTTGACGACCCTAGATATCGTGGTAATGTCAGTAAGCGATCATCATCTTCCCACCCTGACCCTAAGGGGATGGAGCAGGGTAGACCCTCGAATAATCGGAGAAGCTGTAAATGTTAATCAGGATGGAATGGTTCAATGTAATAATGTCCCCTCAAAAACAACGCCATGCAAAAAAAAAACTCAACAATTGCAGTTTTTTTGGGGGGACATTATTAGATGAAACATGCGGGGGACACATCATCAACCCCCAAACCCTTTCATTTTTCCAAGGGGAGTGGCGGACACCGCCGCTCTTCCTGTCCCTATATATATGGTCACCTATAAAATGTCACCACAACCTTTTCCCAGCGACATTATATACGGCGACCATATATATAGGGATATAATTACCTGATACTGCTGGAACCCACCTTAGAATAATCCCTAGGGACATTCAAAGTTTAACAGCTAAATATAAAGAGATCTTTAAAAAAAAGGATGGAGGGACAGACTATACTGAAGTTCTAATGGACTTCAGAGTCAAGCCTTTGACTAGGGAAGGACCAGAGTTCATGAGACTGCATTATCCGAGCCATGAAGTTAGACAGATGAAAAAAACATTGAGAGTAGATCTGCGACGTATAGACCGTGAATCTGACGGGGACAAAATTTCTAAGAAAAAAAAAGAGAAGGCAGAAGTACAGAAATTGGTTATTGTTAACTAGAGCCCAACGCTTCCAGGAAGATGGTGAAATCCTAATGAAGATCTTGGCTAATAAAAACGCAAGAGATTTATGGAAGTTTCTTAATAATAATGCCTCATTTCAATTGGCCACGATTGTCCCCATGGTCCCAGAAAAGGTGTGGAATAAATACTTTTCAGACCTCTTTAGTCGTTTGGAGGGTGCTTTCGAAATGAATAAGGGAAATAACCTTTCCCCTTGGGCCATCGAATTTGACAAAGAAGACATTTGAATATGATAAAAAGAGAAAATTCATCTAGCGCCTCAGGCCTTGATGGCCTAAATAATAATATCATAAAAGAGAACCCTGAGGATTGGACGCAATTCTGTTGGACTCTCTTTAATGAAGTACTATCTACCAGAACAATTCTACCTCCTTGGAGAAAGGCACTAGTTGTCCCCATCTATAAGAAGGGAGATCGGGATGAACCAAAGAATTACAGTCCTATAGCCCTGCTGGATACCCTAGGGAAGATCTTTGCCTGTATTCTTTTAAAACATCTGAATAAATGGGTACGAGAGATGGGTCATCTCGATGCGAGGAAAGCAGGCTTTGTGTCTGGGGTAGGGACAACCTTGAATTTGTTGTTATTAAACATTCTTAAGATGAGGGTGATTGAAAACAATCAAAAAGTATACCTGGCTTTTATAGATCTGGAACAAGCCTTCGATAGTGTTAGTAGGAACAAACTCTGTCAGAAATTGTGGAACTGGGATTGCTGCACGGATCTTCTAGAGGCTATCAGGGCCCTGTATTGTGGCACATCTATCCGAGTGAGCATGTCTGCCAAGGGCTTGCTGACTAGATCCATCCCCACTCTTAGAAGATTGAAGACAGGCTGCCCATTGGCACCAGCGATTTTCAATCTTTATCTTTCAGAGGATGTAAGAACATTTTTGCCAAAGCTGAATGGCCATCCGATCCCCTGGATGATGTATGCTGATGATCTGGTGGTGATTGATCTTACCCCCATCGGCCTCCAGAGGAGATTAACTCAATTTCACAGCTACTTTCAATCCAATGAGCTCAGAATTAATGTAAAGAAAACTAAAATTATGATGTTCTCTAATGCCTGTGGAAAGAAAAACACCAAATTCAACTTGGTAATTGGCTCTGAAAAAATTGAGGTAATTGACTTGATTACATACCCGGGAGTCACAATAAATTGCGATGTAAAAGAGAAGTTATGGATGGATGGATTTAGGCTCAAATATGGTAGACTCATGGCACAGACCCGGTTTTTGCAGAGTAAATTTGGTAAATTGACGCTGGTCCAAATCATCACCTTTTACAAGCAAACAGTAACTCCAATCCTTTTGTATGGAGCAGGATCAGACCTAAGCATGCCGCCAGAATTCTGGGAACTATTGGGGTGCCTTTTTTGGAAGCAGGTCCTGGGCCTTCCTAAATCGATCCTGATTGCTCTAGTGAGGTTTGAGTTAGGCCTTCAGTCCCTGGGTTCAATGATAAGATGGAAATCTATGAGTTTTTTCAAGAAATGTATGGAAATTCTAAATTCCAGCTTGACGCCATTTGACATACTTAAAGGAAAGGAAAGCACCTTTGAAGGGTGCGTTGATAGAACAGTGGAGTCATGGAAGCAAAGTTGTACAGAATGGCTGGCTTCAATAGATTTGACAGAAGAAATGCTTCTATACCATCAAGACAAGCTAAAAATACAGATTAGTCATGTAGACTGGATTGAAACTATCAATAAAAGAATCTCCTATAAATTGATTCTTGCAATCCCCCTTGACAGAAGTTCGATAAATCAGTTCCCGAGGTACTTAGTGAAATTTCCTAGTTATAAACTTAGGAATATCTTTATGAGGATGCGGTTGAATATACTTCCAACAAACAAGGTCTTGTGAGCAAGGAAACAGTTGGAGGTTGCTAACTTGTCGGCTAGGTTCTCTGGGAAAGGTGATAGGGTGGAAACAATGAAGCACCTTTTGATAGAATGCAAGGAATTGACGAATCTGAGGATAATATATCCGAGGGAGGTATTCGCAAGATATAAGTCACTAACTATTGAGGAGTGGTGGATATGTAACGAAATTCACAAGGGACATTTAGAGTTGTAATACAATTGATGAAACTAATTGGATCTAGTCCTGAAGAGATTTGGGGATGGATGTGTGGAATGAGGTATGACTTTTTAATTTAGTATTCAAGGGAGGATGGGATTTGATTAATTGTGATTGTAAAAGGTTTGTAATGAACCAAACACCAATTCCCCCAAAATAAAAAAATAAACCTTGATTGGAAAATCTTTTATATTGGAGTCTTTCTACTAGTGCTGTTTGGGTTGCTACTGTTGTCACGTAATGACTCTCCTGAATATATAGCCAGCCCATGGCATTGCACTACCACACAAGGCAAAGCGGGTATACTTTTGGGGCTGTGCCTGTTTTTCCTTTATAATTAGGCTCACTGCTGATTTGCTGGTATACACACACACACAGCCCACCCGCCTTCCCGTCAGGATTCAGCACCAAAATGACAAACTGCCCTACGAAATACTAACATTATTCTGACAAACCAAGCCCTAAAGAGCAGAAGACTCACCTATATATACACTCTGCATTTGAAAAAGGCTACACGATCGAGCTGGTAATCTCGTGGTCTATATAGGCACACAGGTGTTGGGCACAGTCGTGAGATGCAGCCTTTCAAAGGGTTTCCCGCTAAAGGGAACCCCACTTGCAGGGCGCATGTCTCCACTGTCTGCACACACTTTGGTATTCCGGCAGGTTGCAAGTCCTAGCATCACAGTGGGAACATTCAAAACAGCAGATGTGGTTAGGGAGGGCTGAAAGAAGTGCTACCATCCGCCCACAAATATCTTAACCTACAACTAGTAGACTAGTTCAAGTGTACAACGTATTTGTATTTGTATTTATTTTATTTATAAAGCGCACCAGGCTCAAGGGCATCCGGGCGCATCACTTAGGTACAACGTCAGTGCCAAAGGGCTGTGTAATGGCAGATGTTGCATTTTTTAAATGATGCATAGCGTATTTCACATAGCACCACACTTCATAGAGTACAAAGCGGACATAGACCACGTCATTGAATAGGGCAAAGAGAACAACCGTAAACACATTTCTAGCTTCATGTTCTGGAGAGAATTAGTGCGTCTCAGTGGAGTAACTTTGCTGAAAATGTTTGGGGGGACATGACAACTGAAGAAAAGGTGCCCCAGCCAAATAAATGGGGACAAAATGGTGTGCAATGAAAGTTGGGGGGGACAAACACCCCTGCTCCCCCCCCCCCCTTAAAATTACGCCCATGGTGCGTCTTATACGCACTTATCTTTTTGTGGTAAATATGTATTTATACTGCAATGGAGGAAGTTGAAATTGCAAATAATAGAACTGTTTTAGCAGGCGCTGGTTCTTCTCGCGACGTTCGCTATTTGCTGAAGCAGGAGTGTCTAAAAGTGTTTTGAAAAGAGGTTATTAATAACCATTTCTCTGATAATTGGTTGGCTGATAGGCTTGTTTTTTATTCTTATGAATTCACAATGTCCCCTGCTCCAGTCGGTGACGGGCCTGATTACATTCGGCGGCCGCGGCGTTTTGTTACTAAAGCATTCCGCCTCCTGCGAGGCGCCTCATCTTTATGCATGATATCTTATTTCCTCTGCAAATAGCATATTCACGCCATGCAAATGCGCTGCTCGTGCAGGACACGTCAGCAGCAGCATAGCCTGGCACAAGCCGACTACGCAAGCGCTTTTTTGTTTTCCTTTCCTGGCATATTTCAGCAAAGTATCTCCCCCCACCCCCCTCTCTTCCCTTAAGCAGAGCTGACACAGATCAATACCTTTGATGGAAAGTAATAATCGGGCCTATTAAGTGACAAAGGTTTACTCTGTAACAGCTGTGCTGGCGGGAGAGGAGAGCTTGTCTGGTTAATGAATCGTGAAACAATCAGGCAGTAGCCATTTGTGTTTAGATCTGTAAATATGCTGTGGTTCAAGTGCCAGACCATCCAAGGCGCTCCAGCTGGGGGCACAGATGGTCCACATTCAGAGCAGCATGAGTGCAAAGAAAGGGTTTTTTTTACGCAAACCATTTCCCCTGTCCCATATTGCACCTCTCGTGGCACAATTCTTCCGACTTAAGGAGGGAAAACGTAAAGAGGATCAGCCGCTCGCAGCGTGACAGAGGCCCATCTGTCACTGCATTTGACACACATCTTCTTTATGGCGGCGCTGGGGGAGCGACGCAAGCAGCGCTCCGCGCGGCGCAAATAAACTGTTAATGAAAGGACATCGCTTCGAAGCCCGGATCTCTGCGCATATGCTGGGCGGAATGTACAAAGCTCCAATAAGCCCAGCATCCTAATTTCATTTTTATAAAGATGGGAAAATACGCGACAATAAGACGAACAAATAAAAAACAAACAGGAGGTAACTTGGAAAGCGTGATACCTTTTGTTAGGCTAACGCATATTTAGTTTTGCAAGATTTCAGGATAGCATAGACCTACATTTCCGGCGGGGTACATACAACAGTTTTTTTTTTAATCGGCATGTAGACACATCTGGTGTGTGAGTTTAACTATTTGTCAATTTGTCACAGGATAAGTACGAATGGAACACGAGGAAAGAGAGCACTGTGGCAAGATTCTAGCAACAAATAGGCACCAGAGAGAGTCAAACACTGCAAGTATGATAGCTCAGCTGGTTGAGCGCTCGCTTCTGCAATATGAGCACGATTTGCAAGTCGCAGGTTCGAATCTCGGCAAGCCCCATTCATCCTTTCGAGGGCGATAAATGACTACCTATTGTATGTGAATATGTGCTCTGTAAAGGGCTTTGTATAAAGGCGCTACATACATAACACATCATTATCAAATACACAACACACATTGAAAAAGAACACAAACACGTATGTCATATTATACCCCTTTATTGCAAGGCATGCCTGTCAAAAATACACAAACAAACACAAACACTGTATAATGATGTCTTTACACTCCGTTTTCGACAAACAACAGGAACTTTGGGAACACATATTTTACTAGCCCATTGTAAAGTGTGAATGGCCAAGATACAGGCTTGGTAATGCAATCCACGAGACAGTGACATACATCTACCGATTGTGAGAGCAACATCGGAGACACGACAGTGTTTTAATCCTGGAATTCCAAAATACAAGCCTGATATGTTCATAGCAGCTGTCACGGCAGATCCTGTGCCAGCAACAGGAAGTGGGGGTATGGGCAGGCCAACTCAAGAAAGGCTGCAGTCCCGCTCCAGGCCCATTTTGAATTAAACATTTGGAAGAAATATATAGCCAGGACAAATTAACCCTCACAGCCAGCTATCCGCCATACTCAAGGCTTATTTAACATCTTTTTCACTCGTGCACACCCCTCAAAGCCATTGGAATGACCAGAGCGTACAATTTCAATACATAATGGCAACTCCCCATCATCAATTATATAATGCTTTGTGTTAAAACATGTCATTTATTTATTGTTGATTTGCAATATAATACTTTCGATAGAAAACCATGCAGTGGTTCTCAAGGATTATCAGACTATTGTTCTATTTCTAACCTCCCTCTTCAGTTCCAGTGTCAAAAGAGTGATTGCAGGAATCAGCGAGTGCAAGGTGCAAGAGAGCCAATGTTATCCATGATGGTCCTTAATGGGCAAGGGGAAACCTGTTTAGAAGACACCATCATGGAGCGGACAACTCTGGTAACTTCTTCAGGTGTGACAGGGGAGAAGGAGGAAGGAGGAGGATGGGGGCAAGGGAGGTAAGGGGGTGCGTAAGGGTTGATCAGGATGTCCTGAGTTTTGGTGGCCAGTGCGTTACAGAGGGCCCGGGAAGGAGAAGGCCAGTTTGTCAGAGGATGAGCCTGAGGTTTGCCACTTCCGTTCTGCCGCCCTGCACTTTCGTTTCAGGGTCGCCCCACGTTTGGAGTCGTACCAGGTGTTACACTTAGAGGCAGGTTTCAGGTGGATCCTGATGACTGGGGCAAGAAGGTCAACAGTATTGGTGATGGAAAGGTGGAGGTTGCTGAGGGCGGAGTCAGAGGTAGAATCAGAGTTAGGAGGTGAGTGGGGAGGAAGGTGGAAGCTATGGTAGCAGCTGACATTCATTTAATCGGGCCGATGTTAGCGAACTAGGTTGGCAGGGCTTTTGAGGGCTTTTGAGGGGGAGGTCAAAGTGCCAAAGGGACCCGGGTGGGAGGAGAAGAGAGAATGGTTAGACCAGGAGAGAGGGGTGATTAGTATGGGGGGAGAGCTAGGTCAGAGTGTATGAGTGTGTCCAGAGTGTGTCCAGCTGAGTGGGTTGGCCCAGAAGGGAGAATGGAGAGGGAAAGCAAGGTGCAGAGATCAGTGAAGAGGATGGATGTAGAGCCAGGGGAGTCCTGTTGGATGTTGAATTCACCAAGTAAGAGGAGGAGGAGGAGGAGGAGGAGGGGGGTAAGAGGCTGGAGGTTGGAGGTGGATGAAAGTAAGAAAGAGTAGAAATCAGCCCATTCAGAGAGGAACAGGCTGGTGGCGCCTGGAGGCCAGTAAATGGTAGCAATGGTCAGGGTGGAGATGGGAAAGATGATTGCAAACCAGGCTCTCAAGGGAAGAGTAGAGCTGGGTGGGTAAGATGAAAGCAGGAACCCACTCAGGGAAGATTAAGGCAACCCCCCCTGCCAGTGCAGTGAGGTGGAGTGTTGGAGATGCTCTTGAAGCCGCCGCCAGGGAGGAGGGAGTCAAAAGCAGTGACTGAGCTGGCATTGAACCATGTGTCGGTAAGAGCGAGAACGTCAAGGTCAATGTCTTCAGGAAGGAGGCAGATGTCAGTGGAGTGTTTGTTGCCTGAGCGGGCGTTAAGACTCGCCAGGTGGAGGACGTCTGTGCCTTTGAAGGTTTTCTGAGGTGGTCTACAGGGGCGTGGTACACCTGTCAGAGGAGGAAGAGAGAGTGAGTAGAAGGGGGAGATGCAGGAGAAGGAAGAAAGTTAATGCAAGAAGGCAGGATCCGATCAAAGAGAAGGAGGTTGGGTTGTGGGCCCTGAACTAAGATAGTGCCTGTGATAGACATTAATGAAGCAACCTGAGGATGAGAAGCCGGCCAAAAGGACTTCCCACTTGATGACACTGTTAATGGTAGAGAATGAGGAAGGGGAGAGAGGGTGGAGATGAGATGGGGGGTCCATAGATCTGAAGAGGGTACAGAGCAGAGGATATCAGTGAAACCTATTTAGAGGAAGCACTGACATAGGTCTCTGAGATGGGATGTTCAGGGTTTGCACTCAAGATGTCTTTTTTGTGCTTTTTCCTACCAGACTTTGTTAGAAAGGGGGGATAGGTGATAGTGTAGCAGTTAGAGAAAATAGGAGAGGTGGAGAGAGCCATAGAGGTGGCAGAGGTTAGTTGAGGAATGAAAGAAGAGTGGCTGCACAGCACAGTTCTAGCTAAACTTACTAGGTGGCCTAGTAGAAGTAGTCACAAAGGCATAAATGCAAACCAGAAAGGAATAGAATTACAACAGACAAGAAGTTCACATTTGGAAAGTAAACAAACCTAAAATCGTCTTTTAAAAAAGGAGGCACAATGCAGGGGGTTCACAGATGAAAAAGTAAACACATCTAAAATCTTTTCTTTAAAAAAGGAGGCACAATGCAATGGTTCACAGATGAAAAAATAAACGCACCTAAAATCATTTTTTTTAAAAGGAGGCACAATGCAGGGGGTTCACAGATGAAAAAGTAAACACACCTAAAATCATATTCTTTTTAAAGGAGGCACATTGCAGTGTGAGAAGATGTGGGTTAGTTGTGGCAACGAAGGTAGAGTGTCAAGGCAGAGTTAAAGGTTCAGGAGAGGTCAGTGGAAATTAGCCATAACTCACTTGCAGATCTGGAGGGTACATAGATGTCCATGGATATAATAACATAGGGCAGTAGTAATTAGTCTGGAGGCCGAGACATAGTTTGAGGTGGGGTATGGAGCCATTGGGCCCGGGGAGGGCCTGGACAGGCACAGCCAGGGGCCTTAGAATCGGGCCTTGGGAGGCGGGCCGGCTTCACCTACCGGCTCATCAGATTGGCCCTTTGATGGAAGAGGAGGCCTCTGGCTAAGGGCTGAGGTGGACAAATTCCCAGGGTAGGATGCAAATCCGTCCACAGGGGCGGCAGGGGGTAGTGCAGTGTGGGTGGGAGTGGTCCTGGGATTGACTGGGGAGAGGGCCTGGTATTCTGTGGGATGCATGAGGACCAGGCCACCAGTCTCAGGGGCAATGGGGCAGGTAGCAAGGAAGAGCAAGAGGGAAAAAGGTAGAGAAGAGCAGACATTTGAGAGGTTTCTGGAACTTAAGGAGGTTCCGGCTCAAGTCAGAGAGGAGCAGGGAGGTTGTTCCAAAGGTAGGCACCATCCGATGAGAGAGACCTGTCCCCTGCTCTCTGCTTGGAGAAGCATTTAACAATCAGAGAGTTGGAGTTAGAGGAGCGAAGGGCTCTAGCAGGGGAGTATTTAGGGACGGAAAGTTGGAGATATCGTGGTTCCATGCTCCAGAAAGCTATGTGGATGATGCAGAGGGTCTTGAATCTGATCCTCGTGGCCACAGGTGAAAGAAAAAAGAAATATCAAGGCTGAGTACCACAAAGGAAATACACCAATCACGGGCTAAAAAGATTCACAGATCTTTTATTACTGTACAGTTTATAAAGCAAAACAGATAGCTATCTGGCTCCCAACACCTCACAGTGTCTACCAGCCGACAAGGAGAGGTGAGAGAGTCCTGAACATCTAAACATTCATGCTTTTGTACAATTTGTGTAATATTGTCCAGGCTCTCTTCATGTTAATAATTTGTGGTCTAGACTTCGTGCCTAGTTCACATACAGATTATACAATATTATTGCGAAGGATTACATAAGTTTGTATTTCCATGAAGACACAATAGCAATGCATGTTCTCGAATCCCGCAGTAAGCCTTGTTCCAAGTTACTTCTCAATGTAGTTCAGCTAAAGCATACGCTCGAGGTTTGTTCTTCATTGTCCCAATGTTTATACAAGGATGAGGCTTGTGAGCGCAGACAACACTTGAATGACAGTTCATATGAAGCACAAGGTCTCTTTGCTCAGTCTAAAGAGTCGGCTCTTGGACAACCTAAACATTAACAGAACTCAAAGGTCGGAAGGGTTGGCTGCAAGTCGAAAACATAGTACACCAGTTTAGAACGTAGAACACACAAGTGGAAATCAAAATGGCGGATGAATCTTAAAATGGTGGCGAAGTTAACCCAAAATCAGAACTTTGCAACACGGTTTTCCATGTAGCGCGAATAGGCTTAGGCCAATATAAATACTAAGGAGGCACTATATAATTACCGTTTAACAAACCCTCCTTTTGGCCTAAGCCAAGAGCCTTACTAAAATATTTGCTTTAATCGTAAATCCACGTTTCAGTGTCCGTAAATCCTGAATCACATTCATCAGATATATCAATTGCCATCAAATCTTTGACAGTAATATCCTTCATTACAAAAACATTAGTCATCTTCTCCGATGTGTGTATTTTTGGTCCTAATGTACCTACAGTTTGCGCACAACATCCTCCTAACATCGAACATATGACAGGAAGACATTGTATGCAACAACAACAGAACAGAATAACAAGGATTACCATTAAGACTGAAAAGAGTTTCCATCCCCAAGACCATAAAAAGCCCCAGACCAAGTACTAAGATCCCAGTGTTGCTCAGGAACATGTACTTCTGTACTTAGGAGGTGCATATTTTGTATTGCCTTGAATATGGTAGGGGAGGAGTCAGGTACGAAAACGCAACAAGCAGATCCCACAAATTTACATACTCCACCACGCTCAGCCAGGATGACGTTTAACACTATCCGGTTCTGTAGAGCAGTAATCTAATTGCTTTCTGTTCCAACGTCATGTTGTAGGGTATATCGGTGGTCCAGTTGATGGTTCTCTCCAATACTCTTGCTAGTCTCCTAATATCCTCGGGATTCATGATCTGTCCCCAGAATGGCACAAAGGATTTCACTACATCACCCATAACTTGTGAAGGAGTATCACCGTTCTCGCCCCACCTTGGACGAGCCCTAGAGACTTCAGAGGTGGTAGCTACATATACCCCTGGTAGCAAGATATCCAAATAACAAGTACCCTGCCAATCCCTATGTAGCTAAGGATAAGCTTCACTGCCACAAATGAAATAAACAGGATCACCTACATACAAGGGTCTGTCCTCACTAGTCAAGTTCGCAATATTGGTACAACCCTCAAAAGTACCCATTGACTGAGAACCGCTCCTTTGTATGCAGAAGGAAACAGAGTTGGGGCTGTGATTGATAGTATAAATACTAAGGAGGCACTATATAATTACCGTTTAACACAGGCACCCAGTGGAGAGATTTTAGGGCTGGAGATATACGGTCCCTTGGCTTGAGGCCAACAATATGTCTTGCTGCCTTATTTTGGATTAACTGAAGGGGCGTAAGGAGGAGAGTGGGAGATTGAGGAAGAGGCTGTTACAGTAGTCCAGCCTAGAGTGGACCAGTGTTCTGGAGACATTGAGCTTCTGGGGCAAGGTAAGGAAAGGGAGTGTCCAGTCAAAGTTTTGAAACAATAGTTTCAAGTGCCAAAAGTTTCGACACAAAAGTGCCCAAAAACAATCTCATTTTTTTATATTAAAGTTTTTTTTTTAATTTCGGATTGTAAAAGAAGTGTTTTAAAAAAAATCTTTTGTGTCGGAACTATTGGCATGCGAAACTTTGACTGTCGAGGAGGTGAAGCTGGGAGTGGGCCTTCTTGGCAAGGTCCAAGATGTGGGAGGTGAAGGAGGGAGGGGAGTCGAAGATGAACCCAAGGTTTTTGGCCTCACATGATGATAAGAGTAGATGGCCCAAGGAGTGCAGCCAGAGGGTAGGAGGAAGACACGGGTACAGGTGTCCAAATGAGAAGGATCTCCATCTTACTGGTATTAAGACAGAGATTGTTGGCTGCACACCATGCCTGGATGGCAGTCAGAAAGTCTGGGATGAGAGAGGAGGAGGAAGAGGAAGTAGAGGGATGTTTTCTAAAGGAAAGCTTTGTGTCGTCAGCATAGCACTGGAAGGGAGGAGAGAAGGAAGACAAGAGGGGCGAGAAAGATATGAAGAGCCACAGTGATAGGATGGAGCCCTGGTGGACGCCTCAGGCCGAGAATGTGGCGGTGGAAGAAAAAGGGCCCAGTTGTAGCTGGGAAGGGTGGTTGGTGAGGAAAGAGATCAGCCATTCCAGTGCTGGGTCCGTGCTGCCGAGGGTATCTCAGAGTCGTTTTATGAGAATAGAATGGTTGACCGTGTCAAAGGCAGAGGATAGTTCAAGGATAATGAGGACAGCAGGAGGGTTTGAGTCAGAATTTGCAAGCATGTCTTCACAGATGGTCATGGAGGCAACCAACAAGTTCAGTATGGAGGGTTAGCTGGAGGAGGGATAGCTTTTCCAAGTGTTTACCCAGGAAGGGTTAGTGGAGATAGGGTGATAATTAGCCAGGCAGTAAGGGTCATTAGATGGCTTTTCTTTAAATTGGGTGCACAAGAGAGTACTTGAGTGGAAGAGGGAAAGAGCCTGTGGTGAAGGAGTGGTTACAGAAGTCAGCAAGAGCCAGGGCGAGGGAGGAGATATTACCAAAAGCAAGTTTTTTTAGAAATGAAATGGCCAACATCTTTTTTTTCTCAATGCGAGAGATAGCCGAAAATGAAAAGCAGGGAAAAAACCCTTTGCAGGTAAAAAAAATTGCAAACGTCATTAGTCTGGAGGTTGGGGGTGGTTAGAGGTCAACAAGTGAAATTTGGGGGGTTCTAGGGAGTGAGTTTGCAACACAAAGCTTTTCTGTAACCTCAGCCTTAACCTCGAATAGCCGACATCTCAAAGCAAACTGTGTCACAGAAACAGCATGTGTTGTGGTGGGAAAGGGAGAGGGCAGGAGAGGTGAGGAGGCCATCTGGGGAGTGGGGGGAGATGATGGCGGCACTTGGTGAGGGCCTGGGGGTGCAACAATGCATTTGGACCAGTTTTCCGGTGTTCAGGGCTATAATAAATTCCAGATAACCACTGCTATCTGAAGTTAATTTATAAAATGACTACAGATAGCTGAGGTTTTCTGTAGTTCTGTACCCACGGCTATAGAAACAAAGTTAGCTTCAAATCAAGGTAGCGGCTGGCAAACTATGGCCATGTTGCCTAAAAAATGTGTGCTGGTTAAAAGACCACATAGGGCAACATGACCTGAGGGGACAGGCACCTTCCTCACTTTGAAGCTAAGTAGGATAGTTCCTGGTTACTGCATGGATGGTAGACAGTCCAAAGTTCAGGTTGCTGTGTGTTTTCTTAGTTTTAAATATCTCATAACACACTAAGAAAACACACAGCATCCACATTATTTTCTTTATAAACCCTGCTACTGTTAGTCATTGAAAGTATTGCACTCAGAGACCATTCTTTGACCTTTTGCTGATTTGCATTCTGGTATTTGTAGTCTCCCAGTCAAGATGAGGGGAATAATGTCGCAATTGTACACATTTTGCCTAACATAGTTCAATAAGCATTTATATATTTGTGTGACACTATTATATGCGTACTTTTCAAGTTATCTTTATAAAGCAGAGCATTGTTAAAAGCCAGACATGGGGGTGAGGAGGGGAAATGATGAGGGGGCAAGGAAGTCATGAGTATTTGCCCACAATGTGACAAAAGAATTTGTAATCCTCGACTCTGGTGCAGTTATTCTCCCCTGATTGCGGATGATTTTCAGGGCACAATTAAAGGTTGGCAAGCTTGCTCAAGTATTTGGCTACCAGGATTTATCTCAGGTTGTCATGTTCCCAGTGCAGATTCTTACCCACAAGACAACACGCACTTGTTTCATATTGGGATTTAGTTTACCAGGGAATATTTCACAACAGATTGCTGAGTTTAAAAGATGAGCACCTTTTATACTTTGCCAGTATATTTATTGGAACATGTCCGCTCTCAGGTTATTTTTCTGCTGTTCATTACTTTTTTTCTTTTTTTAACTTTCTTTATTGAGCACTTGGTAGCACAGATTACAAACATAGTATACGAGTAGTAGCGTAACAGTGAGCAGTATTATCACAGGAGCAAATATCCATTTAACAGCGGACTGAGCATTGGAGTAGACGACCTGGAGGTGCTAGTCAAGAAAGCATAGTTGTATAAATTGTACCACATGAGGACTGCAGAATAATGTTCATATGAGGGTTTTGTTCAGGGGTCTATATGCAGATGTTGTAGATAAGCCCGGAAAGTGCGCCATATGTTTCTAGGGCGACTATTCAATGGCTGCAGGGATGCCCATTGATCCTCGCAATCACTAGCCCAGACCACAGCATGCAACTATTGTTTGACTGACAGGAACTTAGGTTTCAGCCAGCGTAATAGTATACATCTCAAAGCAAGCAACAAACAAATATTGACAAGTTTACGTATAGATCCCAGAGGCTCCTCAAACACATGGAACAAGCAGTAGATAGGGTTGGGTTCCAGCCTAATATCAACTATATCAGCCAGACAGCACATACCCCCCCCAGTATCTGCTCAGTGCGGAACAGCTCTGCACCATGTGGAAGTAACCAGCATCATTCATTACTTTTTTAAAAAGTCCAATGCTATTTTGTCCTGTGCACTTTCTTCTAAGGGGAAGGTCAAATGATCTAAATTTGTATATTTCACTTTAAGATATATGTTCACTTACTGTGCGTACATTCATCGGCTTTTGATTTTCGGTATGGGGCAAGTACCTGGGCCTATTTTATTCTTTCAGCTGGTAATTTTTTTCCCTTTTCCATGCTGCTTAAATGCGGTTAGTTGGGGTCGCGTGATGTATCACAACAGTCACCAAGAGACAGGCCATAAAACAAGGGGCTTGTAGCACGCTGCCTGAGCAAAGGGGGTGGTCCATGGAAAATGATTAAATCTCACTGCACATTGCCTAAAAACATTCTGAGTTCTCAAAGCCTGTAATCTTTTAGCCACAACAATAAAACTGTAACACAGATCAAAATCATTTTGTGATTGATAAATGTCTTTGTGCGATGGGTTGCAAGTGTTTACAAATATAGAGTGGCCGTGCCATGGGTGGAATAACAAAACTCTTGAAATTCATTGAAAGATCTTTAGTTGCAGGGATGTTTAGGTTAGCAATACATTGTAACAAATTGTGACAAAGGTTATAGGAAAACACTTTAGTTGCAAGGTTGTTAAGGTGAGAACGTAACACACCAAAACCCCTGAAATTCAGCTAAAGCACCTTAACTTTGCTCCCCCTGTTGCGCACCCTATGACCACAATGATGACATCACAGATGAAATCACTGATATCATTGGTGATATTACTAATGACATAATCTATGTCATCACTGATGGCATCACGGATGGTATCACCGATGACATCACTGATAGCATCCTAAATGACATCAACGATTATTTAACTAATGACATCAGACATAAGGTCACTCTATGTATTTGCTTCTATTCAGACCTCCCTTATGTTTCTACAAATTATATATATATATATATATATATATATATATATATATATATATATATATATTCAAGGAAAAAACTTTAGTTGCATGGATGTTAAGGTGAGAACTTAACGCAACAAAAGCCCTGAAATTTACCTAAAGCCACCATAACTTTGCGCCCCCTGTTGCACAGCCTATGACCACAATGATGACATCACATATCACATCACTGATGACATCACTAATACATTACAACAGTAACCGACATTAAGGATGGTCTTCAGCCATGGTCAGTGTGCATGGCCGAATATATTTGAACACATTCATTGTTACTAATCATGGCCTTCAGTCATGTCACTGGCCACAGGCTTCACCCAAGGGCATTGCATATTTTTTAAACGCTAACAGGCCCCCAACCATAGACTTTGGGCTTCACCAGTGGCTACATCTTTCAGCTTTCAGTTGTGTCCACTGTATATTATATACACGAATCAGCCACTAGCAATGGGCTTTACCACAATACTGGCCAGTGGCCACAATCTTTGGCTGTGCCCACTATATATTCCAATATATAAATGCCCACTTGCCATGACATTTGACCATGAGCAGTTTGTACATGCCATAAGTGATGGACATCAGATGTGCCCACTGTGTATTTTATACACTAAACCGTCACCAGCCATGTTCTTCAACACAATACTAGCCTGTGGCCATGTCAATAGTACATTCTAACATATTAATGGCCACTAGCTATGCCCTTTAGCTATGGACACCTACTACAGCTTTCAACGTTGCCCACTGTATATTTTAAAACTGACGGGCCACCAGGAATTGCTGTTAATCGTGCACATTGATATTTTGCAACACTAACTGACCACTAGCTATGGTGTTTGGTGATGACCAGTGACCACAGCTTTCATCATGGCCAAGTCCATGGCCTACATTGTTTTATGAGCTAACCTATGAATCATGTAATAATGCTATTATTGATGTCATCTGTTATATACAATGTAATTAGTGTTGTCTTCAGTGATGTGCTCTGTGATGTCATCATTGTGCTGATAGGCTGTGAAACAGGAGGTGCTAAGTTATGGTGGCTTTAGCTGAATTTCAGGTGTTTTGTTGCGTTAAGTTCTCACCGTAATGTCCCTGCAACAAAAGTTATTCCTGGAATTTCAAGGGTTTTGTTATTCCATACATAATTGACATTAATAATACAGACAAAAGGGCTAATGAAAAGGATGCATTATGTGTAGAAAGTAAAAGAAAAAGAAATGGTGCAACCACATCCCCCCAAATAAGCCTGTTCTTAAAAAAGTTAAGTAAATATGCAAACAAGGTTTTTTAAGTCTTTTCATTTATATGTACTGTTGATTAATAGAACTTTATTAAAGTGTTACAGTAACTGTGTACAAAGACTACACTCAATATACAAGACTACTGCCCATTTATATATGGATATTTTTTTTGTTGTTTTTTTAAAAACAGTTTTAGAGCCGTGGCTACCAAGGATGCATGGGCCTAAATGCGACAACGACTGGTGGGGTTTACCTACGGCTTCCACAGGGAATAACCGCGACTATAATAAAATGCATAAGGATATGTAGATTTTTTTTAATGCACACTGTATTGAAAAGATCAATAAAAGGTCTTTTAACCATATATATATTATGCGTTTATATTGTCTATTTTGATAATTGAAAAGTTGGTCCTGAAAAGGACAGTTTTGGGGATAAGGAAAAAAGAGGTAGGAACTGGCAAAGTAAAAACACTGAGATTCATACATATAACAAAAGGTTAAAAAAAATAATATTTATTTTTCTGCACTTTATATTTTGTAAATCGTCACTGCTGTTCGTAGTCATTTTGAAATGCAGGACCGTGGAGGAAAAATACAAACTGTAAAAACAAACAACACAAAAAGGACTCTGCCACTTAATATCAAATTCTTTAAAAAAAATAACAAGCTCAAATAACAAAACATGACAAACTACAACGCACAAGACCAAGGACAACGGTATAGGAAGAAGAAAGGTAAAAAAGGAATGGATAAATCAAGGTACTGCTTTTAATACTTCCTGAAGGCTTTCAAAGAAGTTCACTCATCAAGAGACAAAAAGCAATGACAGAAAACTGGAAAGAGGTACTTGGTAAAGAGGTATAACTGCGGTTACACGATATAGCCAACCAGACTGTTTTTCCGTACGTACGGGGACATCCAAGGGCAATGATGCGTTTGCACTTAAATTATTGACCAATCGCCTGAGTGAATGTGGAGACATGCCTGCACGTGGTCATAGCAACATTGAGGGAATGCCCAATCACTTTGAAAGCTACGTTCACGTGGCTATGCTGCTTTGTGCCTTTTTATCGACACACAATCGGATCACGGGCCGCGCTCCCCTGATAAGGCACATCAACAAACGGTCCAATCACACATTGCGATGTATGAGATATGCCCATGCGATGTGATGAGATTCAACATCTGCAAATCACTGAATAGGACATCGAACTTCCACAACGCGGCTACTCATCTGCATGCCTGATACACCAGCTAATCATAATGCGCACTGCGGTTACATGCCTGCACATGACCCCTAACCCCATTCACAAACGGACCAATCACATGCTGTGGTTTGATGTGGTTAAGCCCACGCCCTGTGATGAAATCCACATGTGCAAAATGGACCAATAGGACGTCAAGCTCCATTGGCGCATCTACGCGTCTTCGCGCCTCATGCTGGGGCCAATGAGAACGCAGGCTGTTGTTACGTGCCTGCACATGACTCTTATCCGCATGGACAAACCGACCAATCACACAGTGTGATGTGGTGATACGGTTACATATACGCTGTGGTGAAATCCGCATGTGCAAAATGGACCAGTAGGACGTCGAACTTCATTGATGCGTCTACAGATATTTGCACCTCATGCGGCAGCCAATCAATGCACACTGTGGTTACATGCCTTCACATGAGTTATCTGCGTCGCCAAACCGACCAATCACATAGTGTAATGTATTGACACGGCTATGCCCACGCCATATGAGAAAATCTGTGTGTGCGAAAGTGATCAATCATTGCGCATAGCAGTGCGTAGCCACGAATAATCATAATTGCGGATGACACTCAGCTCTCTCTCAGGCTCCCCTCGGCTGACTATACTCCTTCTCTCATTCCTGACTGTCTGTCTGCAATTCAGGAGTGTGTGCCGCTAATGATCTCTGACTCAATGCCAGTAAGATGGAAACCCTCCTCATTGGAACACCAGCTCCCTCCTTTCCTCTCTTTCTGGCCGCCCATTCTGGGTCCTCTTCCTTCTCCTACCTGTGAGGCTAAGAAACTTGGGGTCATCTTCGACTCCATCCTCTCCTTCTTTCCTCACATTTCTGACATCTCTAAGAAGTCAAACTATCAGCTGCACCTCCTCAGAGGTATTCTTCCCTTTCTCGCTTTCCCCCAGAAGCTCACTGTCTTCAGAGCTCTGGTCCTTTCAAGGCAGGACTACTGCAACAGCCTCTTTCTAAATCTTCCTGCCTCTACTCTCTGTCCTCTACAACCTATCAAGAACAGGACTGCGAGACTTGTCCTTGGCCTCAAGCCCAGGGGTTGGATCTCTCCAGCTATGAAATCTCTTCATTGGCTCCCAGTGGCGGCAAGGATCAAGTTCAAGACCCTCTGCATTGTCCACAAGGCTTTCTGGAGCATGGGACTGCACTACCTTCAACTCTCTCTTCCTAAGTATCTCCCCTTTTGAGCTCTCCGCTCATCCACCGCCAACTCTCTGAGTCTTGGTCTTGCCAAGTGTCTTGTCTCATCTTTTTCTGTTTTCAGTGTCTTTGCACCTGTCTTTGTGTGGCGCCCCGATGCCTGCGAGCTTTCGGCGCCTAACAAATAAATAAATAATTTAAAATAATAATTCTGAAGGTCAGCTGCTTTTCCAAGGATAGAGTTGGGTGCAGATCTCTTTCAGCCCTGCTCACCCACTTTCGGGTGTTGACCCCTCTTTACTTTCAGCATCCCTCCACTGGGTTTACTATGGCTTTTCCTAACTTCACAAATCTTAATGTCTTTTTAAACAGTTCCAGTGGATGTTTCTCGGCCGGGTTTACTCTTGTCAACACACTGTTTCTTCTTCTTATTATTTTTTAAATGTATATATTTATATTGCGTCGGTAGCTCGCAAGCTTCGGGCACAGATACATGAACACAAGATTGACAAATGCAGAACTAAGAACACAGGACATTGAAACAAAGACAAGAGTAGGGCGGGATTCAATACTGGCCTTTACATAAAGATGTGTGTTTTCAGTAGTTTGCAAAAATGCATATAGTTTGTTTCCAGTCTTAGATGGACAGGGAGGTTGTTGCATATGCCAGCCACTGAGACAGGGAAAGACTTGCCTACACTGTTTTTGCGTCTGTGGGTTGCCACTTCAATCGTGCCTTGATCAGCCGATCTTAACTTTCTGTTGGGCACGTATAAAGTGAGTTTGGATTTAAGATACGCTGGGGCTTTCCCAAAGATACATCAGTCTACCAGTGTGAGAGACTTAAACTTGGACCCTTTCCTCTATTTTTAACCAATGCAGTTCTTTTCTTGTTTCACTGATATGCTGATTTCTGGTTTTCTGTTTGATGATTCTTACTGCATTGTTTTGTATAACTTGATAGGCATGGAAGCATTGTTTATTGGATCCTAAAATAAGCGCATTGCCGTAGTCGAGATGTGACAAGATGGTGGCTCTTGCGGTCGTAGCACTGTTTTCTTCTGATAGTAGGGTCTTATAGCTTTTAGCAGTCGAAGATGATATGAGCATGTTTTTTTTTATGTATTGGGTTTGGGCTTCCGAATCCGGTGATGCTTCCAGCATCATCCCACGAGTCTTGACCTTACCCAGAACTTGAATTTGGGTATCTTTTATCATGAAGGCGCCATAAGAAGGATGGAGCTTTTTTCTGGCTGAGTTTGAGCCAAAGACCATAAGCTCTGTTTTTTGCCATTAAGGCACATCCAGTTCATATCCATTCAATGCTCTACAGTGTTGTATACCATGGATAGTTGCTCGTTATCTTTCTGATGGTCCCCGCTTAATTCGATTACCAGCTGAGTGTCATCAGCAAAGTTGGTAAAGAATGTGTTGATGTTACCAGGACTGTGCAGAGAAACCTAAGATACAGATTCAATAGGAGCGGGGACATACTGGCTCCTGTGGGACCCCACAGGTGATTTCTTTTTCTACGGAGAACAAGCTTCCCCAGTGTACTCTAGATGTCCTGTTTTGAAGGAATTACATTATCCATCCTATCACTTTGTCTGAGCAATTTGCCGTTTTCTTCAGTGCTGTCTTAGGTAGGTTGTGATCTAACAAGTCGAACGATGCACTCAGATCTAAAAGGGTGAGAAGACCGGCTTTTCCCTTATTTATGATGTTGAGCATGTTGGTCTGTAGATCTATCATGGCGGTCTCTGTGCTATGAGCGGGGCGAAAGCCCGATTGCTGGTGGCGCAAGGACTCCGAAGCTTCTACATGGGCTTGGAGTTGAATTGTTTTAATCAAAAAAATTGCAGTTGGTAATGGGTCTAAAGTTATTGGGGTCCCTCTGGTCAAGATTAGGTTTTTTAACCAGTGGTGTGACTGTGACCCGTTTTATGCTTTTGGGCACTATTTGGTCTCTGATGGAGGTGTTAATTACTTTTGTCAGGACCGGTGCAAAGATGTCTGGGTGGTCAAGAATTATATTGGACGGGAGTATATTTTCAGCACAGGTAGTGGGTTTCATGGAGGCTAAAGCTTCTATCATGTCACTGGTGGAAACATGAGTGAACTTAAAAGGGGCAGTGGGATAGGTTAATTCCTTAGTTGTAAGTAAAGGGGGCAACTTTGTAATGGCTTGAGATTTTGCTATAATATCCTTGGCCTTGGTAATTTTGTTAAAGAATGCTGTCTCAGTTGCATCACACTCTTCTTGTGTAGGAGAAAAAAGTTTTTCGACCGATTTCAGTATGTTAAAAAGTGTGCTGGTAGAGTTGGCTGCCGTGGAGATCTGTTCATTGTAATAGTTCTTTTTAGCAACTATTATCATGTTTTTATAGATGTTCTCACTATCTTTCCAAAGTGTGTTGTTTTCCAGGGTAGGCGTTATTAGTCATTCATTTTCCCTTTTTCTGTTGGCTTTTTCTTCTGTTCCAAGAGTTCTCCTGTGTACCATTGTTGTTTTTTGCCTTTATATCTAACTGTTTTGGTTTTAGGTGGTGCCTTCTGATCCACAAGTGTTTGTAGGTGGCTTAGAAGGTTTGTCAGGATGGGCTCACATGAGTCTTCATTCATTTCAGCAATTTCAAAGTCATCTAGGCTCTGTTTGAGATGTTCTTTGCTAATATCTTTGAAGTTTCGCTGTTACTTTGATCGGGTGGTTGGGGGATTTAGGATTTTGTGTAGGAGGAGTGATATGGAAGGTGACACTGTAATGATCAGACCAAATGCATGTGTCAGTTTTGTAATCTCGTGATGTGAGGTTGTTAGTAACAACCAGTCCAGTAAATGTCCATTGTCCTTGGTGGGTTTGGTGTTCATCACCATGTAGTCGATGTTATTAATGAGTTTCTCCAGTTTAATAGCTTCTTTATCTCTGGGATCCCTGTGCCAGCAGTTAAGATCGCCCAGAAATAGTGTTGCTGTGTTTGGTCCTTGAAGCATATTTAAATGGTGGGTTATTTCTTCATTGAATTCAGGCGTGATGGCAGGTGGCCTATAGGCTACTATTATATTTAAACTGCTATTGCCAGTTGGTCGATGTTTGAGGTGCAAGATCTTGGTGCCATGGCATGATATATTAGAGGGAAACAGTTGGATTGTGTCTTTAGCAATTACTGCCACGCCACCCCCCTGTCCTGTTTCTCTGTTTTGTAGTAGATGGTGTATCCCTCCGGAACTGCAGTATCACATGTGGGGCCAACCGGTTCTTTTAACCATGTCTCCGTAATGCACATGATGTCAATGTTGTCAGCAATTATTTTATTGTGTACACATATTACATGCTTGTTGAGGGATCGGGTATTTAATAGACAAATCTGATGTGGTTTGTAATTGCGCTTGCATTATATTTGGAGGCTGCTTGATTTTTTTTTCCCTTCTCCCCATTGCAAGGGTTTCTTTTGTTGGGCTCTTTTCATGACTGATTCTGTCTAAGATTGTATCACATGCTGCTTTGGATAAGTTTATGGTTTGATAGTTGAGTAAGTTAGAACAAACTAAGTCGATGGGTAGTAATCCCATGGTTACCTGTTGTTCTGGTGGCGTATTTCGATCTGTTGTTGGGCAGCGTGGTGTGCGCCGGACGCCGTGGATGGCGAGGACTGCGCACGACCGGCTTGGCTCCAGAAGCACCAGCGCTGAAGCGCCTGACTTTTCTATAAATGGAGTGCCGGTGCTTCTGGGAGTTGTGGTCCAAGTCGTCAGAAATCAGGTTATGGGGGAGCGCAGTCTCTCGCAAAATGAGCGCCTACTATTAGTAAGTAACGAGAGAAACATGTCAGACAGTAACTTTGCTCAGGTGCTTTAGTGGTTACTTCAATACCGTGAAACATTTAGCAACTGTGAGCTTGAACACAGAGCTGATAGTTGAGTAAGTTAGAACAAACTAAGTCAATGGGTAGTAATCCCATGGTTACATGTTGTTCTGGTGGCGTATTTCATTCTATTTTTGGGCAGCATGGTGTGCGCCGGACGGCGAGGACCGGCGCATGACCGGCTTGGCTCCAGAAGCGCCGGCGCTGAAGCGCCTGATGTTTCTATAAATGGAGTGCCAGTGCTTCTGGGAGTTGTGGTCCCAGGCGTAAGAAATCAGGTTATGGTGGGGCGCAGGGGGCAGTCCCTTGCAAAATGAGCATCTAATATTAGTAAGTAACGAGAGAAACACGTGAGACAGTAACTTTGCTCAGTTCTTTGGTGGTTACTTCAATACCGTGAAACATTTAGCAGCTCTGAGCTCGCACATGTTTCTTTTCAGGCACAGTGTGCTTGGGGCGAATTAACTCTGGTTGACAGGAAATGTTCCTGAGCTTAAGGAAATATGCTGTAACACAAACGCATTGCTCGATCAGGTGGTATAACAGTCATTCATCTCTTCATTCACTTCAAATGCTTGCTCACAAACTGGAAGAACAAGAGTTACAGATACAATACCCTGCCCTCTCCAGTCGTCACAAATGAAGCATCAGAGATTCTTCCCTCCCAAAGATAGCCCGATAGAATGACTTGGGACTTTAGACTTGCCCCCTTCTCCTCAGCATCCCTCTTCTGAGTTCACTCTTGCCAACTTCACATTCACATTAATTTTCAATGTTTGCAGGATTCACTTCCCTTGCCTTCTCACAGTTCTTAGGTCAAAGGCTTTCGAGTGTACAGGGATTTTGCTTGAACTCCTGTGTGACCACTTTGACCTGTCTTGGCGGCTCTCCTATAGCCTTCTGGTATCGGTAGTTTCATTCAGACAGGGATTGACCAGGGCTTCATGGAGCAGCACCCACATGGTGATGGCCCTCTTTTGCAGCTGGCCTCCCTTTTACAATGTTACAGTTCTTTAAGCTTTTCTCTCTTTGCCACTCTGCGACTTTTATTCACCACAGCCCGGTTCTTATCGACTATCCCCTCGACTCATCGGCTGTGATGAACCACTTGGCATTCCTCCCTCGGTCTGGTGTTTCAGTGTCGATATGCTCCGTGTACTGTTAACATTTGCTGCAGCACACTTGGGCTATTATCCTCGGCCTCATGATTCTTTCAGCGGAGGATTTTCAGGCTTTTATCGAAGAGGGCAAGGTCGTGTCTCTCCTCGTCAGCCTCTCGATGTTGCCGCCTTTCTCCTCGCCTTGAACTGCCAGGTCTGGATAGCTGTCACGTCATGCGGTCTGCCTTGTTCGTACTGTGCTCTCTTGCTCCACCTTTTATCCCTGTGGGAAAGGGCCGTCAGGTGTGTGTGTGATACTGACCAATTGCCTGATTGTGCCTGACCTTTGTAGTGGGGCATGCCAGGTAAATGGTTCTGGTGTCAGTCCGTTCTCTGGTGTGTCGTGCAAGTGTTCTTGTCGAAAAAGGGGGGACAGAGGTTTTGAATGTCCCACATGGTAGGATGGGGATAAGGTGTTGAAAGAAGGGGTATACCAAATCTCACAAACTGGTGTCCCACTCCTTGAGGACCCCCCATCCAGGTGATCTTCCCTCACTGGTCCACCCCGAGGAACTGGATCCAATAGCAATGGCCGTGTCCTGGCCACCTGGATGAAAGATCCCTCGGGACTAGCTAGGGAGACACCTTCAGGTTTCTCACACCTCCCTCTGGAACAGCCTCCCTGCCCCTCTCAAGCTTGAGCAGAACCATCATTGGTTCTGCTTTCTCTTGTCCTCTCCCCAACTGATTACCTGTCTGTTCCACGGACCTGTTCACCTGGCCACCCTCTTAATTTGGCACCAGTTCCCTGCCTGTCCAGCTGCACCTCACACTGCCTCTCGGCCCCCCTAGTATCTTTGGTCTGTATCTGTAACCCTGCAGTCACCCACTCTCTGAACTTATTAGCCACCCCGCTGGCTGCATCCTCTGATTACTGGCACTTGGCCACCCATTGGCTGCACTCTGTTACCCGCACTTCTCCCTCTCCCCTCCAATGTGCCCTTCTCCTTCCCACAGCCCTCTTTTGCACTTCCTCCCACCCTCCATGCGCTTACGCGACCTGAATGACACAAGGCCTAGTAAGACCGTTGTTTTATCCTTCCTTTGTTTCACCCTCCTTGTCTTGTCGCACCTAGAAACACTTGTGTACAGGTGCATTACAAAAGCCATATCATATCATACCCCACCCACAAAAAAATAAGTTTATATTGATCATTGCTACGCATGCTTGTTAGGGCAAGGTTTACCCAGTAGCTGCAATAACCTTTGGCACTTTTACCTCTTAATTGTTCCTCCTTTTGTCCCACTTTTAACCAAATCCTCTTTTCCCTTGTCTTGTCATTTGTTCAGTTTGTCTATTTTATGTTTTACTTTTTATTTCTTTTTTTAAATCATTTTCATTTCTGTGGCATTGTCTTTTTAGTGTTGTCTTTTTTGTTATTTTACATTTTCCTCCCAAGTTGGACATTTCAACATGTCTAACCATGACAACAGCAGCAGCAATGACAATGTCATCTGGGTCCCCAATTTATCACCACCCAGGAAAAAAGCCACAGCAATTAAATCCACTGCAGACAGTTGGAGAAATTTCAAGGTCAAACAACACTGCTCTAAAAACAAGGTGGAGGATGCACAGTGCACATTGTGCATGAAGACACTCAGATGTGGTCCATCAAATGTGCTGTTGCAAAGCCTTTGAACATCTGTGATGATCAATCATCTGGTGAGAGTGCATCGGGAATATCTGGAAGACACATATCGTAAATTGCACAAACACCACAACACTAAAATGCATGGGGCACATGCATTATGTGCACGGAAATCAGCTCATCCAGTACCTGATTCTACCAGTACAACGCCACCAACACTGAATTTATCCTTACCTTCGTCAGCAGTGTCATCTCCATATGTATCAATTTTACCAGCCCCCAATGTCTCAGTTATGAGAGTCATGTGTGATCTGTGCCACCAATGGGTAGCCATGGGAGTTGCAGCAACTAAGGATTGGGACAGGTTAATAGCTGAACACCAGATTAATTGTCATCCTTAGTTTTTTTTACCTGCAATTTTTCCCCCTTTTTTCAGAAACAAAAAAAAGGCAATACCATAAATAATGTTCATTTTTATTTAATTCCCTTTGTTATATATTTCATCCTTATGTGTTTCCTTCCTTTTTCGACCCCCTCTTTCTTTCCTCAAAACGGCCCTTTTAATAGGGCCATCCTCTAAGTTACAATAATAGATGAAATTAAACACAGACTGCAAAAATGTATTACAATTTCTATTGTACGAACCGGTATTCATGGGTAGAATCAGCCCAGTCGTTGCTCAACTTAGCCGCACTACAAATACCTGCATCTCATTGGATAGAGTTGTAGTCGCATTTGCCTTTTGTAGATTGTCAACTTCTATGTTTAATAATATTAATTCTGAAAGAGAAAAATAAAGAAAATCTTGATTTTTTTTTCTCATAATGGTATTAAGTGAATACTAAAGTATTCATAGTATAGAACCTATAAAGGATGTATTCATTAATCATGCTACAGAGGAAAAAATCTTCTCATTGGAGAGAAAAAAAACTCTTTCACGTACGTAAAATATTTAAAGGGATGGGCTAGTTAAAATTTTTATTTAAAAAATAGATAGGCCACATAAAAAAAAAATACTAGCATCCTCCGTTTTAAAACTTCCTATGTAAAATTTTGAGCTATTCAAGCTCAAAATATGAAAAAGCAAGCACAGGGGCGCCGCCATTTTGTGAAATGGAGGCCCTCCTGTGCTGGCTTTTGCTTTTGCGGCACTAATGAAGGAAAAGCCAGCCAGCTGTAGTAAACAAAGTCTACCGCTGGGTGGCTTTCCCTTCATTAGAGCCGGGACTCGGAGGACGCGGACTGGAGACCAGAGCAGGAAGGCTGCAGCTGAATCTCGGTATGTGCTATTTATTTTTTTTACAAAAAATAAGCACTAGCTGCGGTTTTTTTTCTAAGTTTTCCGGGCTGGAGGAGCCCGGAAAACTTAGAAATAAAACCGCAGCTTTAAAAACGTATTTATGTTTGCGGTCGCTTTTGAAGCGACCGCAAACATAAATACAACGTTATTGTGTTGGAAAACGCTGCGGTTTTAAAACCGCAGCGTTTTCCAACACAACCGCGTTGTGTCTGCCGGAATCTGCTTTACCATTTGGGGCTCTCGGGCTCCCCACGGGGAGCCCGAGAGCCCCAAATGGAAAAGCAGATTCAGGCAGACACAACGTGGCACTGCGGAAAACAACCGCGTTGTGTCTGCCTGAATCTGCTTTTCCATTTGGGGCTCTCGGGCTCCCGAGAGCCCCAAATGGAAAAGCAGATTCAGGCAGACACAACGCGGCATTGCGGAAAACAACCGCGTTGTGTCTGCCTGAATCTGCTTTACCATTTGGGGCTCTCGGGCTCCCCACGGGGAGCCCGAGAGCCCCAAATGGGAAAGCAGATTTAGGCAGACAACGCAGCATTTAGTATTTCCCTTTTGGGGCTCTCGGGCTCCCCACGGGGAGCCCGAGAGCCCCAAATGGGAAATCAGCTGCAGGTAGAAACACTACGCGGCATGTAAACATAACCGCGTTTGTTTCTGCCTGCTGTGGCTTTCACTTTGGGTCTCCGGTGCTCCCCTGGGACCACCGGAGACCCAAAGTGATAGCCACAGCAGGCAGAAACACACGCGGTTGTGTTGGAAAACGCTGCGGTTTTTCTTTCCAAGTTTCTCAGGCTCCTCCGAGACGGAGGAGCCTGAGAAACTTGGAACGAAAAACCGCAGCGTTTAACAACACAATAACGTTGTATTTATGTTTGCGGTCGCTTCAAAAGCGACCGCAAACATAAATACAACGTTTTTAAAGCTGCGGTTTTATTTCTAAGTTTTCCGGGCTCCTCCAGCCCGGAAAACTTAGAAAAAAAAAACGCAGCTAGTGCTTATTTTTTGTAAAAAAAAATAAATAGCACTTACCGAGATTCAGCTGCAGCTTTCCTGCTCTGGTCTCCGGTCCGCGTCCTCCGAGTCCCGGCACTAATGAAGGGAAAGCCACCCAGCGGTAGACTTTGTTTACTACAGCTGGCTGGCTTTTCCTTCATTAGTGCCGCAAAAGCAAAAGCCAGCACAGGAGGGCCTCCATTTCACAAAATGGCGGCGCCCCTGTGCTTGCTTTTTCGAATTTTGAGCTTGAATAGCTCAAAATTTTACATAGGAAGTTTTAAAACGGAGGATGCTAGTATATTTTTTTTTATGTGGCCTATCTATTTTTTAAATAAAAATTTTTACTAGACCATCCCTTTAACAATAAATATATATATATGTACAAATGGTATACTATCTCACTTTATACAAGTATCTCTATACGACAGGTTTAATAAAACTGTTAACAATTGTATAAATGAACATTATATTGAAAAAAGCTTAAAAGTTTCAAAGAGAAGCAGTATCTAGAGTGTACTATAGATAAAATAAATGCTGTATAATTATCTCAATTACAAGAACCATTTAGGTAAATATGAACTTGGTTTTCCATCAGCAAATTCTAAATAGAATTGCCCACAATGTCAATAGTTTGTACACTTATAAAGTAATTTTACTACAATGAAGCTGCTTTCCAATTATGTACAAAAATGATTAAATATTAAATGATTAAAAATGTGCAGATTAATTTATGCAACCTTAACCAGGAAACCAAGACATATAACCTAAGTATGTCTTCGGTTTTACAAATAAATGTATGAAGACATGGCAATGTTGTAACATTATTTTGAGTATAAATCTTTTTAAAGTCTAGTCATACCAATATTTCAAATCATAGGTAGATGATAAAAATGTGTGTGTGTGTTTGTGTAAGTGTATTGACACTTACTACCCACAAGCTATACTAAGAATCTAACAAATGTCATTTACATACATTTTGTGAAATCTGTGTGCACCCTTTGTTTGGTGTGCACATAAGAAGTTAATAATGACATCTCAAAATCTACACATCATATTTGACATTTTTTAATAATAGGAATTGTTCATTTGCACAGATAGTTGTGTGCAGTGTGGAATACTTTTTATGAAATCAAAATTAATTTGAAAATATAATAATTATCTCTTCATTGTCATTAGAATACTTCCTTTTCAAAATGGTGTGTGTCCTTTTTTTGGCCACCTACACACTTAAGAAGCAAATGCCAATTTTGTATGAACTACTATAAAAAGCTTCCACGGTGTAATGACAAAACACAGAGTATGACTTTTCTGAAAATGTCCAAACTACAAATAGCAGATCTTTAAACATTGAACAAACTAACACTTGAACTAGGCTATTTTCATTTTTTTTATTGAATTGGAATACAGTTTAAAAATGATGTGTGCATCCTTATTCTGCACACCTACACACATAACAGGCAACACACAATATATCTAAATCCTTCCCTAAAACTGTTATTCATAGTTAGACATAATTTATTTAAGAAACACTGTACTTTATTTTTTTTTTGTTTCTTATGTAAACAGTCATGACCTTCCACACTCCCTAACACTCAAAATAATGTACATGGAACCACTTATGTAACCTAGTACGTATCGGGAACATTTGTACATATTAAAATATACACTGTTTTACACAATAAAGAAGAAGTAGAAGATTGCAGAATGCTGTTTTCTCTTCTAATTTATGTAATCTTCAGAATATTATTGCTACATTTATTTCATACTAATTTTAATATACATCCTAGTAACAATCTATCTTCTACTTTTCATAAAACACGTATTAGCCAATTCCTTTATTTCAAACTTTTATTTTGTATGTTTATATTCACAAATATAAAACACATATTTTACAAATTTGGTTCTAACAACATAAAGTAAGCATTCTTTAAACCCTTTGGCAATCTAGCTTGGTGTCATTACAGACAAGCCATGCTACTTATGTACGCACCGATGTTGTGAAATATCCACAGTGAATGGATGTCCCGTCATGAAACATAATTCAACATGTCTAAAAAGTTTTCTTACTAATAGAAACCAGACTAGTTACAAAATAATGGATTTACGTGAGGTCTGAGAAATCAAATGACTTCCTTCTACATGATCAAACTTAACTTCTAACATGTTCAATATTTGTACTGTGAGGAAAAGTGGGAGAGGGAATCACTCTTCCCATCGCTCCATTGACTAGACCAATTTCTACATTCAAGTTCCTCTTTAACATTACCCATGCATAGATGTGCAGTTTTAAAACTCCTTCTAGACCTGCTGTTTTAGAAATTGAATTTTCTAGTTGAACTAATTGAGCTTTTGCTCTTTTATTCAACTCTAATGGCATAACATGACCATCTAAAACATTCAATGATTTTATCTCCACAATATTTTGCTTCTCTGATAGCAGCAATGTAGAGTTGAACCTGTTACACTCTGCAAGTGTACACACCAAAGCAACACAAGAAATATTTCTTTCCCGAAGAGTCAACATGACATCAGACAGGGTGCAATCTTCTTGAAACATTTTAGAAATGTGTCTTCCCATTAGGAATGCTTTCACATTATCCTCAAGAACACCTATACAAATGTGACTAAGCATTTCTGCACACTCTAAGTCAGCCAATTGCCTCATATTGATGGTAAGATCCTGGAATTCAAAACAATTCCAAAGGTTAAAATTACCAATACTCCCTATACTTTTTTGACTATCCTTAGATTGCAGCAATTTGAAAATTGTTTGACCTTTCACAGGCGTTAATTTGAACAAGTCTCCAAAAACAAGTACGTGTTTACCTGCAAACAAAATGTCGTAGTATTCTTCAAAACCTCTAGCATTCACAAGTGAATGAAAGCTAGCATTAAGGTAAACTCCATGCTTACTTCATCTACAATCAAGGTATTCAATTTTCAGACAACCTTTCCTACTTCTTTTGTTGCACTTTATACAAGTTTTCGATACTCTAGTTTGTTGTCATGCCCCAATGGTAGTTTCAACAGTTGTTGTAAAGTAAATCATCCTACACTGAATGCGGCTAAACCTGTGAAGCAGTTGCAATACATGACAAAGAACAATCAGTTACATTTTGGATCATAGCTCTTATTGCATGAATTCAAAATGATTTACCTATTCCTGCTTGTCCACTAACATACATCAATAGAGGTTTGTATTGGACACAAGAACATTCATGCTTGTAATGCAGTGAACCATGTAAGAGCCTATCTTTGATTGTATAGTACACTTCTGTTTGCTCTAGTAAGTTTATTAACTATTTCATCATAATTTGCACCTGCAATCTCAACATCAGTTTAAATAATTGGGTCACCAAGCACATTTTAACTTCCTGGTGCAGAATCTTGACCTCCCTCAGGAGTCTCTTTTGCCAAATCAGTTTGACGTGGTTCTTTATCTAGTAACTCCAAGTACTATTCACATTTTGAACTTTTAATTAAACTTTCATTTGGCAAAAAAAATATTCTTCAAAGGTTTCAAAACTTCCAAGCAAATCACTCTCTGCATGCCATGGGAAGAACAACTGCAAAAGGCAGAAATGAAACAATTCCCTTTTCTCTTCAGTTTGGCAAGACAGTTTGATGTGGTTGATGAGACTTGCCTTCTCATGTCTCACTAGAAAATCAGTGCATCCATGTACTTTAAATCATCTTCTGTCACTGCTTGCTTCAATATTTCAATATGAGTAGCATTCTGCTACTTCATACACAAAGATCCTCCAACTCTGCAGATCGATTTGGATAATATGTATCAATCAAGTTGTTTTTCAGAATGTCTGTACTGTCAGATACTGTTTCAGCTAACTGCTGAATTTCACTGCAAGGCTTCAGTACCCGATTTCTAGTACTAACTGGGCCAAGACTAACAAAATTACATTAATGCGACGTCCATACAGAGGCAAACTCGTTAGCCAATCTGCAGCGATGTAGCTACCATGCTCTCTAAATGAGAGCATCTTCAGACGAAAGCTTAGAAGTTTCTGACTAAGACTTTTATCTCCTGTAAGTCTGCCCATACTTCAGCTGCATTGCTCTTTTCAGCTTTTGTTATGTATGGTGTGACATAATGAGCAAATTCTGCTGTATCATCAGCAATACACTGTACATCAGTATTTGCATGCCAAAGCTGAACAATGACAGGATTGTAATCATCAATGAATTGGCATTCCTTATCTCTTTTTAAATGATTGGTATTTCTCAGTGACTTACCAGTAACATGGTGTCAAACTGATGACATCAAACTATTCACTCGACCAACAGGTGTCACAGGCCTTGAAAAGTCAAATCTGCACTTAGTGTAGAACTTGTCTTTTCTTTTGTAGTTTCTCTGACAGTACTTACCACATGAGTGCCTTTGAAATCTTCCCACCTTGTTCTGTAGATCAGCATTCACCTGCTGAGCAGGAATGGAACAAGTAACATCATTTTCTATAAACTCCATCACACAGCCATACCTTTCTGTACCAAATTGAGGTGCATTTTTAATCCACAATGGCATATGTATATGTGGAGCCCACATGCCTGGTACTCTTTCCTCCTAACGAAATGTTCCACAGTTCCTAGTGGACCATTTTCTATATTACATATGAAGTGAAACTTGGCTAAAAATCTGTGATGAAAGAACCGTGATACACTTACAGGGTTCATGGAACACAATTCTCCTGGTGTCATGTCTTCTATGTCTTCTTTCTGTGGATTACTTTCACAAATCCACTCTGCAAGATCATCCCAACCATACTCAGCGCAACCTAAAGTCACAAACCAAGTTGGAGGGCCCAAGTTTCTGATCATGCATCTAACCTCTGAGTGTCTCCTATAACAATATTCCTTGGTTCCTCCTATTGTGGCAAGAAAATTGGTAAGTTTACCCTCTAAAACATTTATTTTTCACCTGTTGCAGCATCTCACATGCAGAAGGATTTTGAAATCTCATTCCGGTTTGAAGTGTACGAGCAACAGCATAACATAATGTTGAAAATTCACTTTCATACAATAAGTGAAAAATATATGCAAAATTGGTGCGGAATCAGGATTCTTCAGAATACATTCTTGTACATCGATATTCTGAAGAAGAAATTGCAACCTTCTGATCATCCAATCGGCCTCCTGTTACAATAGAAAAAAGCATAAGGAAACAACAAGCTTCTAAAGATACCCAGACACTGATTGGTGCACCGTTTGTTGCTTTTATTTGATACAATTCCAAACTGTAACCCATTACTTCACGTGACTGAAGTGTAATGTTCATACAAACTATTCCCTTATTCAACAGATTAATGTTCGAACTGACCTTCACTGCTTTTTTGGTTGACTCAACATCAAGCATAGACAAGTCTGGTAAAGTCAGACTGCCTTTGAATAAATAATTATGCTCCAGTAGAAACGCATATGCTTTTTTCATCTTTCCAAAATCTATAAGCTGTTGCCAAATGTTCTTATCTTTTGTGGCAACACATTTACTAAAACAAACAAATAATCTGCAATGTCACGCTTTAATCCTAGAGTGTTGACATTTTCTGCCAAATTGAGAGGTAAATACACTACTTTTCCTCTCACACCTTTAATGATTTCTTTTGCAGATTTGACACCTTTGTTTGCAAGCTAACACTAACTTGGAAAGGATGAACAGTTTGCAATGCAATCACTTCAAACATGTTCAATTTATAAAAGCACAACAGGGATATCTGGCACTACCATGTTGTTCAATACACTTCTTGGAGGAATTCTTGTTTGATTATAAAATACAACACAATGTCTACAAACATAAAGTGTCTCACTTGTGTCAAATCGTTCTTCTACAAACGAATACAGATACACTTATTTCCAAACCTCTTCTAGACTCTGTTTAATTTTCTCCTCAATGTACACGAGTTGCACTTGAGACTTATAAAAAGTGCATCGACAAGATACGCAAACAATGTCAGGTCTTTCAGTAGAAGACAACTCAAACATTGCAATTCTCTTTTCATACTGTTGGAAAATCAGATCCTCTGAAAGCATAGGACCATCACTTCCATTTCCTGTAACTGTTTCATCTACGTGCAGATAGGGCCTCATTATGAGCTTGCCGGTCCGGATACAACGGTACCGGTAAGCTTGCCGGTACCGTTGTATCTGGACTGGCAAACTCCGAGATGTGCTCGCGGGTGACTTTCATTCTGCCAGGTCCGACCTTGCGGAATGAAAGGTACCCACGAGCTCACGAGCTCAGCATTTTGGATGCAGAGGCACTGTTGATAACGGTGCCTCTGCATCTGGCTTCCCCATTCCCATTGAGCCCTCTGGGACTCAAATGGGAATGGGGAAGAATTTTTTTACTCCGGAAGGCACAGGCACGGCTACCGCCAAGGTTATAATAATCTTTTAAATCCATGATATTTATCATTTGCACTGTAGAAGCTAAACTTTCTACAGTTTGTTAGAAGTGTTTAATTTAAAAAACAAGAGACATACTTGGTGTTTTGCACTCATACAGTTTAACTATAAGGTATCTCATTTTAGTATGATGTGCGTATATGAAGAAACTGACTCTTACATCTACTTTTATCAAGACAGGCTATAGAGTGACCCAGTAGTCATGTTTTTTTCCACAAACTTCAGTCATCTATTTTCTGTAGCATCTTGATCTGACTTTGAACATTATTATTTTTGTGCAAAACTTACAAACATCTCTTTAAGACATTACCAAAAAAGTATCAATATTGGAGAAAAAAATTGCACGTCCATACCGCACGATGGTTTTTAGGTTTTATTCTAGACTGACCTAAACTTTCAATTTCTGTATTCTCAGACATTAGGATTTCTTCTTGTTTAGAAATCACACCATTTTGGACTTCATAGCTACGACCACGCTCAACAATAATAAGGGGCGCATTCTTTCCTTGAATGTAACTCTCCTCATAAAAAAATCTTTCTGTATCAGAAGTGTGTTTCCACTCTCTGCCAAACACATCAGAAAAGTTGTCACGTGTAAGTACATGAACTTTTTGTATATTTCTACGGAATGTTGTAGTGACTGTAAGTTATTTCTTAAGTTAAATAATTTTCTTTTCATATGAAAAGCTTTTTTAATTATAACTTTTATATTTTATTTTACAAAAAATGCTTTACAGCATATCTAGATGTTGTTTTCACACTTCTCCAAAGATTTGTAAAAACTCGAGAGTGTAACATTTTTCTATATATATTTGTATCTGTTTATTTCAAATTGATAGTACATTCGCTTTCTTTTCTTCTAAAAATCTTTGTTTTTTTACTAGCTACTAACAGATTTGATACATTTCTTCTTTTGTTACTTTCACTAGTAATATTCTCGGTTCCATCAATATGTTCAGTTGGCACATCTCCTATCTGAAATTGCACATTTTCAAAGGTATTATCGATAACAGGTATTCTTGTATTATCTGCACTGTTTATATGTACACATTTGGCAACACAACATTTTAAAATATTATATTTAGAAAGTTTACTCCCCTGCACACGATTCTTCTTTTTAGCTTGTTGTTGTTGCTTTGTGCATGGCATTGTAGAAGCAAACTGTAAACAAAAATATATAATCAATATATACATACCTAGTCTTGTGAAAATAGAAAAACTGTTAAATGTGCTCTACAATGTAATCAATAATGTACCTCTTTATGTAGCAAATTCTCACCCAAAAATAATTTGGGGACTCTTTTACATTTTCAGAAATTTCACAACTGAAATCATTCTAATGCTGGTTATTTGTCCATATTCAAATAATATGCACAGTTCAACATACATTACATATGAGAAATATAATTGATTGCTGGACCCTGTGGTAAAATCCAAAAGTCTAAGTGAGTGACTTTGCCTTGCAGTAGAACTGAATAAATAATCAATAGTGGAACCTTACGGTAGAACCTTAAAGGATGACTTTTGCGGTTTCAGGCCAAATGCACCAGCTAAATGGTTTCTGTGAATCCAAGTGAAGCAGCTGATTTCACAGTCGCTAAGGCATCATACTTTGCATTTCAGTTTTTCTGCAGTAATCTATCAAATGTCCTTGCTTCTTTTTGTATAGGTATGACCTGGCGAATCCCATAGCTTGTGCATATCTTTCGTTGCAAATGTGCATCCTTTATCATGAATTCTTAGACTGTGAAACAAATGGTCACTGTGATCTATACAATTGGCACATGTTTCATTCAGGCTTAGCATCTTGAAAATGTAGTATGCCAACCACAAATGCATGACAAACAGAGAAACTCAGTTTCCACCCATTGAAACTCTACTTTGCTCATCTCATTTACACGACATGAGCTGGACAATACCATACCAGGTTACTCCAGCAGTCAAAGTAGAGTTCTACATGAGGCTTATTTAATAGGACAGCACTTGCACTCTAATCTAATCATTGTATTATGTACCTCTGCTACGTGCAATTTCCTCACCAACAATATTGAAGTAGTAAGCTACTAGCCACACATAAGTCACTTGACCTCATTTTTGAAGGATGTCGGATGGATGACACGAGTGTGCACACACCAATACTTCCGTGTTTACAAGTGTACCTGTACCACCAACCGTGACAAGTATGTATAATCCAGGCTTCGACAATCACCAAACTTGTGTGATCCTTGGCAAATGAACGTATCGCTTGTGTACCTAGTCCACGTGTAGAAAAATGAAGAATTCATACAACAATGACCTTTAAAAAGAACTATGCTGAATAAAACCTAAAAAGAAAATGGAGGGCATGTCTGACAGAGCTTTACTAGCAAATTGTACATGGTTTAACTAGGGAAGCTGTGCTTCAATCTCAGCTTCTCCACGTGTCCAAATTATGCAGTTATCCTGGGCAAATATCTTCATCTCACCATCATATTTTCAAAGGCTGTTAATATTAGGACCATCTCCTAAAAGCTTTCAGTGTTGAGCTATGTTCAAATTTCCTGACTTGAAGACCACGGTTTTGGGGCCCTCCCACTTTCTGTTTATGCTCAGGCACTTAGGATACCATTCCACAAGAAATAGTTTTTTTATCAGAAGCAACTTTGACACAAAGGCAGCAACCAGAGTTGTTAAACCATCAACCTCAGAAATGCAGCAGTGCACATTTTCCGATTTAATATTTGTGTGTCTTATTTTGCATATTCCCCTTTCCACTTGTCAGAAGTGTATAAAGCAGCAAGTACATTTTAGGCTGTTGTCGTTCCCCTCAAACCTTCACTCATCATGTCCTTTTCTCCCAGCCCTTTGTTTTTTGTGGTTGTCCATGTCAACCAACACATCAAGTGCCAGTCTGTGAAAAGTGCAAGCATACAAACAAATTAAAATGTACGCAATGTTTTTTCTTAATTTCATTTATCAAACAAACATTTCCACATATAAGGGTGTCTGAGTGTGATATTTTGAGTCCCTACTATTGCTGGGCTGCTTTGGGCATCTTGGGCAATCATATCCTTTTAGTTTTAAATGGAATGCAAATCTGTTCTGTGCATGCTTTGTGCCTGCTGGCATTATCTTTCAGTTCAGAAATAGATTCTCAGTTATGTTTTCTGAGGAAGAAGATCAGATGTTACATGCACAAAGAAGTGAACTCAGTCTTCATAGACAGACTGAGAAAAGGATGGGAGACTTACAGAGCTAACAAGAGGAGATGGAGCAAAGTGACTACAAAGAAGGGAATAATGGAGGCAGAAGGGATGCGTTCTGAAAGGAGACAGGATTGAATGAAGCCCTAAAGGATGAGACCTCATGTGCATGCAATGGTGCTGAACCATATTGTACCAATACTGTTCTACATACAATGCAGTGATGTAATCTACTTTCAGATTTGTGTCTAAAATGTTAGACTGAATTTTACATATATGGTTGGTGAGGAAACCACACATAGCTGAGGTACATAATGCAACAATTAGATTAGAGAGCAAGTGCTACAGTATAAAAAAAAGCCCCATCTAGAACTCTGCTCGTAGTGCTTGTGCAATGTGGAATGGTATTGAGCAGCTCACATAGCATACATTAAATAGGCAAAGTAGACTTTGAATGGATGACAACTAAATTGGCCAGCTTGTGATACATCTGCGGTTGGCACAGTATATTTTGGAATGCTAAATCAGAATAAAAAATGAACCAATCTCATAGACCACAGAGACCATTTCTTTTACAGCTTAGGAAGGAATTCATAATAAAGCATGCACATATCAGGTGAAAGAAATGCACATACTGTGGAATTTCCAAAGTCATAACTATACAAAAACAAGCAAACACATTTGATGGATTACTACAGAAAAGCTGAAATACTGAAATGCAAACTATGGGGCCTTAGCCACTATGCTTTCACCTGCTTCACATTATTTCACACTGGCTCAAAAACTCTGGTGCCTTTAACCTACAACCCCCAAAAACTCTTGTAGTACCTTGCATACTGTAGCCATTATCTCAGTGCACAATTCCCAAACCACTTTGCAAGAGACAAAATGTTCACTGCAAAGATACCAGTGGTGATTAACATTCCCAGTAAGCAGGCACGATCTGGAAATCTTCACAAATAAACAAATTAACATTGGCCAACACCATAACCAAGTTAGCATTGATCAGATGCACTCCATCATAAGACTTCTCAAATTTAAAGCCACATTCAAACACTTCCACAACTCTGACACAATAGGAAGTTACTAATATAGGGTCATAGGAAACAGCCTGATATCCAACTACGAAGCACATACGGAGTTGCAATATTTGTCAAAAGTATAGTTATGATCTTTGGTTGATGGTAGGGTTTGCTATGCACCCCCATTCATTTAATTCCTTCCCATGTATATGTATTGTGTAACAGTATATGTCATCACATATAATGATACCCAAGTAGGTCCATGCTCTCCCAAAGTACACCATTAGGAAAAAAAATCACTGACTGACCTTCAGCTGCTCCAAAGAATGAATAGATCTTCACAATAGCCAAACAAAGCACATCTGCAAACTCTGAGTGGACAGCACATTTTTATTGAAAACCTAAAACAGTCAATAAACCCCAAAACAATCCTTCTAAACACAACTTTGTAGAACATGTAGAAACACAATTAAATGAAACCAATTCTTTTTTTTATTAGACAAATAACATAGCTGAGGCTACAACTCCGGTTACACTGGGAAACATCACATAACCGCGGGTACACATACATTTTTCCCATGCACTGAAAAACATATATTGAACATTTTTCACATTTAAATCACACATGCCTTGAGGTGAGGACATCCAAACATCCAATTGGAGCATTGATAGCCACGGGTTTGTGCAACCGCCGATAGCTGCAGCTACCTGCAACATTTTGCAAGATTCAAAAAGACATATTAACAATGTATAAAAATGTAAGCAACACAAGGGTACGCATGAGGGCATAGAATCAGAACCACATGTAAAATTGTGTAATGCAAATTCCATTAAATATCATGATCAATGCGCAAAAGAAATTGGTATCGCTATATCCTCGGCTAAGGCAATAGTCATAGCCGCGGCTGCAACCGCCAAAATCACATGACGTCCCATTGGGTCATTGATAGGCGCAGTTTTGATTCCCTTTGATAGGGCACAACATTTCATTGGCTACTACACTACCTGGGGATATTTTACAAAAAGGCATCAAAAGTATTTTCATTTCCAATATACTTAGAATTTTCTCTGTTTGGCTCTTAAAAAAAAAGCCTTTGTGTTTGTTTACCAACATATAAAAAAAAATTCAATCAAATACTCTTCACCTCTATTACAATTCAAAAAATCTTGGAAAATGTCTTTGTGCTTTTTCCTTAGATGACTAATTAATTTTCTTTTCCCAAAGAGAAAAAATCCAGTGCTCCCTGTCTAAAATATTTCTCCACAATTTGAGTATAAACCTCTCAAAAACTCCATCTAAAATAATATGATAGAACTAGACAAATCTTCGGAGCCAATGCTTTGAAAGCACATCACCAATGTCCTCAACATCACTATTAATCCCATTCTCAAAATTATCAAAATCTCCACAGTCTTCTGAAAAATGAGATTCCTCACCTTCAGAAATTGGCTCAGTTTTTCAAATATCCATTGAAAGAATAAAAATAGCCAGCGAAATAGCACAATATCCTAAAACCACACCTCACGCTCAAACAATAAAAATTCACTATATAGAAAAACTCTTAATATTATGATGCAATATAATCTATAGTTTTATTGGCACATATAAACATCATATACTGAAATCCTGGAATACTTCCATAACAGTTCCCATATTTAAAAGTGGAAATAGAAATGTGCCTGAAAACTATCGCTTATTAGCACTTACGGATGTGCTGAGTAAAATATTTTGCACATTAGTCCTCCAGGAAGTTAACCTGTGGATATCACATAATAACATCCTCAATAAGGCCCAAACTGGGTTCTGCAAGGGATACTGCACTGTGGACAATATCCTGCTGGTTAACACGTTAGTAGAGCAGGCAAACAATACTTCTGGGTTACTTCTCTATATTCTTTATGTTGACTTTTCATCAGCCTTTGATATGGTAAATAGAGGTTTGTTGTGGGATAAACTGGAGGCTATGGGTATGCCAATGCACTTAATGTACACCTGTAGATTAATGTATGAGTATAACACCACTAGAGTAAGGCTGAATAATATCGGCCTAATGTCTGCCCCCATACCAGTAAAGTTGGGTGTTCGACAGGGGTGTGAATTGGCACCCATATTCTTCAATCTATACATGGACGAATTTTGTGACATTTTTATTGAAAAAAGGAGTGCTCCTAGGATTGGCAAGACTAAGCTGGGCTGGATCTGTTATGCAGATAATATTATTATTTTTGACAATACGTATATTGGGATCTGCAACAGCGCCAGGGTAGTTTGCTCCTATGCGGACAAGAATGGCCTGAAAGTCAATATCACCAAAACACAATTCATGACCATTGGGCGTGGCCAATGTAATAAGATATCTATCCCCTGTAATATTGGTAGTATCAAAAGAGTTAACTCTTATAAGTACCTGGGCTACGAAGTTGTCTCTGAAAAAATTGGGGTGAATGAGGATGTGCTGGCTAAGGCCCTCTCCACTCAGCGGTACTGCCATCTTCTAGAAGATCTGCAGGATATAGCCTGTGCGTAATACACACTGTCTATAAAGAGAAATTAGCATCAGCCTTTCTGTATGACCTTGAGGCCTCTTATTGTGACTGGTCTTTAAGGGCTGATAAAATTGAAGGACTGATATGGCATAGAATTCTTGAGCTAAGTATCTACACCCCTATTGAGGCTATTAGGCTGGAGATGGGACTAGTCTCTCTCTCAACCCTGATTAACCGTAATAGAGCAACAGTCTACTTTAAAATCATGTTCTCGCCATCTAATTCATTCCTGTCGATACTCCGTGTACCGTTCAAGAATGGTATTAGTGTGGTGATGAGTAAATTTAAGATCATGAACAAGGGTTTCTTTGAGAGGTTGTGCTGGACACCAAGGTGGGAATACAGTGAAGGTGCACTGATGAAATCTTTGAAAAATTCTGCTGAGGAGCTACATTGGGCCAATAGTCATGAAAAGGTTGCACCTATAAAGTCCCTATGCACCTTTTCTAGGTTGTGTTTTAATTATAAGGAGCCACAAGAGTATCCAAGGCTCCTCCCAAACGCATCGGCTGTTCATGAACATTAGACTGAACCGCCTTGATGTATTGGAAATAAGAGGTTCCTGCGAGGGCCTTCTGGCTCATGAAATAACTTGGAGAATCTTCTGTGATAAGCAGGAAATAGTCAACTAGACATGATCCCACCAAATGCCCTGTGACAAGACCTATCTATGCACACTATTACTCCAAATTTGTGGAAGATCTACATGATATAGGCGTGGGAGACCTACCTGATTATGACGCATTGTCCGGTGAGTGCCCATGCATGTGTGTGTAATCCATGTATATGTTGTTTGGGTGACGGGTTCTGATTGAGTGCCAGGTGAGGGTGTGTACTCCTGAGTGTTATGGGTCACCCATGTGCTTCCTCCAATACATTCACGTGCCTTTGATTTGGGTATGACAGTATCCCTTCTGCCCACAGTAGCCAATTAGCCCCACAGTACTGCTGTTGCCCTTGAACTATCATCTTGCAACAACATTGTTCTGATTTTTTCTGTGTTCATTCAGGCTGATTGTTTAGATCATCCCATTTTTCATATGCTTTTTTCATCCCCAATGCCACATATGTCACATGCTTCTGTCATTGTTTACACCCCACATTGTGCCACTTTAGTTACCTGGTTATGTGAATGATTAGACCATTCAGGGCGAGGGAGTATTGGCCTGCTTTTTGGTTATGTTGTCTGTCTGGTCAAAGCCGTAGTAAGATCATTGCCATAACGCAGGTATGGAAATGTGTGAATAGACAGCTGCGAAAGTTTGAAAATGATGTAAAATCACTTGAGGGACTGTATAAAAGCTGACTTTTGGACACATTAGACAGATAATTCTGCTGGACTAAAGGCTCTGCCTCTGCTGATCTCTTTCTTGGTAGATGATATGTGTCTATACTATTCTGACAAGATTTTCCTTACCATGAGTAAATCTGTGACTGCTTTCTTTTTATTTTTCCTCCCTTTTAATGATATGTAAATTAATTTCTTTTGATACTGATATATTTATTATTTCTTTTTATCACTTAGTAAATTTTGTAAATCTTGTAAATTAATCTAATTTTTTTCTTTGTATATGTGCTAAGTATGTGTTAAAGTTTTTTTCTAAACTGTATAAACAATCAAAGCACATTGTCTGATAAGTTCCACAGTAGAACATCATCTGGGGTACTTGCCATTCTATTGGCAGCTGGACACCACACCCACAATAAACAACCAATCAGAAAGTAAATACAAGGAATTGCAGCTTCTCTCCTCATGTACCCATCCTCCATTGCTTATTCTAATATCTGAGGTGACAAGCAGTATTCATTTCTATCATAGTACAATGGAAAACTGCATAGAATGGCTGGAGGAGAATTATCCTGCAAAAGAAGAAATTAAAAAAAGAAGATGCTCAAGAAAAGGAACCAGTAGAACATATATTAGATTCATGATTTATTTAGTCCATTCTTTAAATTTATTTAAAATGGCACTAACAATAATATTTTATTGAACAAATATCAGTCACCAAACAGATATCGTTTATCTAACTACTTTCAAATATCTATGCAACCAACACAAATATTTTTTTTAAGTGTATTATATCTTCAATTGTCTAAAAGATATTTCAAATATTTTCAAACAGATGAAGACGGCATTCAAGTATCACAAAGAATTAAACAAGAAGCACCACAAACACTACGCACAAAACGAATCATGGATTCATTAAAAGAATTAAAACAACTATTAATTAATGTTCAAAAAGAAGTGCAATCAATGAAAAAGGAAATTGAAAAATCATGGACAGTAAGAATTCATATAATTGGGCTAAGGAAGAAGATGTATCATGTGTTCAAACTAAAAGAAAAAGAAACCCCACAACCACATTTGCCCCCAAATAAACCTGTTTTTAACAAACTTTGTTTGCATATTTATTTCACGTTTTAAAGTATGTACACTTATATGTATTATTAATAATACAAAGTATTACCAATGTTACATTAACTGTTTACAAATTCTACACTCAATATATCTTTGAAAAAACATTCTAAGAAGTTGTCTACCCATATATATATATATATATATATATATATATATATATATATATATATATATATATATATATATTTTAAAGACATTTTTATAGCTGCGGCTACACAGCACACACTGTACCAGTGGCTGCTTATTAGCACATGGGATGGGTTTGGGATAGCTGAGGGTAAAAATTCCCAATCATTTCTATTCCTAAGCACAATCCTGAATACACCAATGACGCCCCATTTTGTGTAGCCGCAGCGATAGGATTGTGTATAGTTAGCATTCTGAGTATGGAATGTGAATGACTAAAGAGACAGTGTTGATACAATGGTAGTTAAAAGGAGTTATGTAAGGTAGATGATAATAGCCGGTCCAATAGCGCAGCGAGTAGAGCACTCGCTTTGACATCTTCAAATTCCGGCAGGGCCAAACTCAGCCTTTCATCCTTCCGAGGTAGATAAATGAGCACCACGCACCGTGGGTAATAATAAGCAGCGCTCAGATACCTGAGGGTTCGTAGTGCTATATAAATGCTAAAATATCATTATTATTAATAAAGAGCATGACAAATGTGCTAAAATACTACACTCAATGTACCCCAAAACAGTCCTTTTAAGGACTACTTATCACATATAAATATACAAATACAATTAAATAACATCTATCACATATAAATACACAAATACAATTAAATAACATCCAAAAACTTTTAAATAAATCATCGATCATAGCTGTGGCTAGAGTTCATTGACTTTTCTTCTGGCTCCGGTTACAATATGATACCTAAAGAAGCAAGTCACATAGGTTTTTATACATAGATACATATTTGCATGATAGATAATTCTTAGAAAGCTCTCTTCCAGGTAGGAACAGCATACATTTTTGGACATTGAGACCTATAGTAGTGGGTAATGTCAAACGAAACAGTGGCGACGCCCTGACCCAGTCATTGCTGTGATTGATCGTGCCTCTGAAATCCAACACCTCATTGGACAACACAGTAGCCGCGGTTATGCATCTATGTTTAAAATAAAAATGTCTTTCTATCTGTAAAATAAGAAAACATAATTAAAGAACACACACTTTAAGAAACACAATTTAATACACAGGTTTTTATAATCCTCATATCACGTATGCAGTGCATCACATGCACTCTATAAGATACAACATTTGTGCATACAACACTGTTGTTCTCTTTGCACATACTAATCATTGGATCAATAAATCCAACTTGGATTACAAAAAAACCATACAATAATATAAAAAAGTATTAAAACTGTCACTACAATAAATAAACAGCGATATATAAACTGGGTAAGAATAAACAGGGGAGATCATACTTATAGTAGTTGTAATAGAACGGATGAGGTAGGGTAAGTAAACTTGGAGACAAAGAGAATATAGGTTGGGATAAGTGAACTTGGAGAACAAGGGTTAGACAACAATCACACATGTATAAACACACAAACTTTAAAAATAATCTTTTTTCATTTGTTGTAGCATTGTCTTTTTCACCCCACAAAAAACCACCAATCTGCAAGTAACCCACTGCAGATAGTTGGAAATATTTCTAGATAAAAGGACACTGTTAAATAAATGGAGAAAATACTATGGACCTTGGGCAAAAAGACACTAAGATGTGGGCTTTCAAATGTTCCCTTTCAAAGCTTGGATACAGCTTGTTTCAGTATGACGCCACTGATAGTGAAGGAACCCTCAACTTCTGCAGCATTGTAATTGTTTATCTGTAAAGCGCTTATACACAAGTGAAGTGCTTCAAATCGCTTCAAGGTTGTAGGGAACAAGGGGATATAATCACCATTCTTAGGCCTTGAAGATTCCGAATGAACTAACAGCAAAAACTAGCAAACTAGGCTGGTGCATTTCAACTAGTATAAGTGTGTGACACAGAGTGGGGGGGGGCGTGTTTTTTTATTTGGGAGAGAAACATACAAGACAGAAGGGTTGGTCATAATGCGCCTATGCAGGCACAGCCAGCTAGGGAGGGGAGAGAGAGGGACAGATGAACATGCTAAGCTTAGTACATTCAAAGTCGTACAAGTGCGCAGGTAGAAGTGTGAGGTAGGGGGAGGTGGGCAAGTGCAACCAGTCCAGCAGGGGCCAGAATTAAGTGTAGAGTAGGTGTCACTCTTGTGGGATGTATTCCGAGTGCAGTAATGCAAGGCAGAGTGCGGAGGCCTGGAAGCAAGTGCAGGACTAGCGGGGGAGCATGGGACCTGTGAGGCTCTGGAGGTGCACCAGGCGACCAGTCAGCTGACTGAACGGGTTGGGGATGAGAACAAAGGAGGGAAGCAGGAGAGAAGAAGAAGGAGGTTAGCAACGGAGAGGGAGAGAGAAAGAGGAAGAGAAGAGGAATGTTTGAGGAGTTTCCGGAACTTAAGGCGGTCCGCTCAAGACGGAGAGAGACAGGTAGGCTGTTCCAGAGGGAGGCACATGCAGGGGATAAGGATCGAACCCCAAATATCTGTTTGGAAAAATGGCCCACCCGCAGAGAGTTGGAGGAGGCTGAGCGGAGGGCTCTTAAAGGAGAGTATTTAGGAAGAGAGCGCTGTAGATAGAAGGGCCCCAAGCCCCAGAAAGCCCTGTGAAGAGGGACTTGACCTTGATCCTTGCAGCCACAGGGAGCCAGTGGACTGATTTCAGTGCCGGAGGGATATGGTCCCTGGATTTGAGGCCAAGGATAAGTCTTGTGGTTCTGTTCTGGATAAGTTGAAGAGGTTGGAGGATAGAGGTTGGAAATTGACGAAGAGACCGTTTCAGCAGTCCTGTCTGGAGAGAACAAGGGCTCTGGAGACAGTGGGCCTCTGGGAAAGGTGAGAAAAGTTTGAATACCTCTGAGGAGGTGCAGCTGATAGTGGGACTTTTTGGACATGTCCAAGATGTGAGAAGAGAAGGAGAGAGTAGAGTCGAAAATGATCCCGAGATTTTTTTGTCTCACTATTGTCAATCCCTCAATTCCAATTTTCCCTGGCTCCCAATGTTTCAGTTATGAAAGTAATGTGCTGCCTAACCCACAAAGGGCTGATTCAGAGAGATGCCACACTAACCCATTGGGAAATGTCTCTCTCCAAAAATAATGTACATAGCCATCACTAAATCACTATCACATTAGGGGTATAATAAAAGTATAAAAACAGTTGCTATAATCAATTAACCTACAAATATAAACTGGTTGAGAACAAACGGGATATTATGCTAAAGAGTTACAATAGAGTGAATGGGGTAGCTTAAGTACATTTGGAAAACAAGAAAGGATGGGGTAGGTTAAGTAAACATGCAGAACAAGAGAGGATGGGGTAGGTTAAGTAAACTTGGACAACATGGGAAACAAACAGTTACACAGGTTGAAACAGTATCCATGAACAATCAGAATGAACCATCTGGTACATGTACACAAGGACAATGAATGTAGAAAAGCAATACCTCCTCCTTCCACGCTAATGTTTTGAATGTGGGTTGGCCTTACCACATTTCCAAAGACAATCACATATGGTACAGGTCCACTGGGACAATGTGATTAGTACCAACAAAAAAACACAATTTGTGTGGTATTGTCTTTTTAGTCTTAACATTTGTACTGTTTTATATTGTCCTCCCCTATTAGACATTTAAACATGTCTGACAATCATAGCAGCAATAATGCTGATATGGTATGGCTCCCCCATCCATCCCTACCCCTCAAAAAAATAAATCAAAATGAAGCTCACCAACTTGAGTTGAAAATACTTAAAAGTAAAAGAATACTGTTAAAAAAAGGAATAAAGTCCAATGAACAATGTGCAAAAACACTGTGAGAAGTGACCCTTAAAATAACCCTTCTGAAAGCTCAGGAACATAAGTGCTAAAAGAGTCACCTGGTGCATGTCCACTGGGATGATGTGGGTGATGCATATCGGAAATTGCACAAGCACCACAAAATGAAAATCCATGGGCCCCATGCAATACAATCACAGACAATCAGCACCTCATCTAGCAAGACCATCCACCATTGGGAAACCTCCAACAAATAGTCAACCCTCAACTTCTGCGGGTGCTGCTTCAATTCCACCTCTTGCGTAACTACTGGCCATCAATTTATCTGTTAAGAAAATAAAGCGTTCCATTAGCGACAATTGGGTTGCCACGAAAGATGAAACAACAGCAGATTGGCACAGAGGTACATCTACTTTGTGCCTAATTCTCTTTTCCCTTGAAAAGGTATTTCTTCAGTTTCTCTTCATCCACTCCTACATTTTGAATATTGGTTGACCTTTCACTGCACTTAACTGAATGACTTCTTCAGTAGCCAAAGAGCACCTGAGGTACTTGATATCCTATCAGCATCTGCCCACCATATAAACAATAAAATCCCAATCAGCAAATAAATGCAAAGAATCCAACTTTCTTTCAACAAATAATAAAAAAGCAGCCACAAAATCAAGGCAGATTAAAACAATGTCAAAGAATACCATCTGATAGGACAGGTTAATGTAACTAACACACACAAGACTCCAAATAAACCTTCAAGTCCGGCCTTGTAGCCACGGCTACATGTCAATTCTTATACAAACTCAAAATCAAACTAAGCCAACCTTTAAAACTTCAAATAAAACACGGAACACCTAAGCACATAGAATAGCAAGCACAAATGAAATTCTGTGCCGTATCATTCACATAACAATATTATTATTGCTTATATGCTGTAAGCGGGTGCATCTAATAAAATGGCAGAAAGCATTGATGCGCTTACACATGTGCTTTTTATGTAGACGTGGTTATAGAAAAGCCACTTCAGGGCTGTTTGCTGTTAGCCGCGGCTATGTGAAACAAATTATGAATAACAAAAATGTATTCCCACTCCCCCAAACTCCAAACATGTATCCCTAACATGCTTGCCAGACCCCCCTCCTCTTCCCATGGTCCTCCTCTACTCCCCTGGTCTCTCCCAATTCCTCAAAACATTCCATGCGTCTATGATGCTACTCCACCCAAAATGTCAGATAGCTGTGGCTACCACACGCCAACAAACAAACGACATGCTATTTGCCGATATATAGCTGTGGCTGCTTGCCGTGTCACATATACCCGGGGGTGTCACTTGCACACTCAGGTAACAACACAACATGCCCGGTGGTTGTGCGGTAGCTGCTGGTAAACACCCCAGCTGTTGCTAGGTGCGATCCTCAATACACCAATCACCCCAACCCCCTTATTTTATAGCTGCAGCTAAATACATAATTATGTTTTAAACAGTCTGAGTATGGAATCTATATGACAAGATACAGTACGGATAGAATGCTACTTAAAAAGTCTCAACACAAAATAAATGACTGCTCATGGAGTTATTTAAAGTGGATGATGATAAAGGAAATGATGGTTTTTATACTTTCCAAAATCAAAACCACAAAAAGAGGACTATATTTACTAACCAAAATACTAAAATGGCTGACACATTTTGACTGTAACCTATCACAGACAAGTACATAATTACAACAGCAACATCAACCAATTACAGACACCAAAACACACACATCATACATATCCTAATATTACAAATTACTAGAAATTCAAACTTTAAATAATTGTTGTGGAAACAGAGAAAGACTGCAGATATCATGGCTGGTTTGAAAATAGTGTGGCTGATTGGAGACAGTTGGCTGTTTTGCTTACTCGCTTTTTGTGAGAAACTAAATATTAACATGGACCTTGGTTTGAGAGATTTTGCAACTAAATGGTTTGGATTGCGGTGAATGCTTTGATTCTAAGTTTTTCCAAAACTGGTTTCTCTGAAAAGTACAGAGCAGTCAGGCGTCATACTAATTAATTGTGGAGGCAATGATTTGGGGAATTTACGAGGTGTTTCTCTTACTTTATTGATGAAACAAGACTTCGAAAAACAAATGGGATTTTTTCCTCATATCATCTTTCAGGCCGATTCATGGAATTAATGTGTGCTGAAAATTTCCACGCAAGCGTGCAAAAGCGCGCAAATCTCAGCGCAAGTGCGGAAATCGCAGCGGAACCCGCACACAGCGATTCATGGAAGTGTGTGCGCATGTAAATCCATGGATGTGTGCCAAAATCCTGCGTGGTGCACGCTGGCGAACACGTCTTCAAACAGCGTGCACTACGCGCACAGCGAAAGCGCACATAGCGCAGCGCACAGAACAAAAGTAGGTGTAACACGGGGCGTAACACGCAGAATGGGGAAGAACGCGTGAAAATGTGGGCATCACGGGGGAAGTACAGGAGGCAAATGCGCGGAACGTCCACACGCGCGCCTACAACACATATTCATGGAATCGAACGGGGCTAATGCGCGCGCCAAAAAAGATTCGCTAATCCGAAAACACGTACGCCAGCAGGAAGCTGGCGTATGTGGACCTGCGCAGCATAAAAGTGTGCGCAAACAACAAACAAGCTCTGACGCTAAGATAAATATACCGTTCCTTGCAGCAGTGGTTGTGGGATACCGCAGGAGGAGGAGGAGGATAGTCAGGCCCAGAATATTTACACCCAGAACCAGCCTTTTTGGGATGCCTGATGACCAGGTGTATGGGAGGTACAGGTTTCCACCTCACATAATACTCAACCTGGTGAGTGAGTGGGAGGATGACCTCACATCACCCACCCTGTTCTCCCAAGCACTGAGCCCCCTTGAAAAGGTGCTTAATGTACTGCACTTCTTGGCCACTGGATCATTTCAGCGAACAAGTGCTATAGTGGGGGGGGTGTCACAGGCCACGCAGTCACACTGCCTACACCAGGTGTTGGCCATCATAACTGCACGCCCATCAGTCCGCAGGCACATATACCTGCCCAGAACACCTGCAGAAAGGCAAGCTGCCGTCCAGGATTTCTATGGGGTGGTACATTTCCCCAAAGTGCTAGGTACCATTGATTGCACCCATGTGGCTCTACGTCCCCCCAGGGCAATGGAGCACATCTATAGAAACCGCAAGCACTGGCATTCCATCAACGTGCACCTAGTATGTAATGCCAAGGGAATCATCACCTCAGTATATGCCAACTATCCAGGGTCCACCCATAACAGTTTCATTTACAGATTGTCAACCCTAAACCGGGACCTAGAAGCTGGGCGGCATGGTGATACATGGCTGCTTGGTGAATATAAATGCCACTGCACATGCATGTCAGATACTGAATAATGTCACAAACCCACTAATGATACCCATCACCACCTCCACAGGGAACAGTGCCTACCCTCTGAGCACCCACATGATGATGCCAATTCGGAACCCCACCACACCATCCAAGGTAAGATACAACACAGTCCATATTGCAACCCGGGGCATAGTGGAGCGCACATTCGGAGTGCTCAAGTCACGCTTTCGCTCCCTTGACCGCTCTGGTGGGCAGCTGCTATACTCTCCCCCAGTAGTGTGCAGCATCATAGTGGCAGCATGTGTGCTGCACAACGTTGCAACATGCCGGGGCCTGCCAGTGGACATGGTGGTGCCCCCACATCCCCAACCACATGCACGGCCGCTGCGCATGGGAGGGGAAAGGGCACGTGGTGAGGCACCCCATACGCAGCTGGTGGCTAATTACTTCACCTAAAATCACTCCCCTGTGGAGTGCACACAGCCCTGGCACATACCAGCTGACAATCAATGATGATGACATAAGGGATAGTCAACTGTCACAACCATACCAGCCTGAGATTGGTCACCTGGAAGTGTTACATTGTGTGCATCCCTACCTACCGAAACACCACCAATGCTGTGTCATTCTAAGACATACATCTATGTTGCTAAATTGATTACCCCCTTGCAAAATACAACATGAAAACAGCGCCATGTCACCCAACCTCTCCCCAGCTCTGCCACCCAACACACCATGGCATGTCATGCAATGTGAAAGCAAACAAAGCAATGCACAATACCTGACACAAGTGTCACAAAGTGCACTGTCCCAAATGGAAACTGCCCACAGACAATATGCTCCCAGTAATCAATAACAAACAGCACACATGAACAAATATTTACCACCAACACAATACAGCAACACACCATGAAACATTGCAAAAACATGACAGTACTAAGTCAAAGTAGTGGTAGTCTTACAACTTGAATAAGCCAGCACATCGACCCCTTCCAACTGTAGAGTGTTGCTGCCACGCAAATGTGTCAGTGTACTGCATACAACATGAACTCCATCTGCTAAGGAGACGGCCTTGTGAAAACATGAGGAAGGAACCTGCAAATTAGGAGGAAGACATGGATGCACAAGCCATATCAATACACCATGCAGTGTACAATACAACAACAATACCCACTAGGGATGTCCACAAAGTATTGACTACAGACTGCCCACACAGCCCAATGTCACTGTGTAAATCACTGTCACTTGGTCAGACCCTTTGCAAGCCCATGGAAACGGGAAGCAGGAGGGGTGTGTGTGTCATGAACCCAAGCATCTAACCCAAAGTCAGGACAAGCCTGCATGTGCCCAGCGGGAATACAGTAGATGCCCACGGGAGCCACACAAGGCAACACACTGTAAAAAAAATAAAAATAAATGGCCATGTGGGGACCAGTGGAGGGGGAGGCCACACAGGAGGTTCGAGGACAGGGTGCACACCAACACCCACCTGCGTGGATGTTGCGAGAAACAAAATACCTCCATGGGCTCATGGCCTGCACGGCTATGCCATTGTGGGAGAACTGCTGTCGCTCTCTTCACCCTCTGCTGCTGCATCAGGAGCTGGTGGCACTATGGGAGGCAGCCCACGCAAAGCCCTGGTATGGTCCTCCATGGCAGCAAACATGCGGGTCTGGAAGGTCTGATTCTGGAGGATTAAAGTGCAGAGATCCCCATGCAGCACCTCACAGGTTGCCTGCACTTCTGCACACATGGCCTCGCGTGATGCCCGGATCTCCTCACGTCTTGCCTGCAGCTCAGCTGAGAGTGAACGTGTGAGCTGCTCCAGCTGCTGTTCTGCCCTAACATTTCGGGAAGCCTCAAGTTCAAGCAGACTCTGCCTGAGGTTATGGAGTTCTACCCTCAGGGCTTCTCTGTGGCCCAGTGACTCTATTGATATGGATTTGCGCAGAGTCTCCAGTGCCGCCCGTCGGTCCCTGTTAGACGCCAACATGTCTTCCCTGTGTGATTGGCAAATGGAGTCTGTTGCCTGCTGTTGTTGCTCCATCTGCCTTTAAGGGGGGATAATGGAAGTGGCCACCCTCTCCATTGCCTGAGCCATCATTTCTACTGATGCTGCCTGTTAGGTTGCCAAACCGTACATGGAGTTTTCTCATACAGTATTGCCTGGTGGCGCACGGCCACCGCGTCGGCGGGCACCACACCTGTTCGGGGCAAGGCGATCTGCACCTTGCTGTGCTGGCACTGCCTGAGGCTGCAGGACTGCATTCCCCCTCTGATCTGCTGGCCCAGGATCAGATGCTGTGGAGTGTGACCCTGCATCCGTAACTGCCAAAGGCGGACCTACCAACATTGACATCCCCATAGAGGCTTCTACCCCTGGTGCAGGTGGGTTGGACAGAACAGAATCCCTGCCAGAAGCACTGACATGCGACAGCACATAAGTCTCATCATCCAACTCAGCACCTGTATAGAGGTCTGGGGAGCTGCACCCAGAGATACCCCTCAACAGTATGGTCTGCAGTACAAAAGTGTTTTTACCCACCACCACACCACGTCCCCCACTGGTGCTTGGTCGTGCCTGAGAATCCTCCTGGGTCTGCACCATCTCCTGAACCTCACCAGCATCAAGTGCGTCGTCACCTGCAAAAACATGAAATACAAGAAATGGAAACAGGCATGAGCACCATAGCAAACACATAGGCCTGACAAGACAGAGATCCTGTACAGGGTTTACACATGTCCCACATGACTATAACCCTGGCATGCATGCACTGTCAATGGGTTGGAAGGGTAGTCAACAAGGCAGACAATGTAGCACTGGCATCACACATCAGCCTGTGAGTGGCATATCCAATACACATACATGACACATGCCAGCACACAGATGTCAAGTAGCATAGCCATGGTAAATTAGACAACTACAGCGATATGTCAGTGAATGAGTACTGTCACACATCCATGTCACATGGACATGATGAGAAGATTAATGCAGAAAAGTGTTGCAAAATATGCATGTGCCACACACTGCAACACATCCATTGTACAATAAGACAGTGATTGTAGGCAGATGTACACATCAATGGTTGGTCACTTCAACATGACAGGAAACAACTATCTTGTTCCACATGCAAACAGGCCCTAAAAATAAATTTCAGCAGGCCAATACTCCCTCGCCCTGAATGGTCTAATCATTCACATAACCAGGTAACTAAAGTGGCACAATGTGGGGTGTAAACAATGACAGAAGCATGTGACATATGTGGCATTGGGGATGAAAAAAGCATATGAAAAATGGGATGATCTAAACAATCAGCCTGAATGAACACAGAAAAAATCAGAACAATGTTGTTGCAAGATGATAGTTCAAGGGCAACAGCAGTACTGTGGGGCTAATTGGCTACTGTGGGCAGAAGGGATACTGTCATACCCAAATCAAAGGCACGTGAATGTATTGGAGGAAGCACATGGGTGACCCATAACACTCAGGAGTACACACCCTCACCTGGCACTCAATCAGAACCCGTCACCCAAACAACATACACATGGATTACACACACATGCATGGGCACTCACCGGACAATGCGTCATAATCAGGTAGGTCTCCCACGCCTTGGATCTGTTCCTCTGTGACGAAGGTCCCAGCAACAGAGTCATGTTCAGTGAGTTTGTTGTCCTCTGGTGGAGACCCACCGCCAGTCACCAGAGTAGCAGCATGATATGAGGCCAGCTTGTTCTTTGCTCTGCGTTTCAGGTCATTCCACCTCTTGTAGCAATCATCAGCTGTGCGCCTGACAAATCCAAGGGCACTTATGCGGTCCACGATGGTCTGCCAGTGTGCCCTACGTTGACCATGTGTGGTCTTGCACCCTGCAGTCACCACCATTTCACGGCTATGTGCCGAAAAATAGGTCACAAGTGCATCAAGTTCGGCGTCATTAAAGCTAGGCTTCCTTGATGTGCCGGAGTGTGTAGCCGTGTGATGGGGTCTCAGCCTGTAGTGCCAGAGCACCCTTCTTCCTCTTTTTCAAAGGTGGAGCGGAGCCTGAATGGCTTACGCCGCTCTGGTCAGCAGGGGCAGAAGCGTTGGCCGACTGGGTACTAGGAGTGTGCTAAGGCACAATGACCATAGGTCTTGGTGCAGGCATTGGCTGAAGTGTGATGTTGGCAGGTGCAACGTCGGTTTGATGGACCTGGACCGACTCTGCTCTGGCTGGGAGACTCAGAGCTGGGGTGGATATAGCTGCAGCTGCCCCTGCAGCCTCCCCACACTGCCTACTTGGGGCAGCAGATGACATCGCTGCGCCAGATCCACGTGGCTTGGTGACACCAACTTGCACCACCACACGTGGCTTAGACTTGCTGACCTGGAAGTCAGCCTGGGAGTCATTGTGTGCCGGGTCAGGTGCCACAATGGGCTGGTCCAACAAGGGCTGAGCTGGGATGGTGTCAGCTACGTTTCCCACAACCATGGGGGGGCATGGGTGTCCCTGATTGGTCCTCCACACATGGGGGTCTAAGGGCACCCTTCAAATCCTGGCCACGTCCCCTAGCGCACCCACCATGCCCACCTTTTGGAGGTCGGCCCCCTTTGCCTCCCTTACCGCTTGGTCGCCTCCCAACCATGGCACTGATGTTGTTGTGCGTATGGGAGTAGCAGTAAACGATTGTCCTGGGCAATTGGGGGTGAAAGGGGTAGGGTACTAGATGGAATTCGTACCCTAGTGCTCTAGCAAGGCTGTCTGTGACCCCTGGGGGAAGATGACGGGTCACGCAATGCACAGGCACCCCGAAAACAAAAAATAACGTGCACGCAACCCCTCGTAGACCACGTGCGTGGAAAAATGAACCCGCACTACACTGTGGCATCCAGGAACACAAAAATAAGCATACGCGTGTTACAAGCAGCCTACAATGACCTCTGAAGGGGTATCCGACACACGGGGCAAGCACAGTTGGTAAATACGTGCGCGACTCACCGTCTGCCTGGAAAAAGAACGTGCAAAAGACGCGCGAGTTGGCAACACCCCCACCAAAAGAAGAATTGTACGCTGTCTTTGAAGACAGGACAAAAGAAGAAGTGAACGCTGTTTGAGGAAACTGGCCCAACAAAAAAATGAACGCTGTCAGAGATAACAGGGACTAAGAATTTCAAACACTGTGAAGTAATCGCGTGTGAACCGACAAGAAGTACAGAATTCACCCACTCACTCTCCACAAAAAGCACGTACAAGGAAATGGGGTCCTACACGTACCTTTTAAAGCGGCCCAGACGTACAACGTCACTTACGCGTGTACGCGTTAAGGCCCTTTCCTCCAATTACACGAGCTGACACTTGGACGTGCAGTTTTTGGACGTGTACGATGAACATGCACCCGTGTTGAGGGCAACGCCCGCGCGTGTCACGTCACATACACGTAGGCCCTTTCCTCGGATTACACGCATTCACACACAGACGTGCAGTTTTTGTCACGCGCCATGAGCCACTATGCCCACGTCACGAGGGAAACGGCCGCGCGCATAACATCACAGATGCGCTTACGCACTAAGGGCCTTTCCTCGAATTACAGGCAGACGTGCAAGATTTTCACATGCCAAATCACTCCGTATCAAGCTGGCCATTCAACAACACACGGAAGACCACGCTCCTGCCCAGAAGGCCGAATTACTGCTCCCCAGAACCCCGAGCACGCTCCCACCTGCCATCTGCTGCTGCCTGCCTGCTGCCCATGTGCCCTGCTATTTGGTGCCTGCACATCAGCCAGGGTTCCAGTTGCTGTGTCCACCCCTGCTGGAACAGAAGACACCCGACTGGGATACCATCGCTCCACAGCCCAGCCCCAGGACCCAGTTGCCCACCCACGCCTGCCTCGGGGGTCGCCATGTCGGGGCAAACACCATCTGAGACCACTGGCGACCCCCAGCCAGAGAGGCAGAGGGCCACCAGCTTCAGTGTGAAGGAAGTTGGTGTCCTGGTGGAGCATGTCCTGGGGCATTATTATGCCCTCTTCGGAACATCACGCGCCAACAAGGAAGGACGGGAGAGGATCTGTGGCAACCCAAGACATCAAGCACGTCAAGAAGCGCTGGGAGGACTTCAGGTCCAGGACCCTCCACAAGGCCCGGCGCCTCGCGGAGGGGGGCCGGGTCAGCATGAGTTACATCCAGATGAGGGTCCTGGAACACGTATGCCCAGCACTCCACGCCCAGATCATTCGGAGGAAGACCCGTCTGGAGTTGAGCGCTAAGTGGCCAAGCACTGGTGTGTGAGACAGGGCATATTTCAGTGTGCTGGTAGTCTGATACTTGCCTGTATGTTTGACATGGGCCATGTATGGATGTGTGTGTGCAGGGACATCATGGTCATGCATGTGAGACCAGTAATGTGCGAACCACATGGTTGGTGCATGAGTTTCAAGGCAACATGGGGAGCTGTATGGCAAATGCACACATGAAAGCATTCCAGTGTCTGTTCTTGCACATGGTGGGGGTTTGAGGGATGGATGTTGCTGTCATGTACATGTATGGTGCACATGTGTGTGTGTGTGAGAAGTGTGCCTGTGACTTCGATACGCCATGGATTCATGACACATGTCTGTGATGAAGTGTACATTCACTCATGCAGTGCGGTCACCGTTGTATGCACTGTGTCTATCCACTGTGTCTGTGGTGTACAAGGCATGATGCATGACCCTCCGGTGATGTGTGTGCATGGGATCAGTGTGAGCCATGATGCATGTGAGTTTGAAGGCAACATTTTGATTAATAGAGGCCCTTGTACATGGATGCTGATGTTGATTGCAGGCGCCATGCCTGTTTATGCATGTGTGTTGCGTGCATTCACCCATGTGTTGTGGAGGCACAGGATGGAAGTGACATTAGACACTGCCACTCATGTGTTATTGCTTCCTGTCTAGGGGAATATTGTACTGTACCCTGATGCTTGTGTTCTATGTCTCCCTCTACGTAGCGTCAAGTGAAGAAGAGAGCGGAGACGGCGCTGTGGAGCCAAGCGGCGGGGATGCCTCCACTGGGCGGCGACGCAAGGCCCAGTCACCCTCCCAGGACTTGCCATCATCCGGGAGGGGGCTAGTGCCGCGTCTGCTACTACGGTTGTGGCGGAAGGGCCGGGTGAGCCCCCACAGGGGCTTGCAATGGCGGAAGACGGTACGGAGACATCCAGGTTGATGGTCTCCACAGAGGAGGAGGAGCCCGCTACTGAGCCGCACATGGGGCCTGGTGGGGGTAGTACCACTGGTGCAAGTGGTGCAGTCCAGGGCGAGGGTCAGGAGGCAGCACAGGTCACCGCAGAGGGGCCTGTGCATATCCCTGTCCTTGACCCTGTGACTGCCCCACCATGCACCAGCAGGGATGCCCCGTCCCAGGCCCGTCCGGAGGTAGGGGAGAGTGCCATGTCATCTGCCTCTCCACTACCTGTGGATGAGGTGTCCAACGAACGTATGGGCTCCGTCCTGATTGGTGTCGTGTTGCGCACGCGTGACATTCGTGATGACGTGCGTTCTTCCTGGGTGGAGAACGCACACCATCACAAACAGCAGCGTCACGACGTGGCACTGTTGGGAGGGGCCCTGGTTGGTGGGTTCCTACATATGACGCGCACTCTGGCGGACCTCTCCTGTGTGGAGACTATGTGCCAGTCGTTCTCCCTGCCATCTTCCGGCCCAGATTCCACCAGGGCCCCCTGTGGACCTGGCCTGCCGAACACAGCCAGCTTGGTGGAGATCCCATCCCTGCCACAGTCGGGAGTCGGCAGTCCAGCAGGGGTGGACATCACAACTGGAGACCAGCTGATGGAGGATGTGCAGGCATCATCGGACAGGGCACATGGACAGCAGCAGCAGCAGGAGCAGGCTCTAGGTGGGAGCAATGATGGCTCGGGGCCATTGACATCAGAGGGGCAGGCATCGGCCAGAGGGCAGGAGAACCCTGGAATGGATGTGTCTTCCGTGTGGCTGCGGTTTGGCCAGCGTATAGGTGTGGAGCGGCGGCGGGCGGAAGAGGCGCGGCTCACCATGGTCAGGGCGGAGTTCTCCACGCATCGGGCATTGAGGCGGGCAGAGTGCCTCGAGGCGATTCGCAGGGAGTTGGAACAGGCCATGAGTGCCTCTCTGCGAGACCTCGGGGCCAGGACAGAGGCCCTCCAATAGCAAATAGACATGGAGTTCGATGATTCCCTAACCGAAAACATCACTGAGTGAGCCGCAGGACTTGCCTGTCGCCATTGTAAATAGTTTATAGTGTTAGGTTTCCTTTTATTTTTTTATTTTGGGGCTTTTGGACTATGCCCCACACTTTTGTAAATAGTTTTTTTGTTAGGTAGGTTATTAGATAGGTTTCATTTGTTTCGTTGGGCTCATGTCCCTTGAAAATTGTATTGTACATTGTTGGACGTTGGATTTATTTGGACATTTTAATTTCATTTCACCATGGATCAATGGATTTACCTTTTTGCGTTTCATTTGGATTTGGTTTGGTGGCCAGAGAGTTTTGGCCATTTTTCTTTTGGATTACTTGGGTTTTTTTGAGGATTTTATTTTTTTTATTTGGACATGCATTTCATTTCATGTTTGCCATTATTTTATGCTTTAACTACTTTCAATTGGTTTTCATGTTAATACATTTTTATCTTTTACTTCAATGTGTGGGATTCACTCATTGGGTTCATGCATGTTGACATGTGGGTTTACTCAATCAATGGCAACCTGTGTGTGTGTGTGTGTGTGTGTGACGGACATGTGTTGATGTACATAGTTGACTTTTGGTTTGTGTCATGAGGTGGGCATGTCACTGTTGGGGGGTGGGGGTGCAGGGGGACATGAGTGGGACATGAGTGGGGGCCTGCTGGCAGGTGCCCCTCACTGCTGGGGTGTGGGGATGCTGTGGGACATGAGTGGGGGCCTGCTGGCAGGTGCCCCTCACTGCTGGGGGGTGGGGGTGCTGGGGTACATGAGTGGGACATGAGTGGGGGCATGCTGGCAGGTGCCCCTCACAGCTGGGGGGTGTGGGTGCTGAGGGACATGAGTGGGACATGAGTGGGGCCTGCTGGCAGGTGCCCCTCACTGCTGGGAGTGGGGGTGCAGGGGGACATGAGTGGGACATGAGTGGGGGCCTGCTGGCAAGTGCCCCTCACTGCTGGGGGGTGGGGGTGCTGGGGGACATGAGTGGGACATGAGTGGGGGCCTGCTGGCAGGTGCCCCTCACTGCTGGGGGGTGGGGGTGCAGGGGGACATGAGTGGAGGCCTGCTGGCAGGTGCCCCTCACTGCTGGGGGGTGCAGGTGGACATGTGTGGGGGCCTGCTGGCAGGTGCCCCTCACTGCTGGGGGGTGGGGGTGCTGGGGGCCATGAGTGGGGGCCTGCTGGCAGGTGCCCCTCACTGCTGGGGGGTGGGGATGCAGGGGGACATGAGTTGGTGATTATATTGCAAGGTGACATGTGGCTTGGCTGGGGGGCATGCCCATGGTGGATGGGCTGCCTGCGGGACATGACCAGGGGTGCAGGGTAGTCCCCTGTGGTGTGGGCTGCCTGCAGGGGCCATGGAGGGGGTAGAGGAGACACCTGGGAAGACCCACACTGCCAATTCACGTGTAGGACTCCCCGCGCACCACACTGGATACACGTACCCCGCTCTGACAGCAAAATCGCGTGTGAAACTTCACGCGCACCCCTGAAATACACGTAACCCGCTCTGACAGCAAAATCACGTGTGAAACTTCATACGCACCCTCGAAATACAGGAACCTCGCTCGCACAGGGCAAATCGCGTGTGAAACTTCCTGCGAACCCCAGTAATACACGTACCCTGCTCGCACAGGGCCAATCGCATGTGAAACTTCCCGCGAACCCCAGTAATACACGTACCCCGCTCGCACAGGGCCAATCGCGTGTGAAACTTCCCGCGAACCCCAGTAATACACGTACCTCGCTCGCACAGGGCCAATCGCGTGTGACACTTCCCGCGAACCCCAGTAATACACGTACCCCGCTCGCACAGGGCCAATCGCGTGTGAAACTTCCCGCGAAACCCAGTAATACACGTACCCCGCTCGCACAGGGCCAATCGCGTGTGAAACGTCCCGTGAACCCCAGTAATACACGTACCCCGCTCGCACAGGGCCAATCGCGTGTGAAACTTCCCGCAAACCCCAGTAATACACGTACCCCGCTCCCACAGGGGCAATCGTGTGTGAGACTACCCGCATAGCGTGGTACGTGTATTCAGAGGGGCGCGCAGGGAGCTTTACAGGTGTTTTCGAGGTTGTGAGCCTGTGCGCCATGTACGGGATTTGTGCGCTGTACATGGCGCATGGTGAGGGGTTGGGGGCGTAACTGGCGCTGCTGCAGGGTCGATGCGCCACTCTGCGCCACGGCTGGTTTTGGATGTTAAGATCCATGAATACGCTGTGCGCGGAAATGGATTTTAGCGCACGCGACTGGTGCAGAAAGTCGCACGCGTACACTGTGCACCAGCCGTGTGTGCCACTTGTGCGCTGAATTCTATGAATTACCCCGTTTATCTTTTGCAATCTGACTCAGAGGGAAAAATGGAGATGCACCACCAGATTTAATAATAGCATTGAAAACTCATGGGGAAATGTTAATAAAGTAGTTTCAACATTCATGAGAGACAACAACCAATCATGGATTTCAAACAACAACATACAGTAGACATGATGGAGTACACCTGACCGATGAACGAAATGCAGTGTTCCTTCATAACCAAAACAGTACTCCAAATGTGCTAAATTACTACGCTCAATGTATCCCAAAACTTATCACATATAAATATACAAATACAATAAAATAATACCAAAAGCATTTTTCTATATAACCGCGGATACAGTTCGTTGACTTTTTTTATACCCGCAGTTACAACATGTTAGTGGCAGGGTTGCAGTTGCTCAAGTATGGTTTTACATGTATATACATGTTTATGTAGTAGACAGTTCTTAAAAAGTACTCTTTCAGGTACAAACAACTTTTTCAGTGCCTAGAGTCCTGATAGCCACGGGTAATGACAATTGAACATGCAGCTACAACCGCCAGTCGTTGTTGCTGTTGACTGCGCCTCCAAAGCTCAATACCCCATTGGGTTGTACGGTAAACACGGTTATGGATCTATGTTTAAAACAAAATAAAGTACATATATATCTACGCTCAATGAGAATAAAGAGATGGGAGTATGGTTAATATATGAGGTGTACAGAAGCTGTGAATACATTCACTACATATAGAAAAGGGAAGATACAATAATATCCTTCTTTCTGTAAAAAAGAACACGTAATTAGTTAGAGAACACACACACTTTAAGAAACACAATTTAATACTAACGTTTGTTCGAGCCTCATATCTCATATGTAGTGCATTGCACTGCTGTTCTCTTCACACATACTAATCATTGGGTCATTGGAGAAAAAAAATGCAAGGTGCATAAAAAAAAACATACATGGACCTTGGTCTGACAAATTATACAATGAAATGGTTTGGATAGTGTAGAATGCGTTGGTTCCAAGTGTTGTGCAGTCTGAGAAGTACAGGGTAGCCAGACATCATACTAATTCATTGTGGAGGCAAAGAATTGGGGAATGTACTTGGTGTGTGGCTTACTTTAATGTTGAAACAAGAATTGGGAAAACCAATGGAACTTTATCCTCACACTGTCCTTATCTTTTCCAATTTGAGACAGAAGTAAAATGGAGATGGATCACCAGATTTAATGGTAAAATTGAAAAATCACGGAGAAATGTTAATAAAATAGTTTCAGCTTTCATCAGAGACCACAACCAACTATGGATTTCAAACAACAACATACAGTTTTACATGGCCAATTTGTATAGACATGATGGAGTACACCTAACCGTCACTTCCTCCCAACTGCAGCCAATTTTGTCTACACCTGATCTATAAGATTGCCAAGAACATGACAACAAAGAACCATTGTATTGGGGAATTTTTGTTGTTTTTTTGATCAAGATGACGGAAAGTAATGAAAACACCATTATTGGTTGTTACAGTTCAGACCAATTTCGGGTACATATGACCTGCATCGGAATGTGGATACATCCTCACATCTGAACCACCCCCACAGAATACATAGTGGAGGTGAGTCAGATTATGACTATTTGTCAGCCGGTTCACATACATTCATTGTACGAGTAAAATATGAGAGGGATGACAAAGAGAGTTAGAGTGATTTTTGAATTGTTTTTATAGGTGCCGTGGCTCACCCTACCAATTGAGACAGGACATAGAAAGGTTGCTGGCTCTCCCGTCCTGAAGAAGGTTGCTGTACTGGGGGACTTAAACAACATGTCCAGAGACAACTAAAACACGTGTAGATGATTTAAGTCTGTGAGTTTAGCACTACACAGACTGTGTTACCAAGTAGTAGACCTCAAGAACTAAATGAACTGTAAATTTAGAAAAGGTTTATCTAACTTGAGTTGTTAGAGAGAGACGAGATATATAAGTATGGATGTGATGCTGGAGTGAGTGTGAATGAATGGTAGGAGAGTGGAGTGGTGAGTTGGGGAATCTGTAACCAGCCCTAGAATATGTACAGGGATTTGGAATTAAATAATCTTTGTGAAAACTTTGTGTAAAACTGTATTTTTAAATGTTTGTGTTTTAATTAAATTGAATTGATAAAATGTTGAAAAGACTTGTTTGTCAGTATTTGTAAAAAGACAAACTGAACATTGGAGGTCATCCCTCTCTTCCACTGGTCTATTGTATATTGTTTGTCCTCTTATTGGGTGCCTGACTGAAGAGACACTGCCCCTGGATGAGGTAGCGGATTGCTAGCTGCTGGACGTGGGACACTCGCTGTGGCCAGGCTGATACCCGACAGCACTCCAGACCTGCTTTGCTGGGCTCTGGGTGGCAGAGCGTTGATCCGACCAGAGTATTTCCCCACTGACTGCACCCTCTGTCTCCTGTCTGTGTGGTCTGAGGCTGAGAGTCCTGATTACCCGCCGGTGCGGTACACCATATCTCTCCACATTAATGCCTGCGCCCTGCGGCTGTGCAGCCTCCTTGATCGGTGCACCCTGGAGGACGACTGACTTCAGAGCAACGCACCCCTGGGCATTCCACTCTTGTGCCCCCGTGCCGGGACTGACAGAAGGTTCCTGCAGCTGAAGTTTATCTTGAGCCCAATAGTACGCGAGCCGACCTGGTTTGCCTCACCGGGAACTACCGGCGACGTCTGCTGCAACAGACACTTGATGAAACGGGCCATCCCGGCTCCTGCTCTGTAATGCACTGTGAACTTTTGCCCTGTGCTGGCTGTGCCGTATGCACGTTACTCTCCCCAGGCTCAATTAAAGACCTGACTGTATTGGATTGGGGCCATACACTGGATTATTCCTGCTGGCACTCCTGTGGTGCTGCTTTACTCTGCTGGTCCCTGCTTGTAGACAACTCTACTACAACTAAACTGGACCGTGTGTTCCCACCAGACTCTGGACCATGTACCAGCCAGCGTGAGTTCGAAAGATCTGCTCCCCGGTCTGTTTGCTCTATGTAACTGGTAGCTGCCACTGGTGCGCGCTATCCCCGACCTGCCTCATAGGGCTCCGGCGATTACACCGTGCGACTGCTGTGATTGAGCAGTAGCAAATGCTGAACAACCTCATGCTGGACTGATGTTGTTACTCCCCAGGTACTTGCACACGACTGGAGCTCTCTGTACTACGACCTTGCCTTTTGGACAATTGTCAGTGTCCCTCTGCCCCGGTTGCCCCGGTCCTGTCCCATCTCATACTGACTGCCCTCACAGGTGCTTCCTCCATCTACAACAACATACTTTGCTTATCTGGACTACTTGTCTGTGGAGCCCTCGGCCCGTGTACTGCTCACCACTGAGGCACGTGGCACCTCTTGGACCAACTGCGGACTGATTGTGGTCTTGGATCCCGGTGAAGGGGCCCACTGCCCTTTATACTGGGGCACACCAGATCATCTAACACCGCTACGCCATTGTTATTGCGAGCATCGCACTGCCGTTTGACCCTTCCTCCTGAACTTCTGCGTCGGCCTCTGGGCCTAACAGGATACAATCGCTGTTGCACAATATTCCCTCATCCTCTCCTAGGACGAGCGTAGCCACCACATACCTTTCAGCTATCCTTCCTGTGCTGGCTTTCGCCATGACTAAAGAGGAAAACAAGAAGCAGAGTACCATGAGCATGTTCGCTAAAACCAATGCTAAGGAACCTGAGGCCCCCAATGATTCAGCTTCGGGCTCAACCTTCTCCGATGGTGGTGAGCCCACCGAAATAAAGAAAATGATGGAATTTATGTGCAAAGGCTTTACCACCCTCAACAGAAAGTTGGATGACATGAGTGGGACGATTAAGGCCTGGATGGAAAAGACAGATACTCGAGTCAACGAGGTCGAGAACAGAGTCAGGGTAGCTGAATATGATATAATGGCACTCAGGACCGACCATACCGTGCTTACCAGGCGGGTGCCGGAAATCAGCAAGAAGAATGAGGATCTGGAGTCAAGGTCCCGGTGTAACAATATACACATTATTTGGGTGCCCAAGGACAACATATCCAGGTGTATGGAAGACTTTGTTGAGCACACCCTCTTCTCCTTGATAAACGGCCTGAAGCTATTGCCCCAATTCGCAATCGAGCGAGCCCACCGATCTCCGACGACAAAGCCCAGACCAGTGGCCCCACCCCGCCTGATCATTGCTATAGTCTTAAACTATTGCGACTTCAATGCATTGCTACGGGCTGCACGAGCAAAGGGTGAGCTGCTGCTTGGTTCAAATAGGGTCTATCTCTACCCTGACTTTTCTGTGGCGGTGCAAAGCGAACATAAATCCTTTCTTCTGGCAGTGAAGAGAATCCTTTCTTGGCTCTGCAAACTCAATGTTAACCATGCAGCGATGTTCCCGGCCAGGCTCCGTATTGAACACTCTGAAAAGGTATACTTCTTCACTATCCCTGAGGAGGCAATGAAATTCATTGAACAACATTTTCCCGGCTGATGTTACCCCGAGCAATCACTATTCCTCTGCTTTTGAAACTGGCTACTTGCTCCTCACCTGACATGGCTCAGGTCAACTCCCTTGAAAATGATTCTTTGCGGTCAATAATTTACTGATTAATCCCTGACGTAATTTAGTAATTTGTGCTGTAGTTTACATTGTTTTGCAGTGATGCGTTGTGGGCTGTATGGCGCGCTCGGCTCCCCCATGCTAATTTGCAATGTTTTTAGTTATAGGGGTTTTGGGGTTTTCTTCACCCAGATTGGGGGAATGGGGGTGGGGGTGGCGGGTTGTGGAGTTGTTAACGGGGTTCAGAAAATGCTTGCCATAGGTGTCTGGGAGCCAGGACGGCAGCAAACAGGTACGACCTATTACCAAAACACAGGGGGCTTTACCAGCGTGGGCTCTCGTATTCCCACTTCCAGGAGAAGGATTATGGCTGATACGATAAGGTGCATGAGCTGGAATGTCAGGGTACTGGGCAACTACTCTAAAATACATAAATTACAGCTTGTGGAGCAACATAAGATCCATGTTCTCGTTTTACAAGAAACAGATTCACTGGCGACTAGCTGTGAGAGATTTGTGAAAAGTTGGGGTGCTCAGTGCTTTTACACCCAATTCTCTACCAAAAGCCGTGGGGTGATGACCATGATTCACACATCTCTCCAATACACATCCAAGAGCTCACTGGTTGACCCCTTAGGGCAATATGTGTTGTCACATGGGATACTGGCTGGCACAGAGGTGGTTTTGCTCAATATATATGGTCCCAACACAGACGAGCCTGAGTTGTATGCACAACTAGCTGACTTGCTAGGCAGATACCCCATGGTTCCTGTCCTATGGGGAGGTGACTTTAACACTATCGTGGATGTCACTATGGACAGTTCTGGAAGTAAAGCCTCCTTATTATCCAGAGCTGCCCATACTATCCTCAATAGTAGACGCATGGCGGCTGCTCAATCCCCGTTCCCGTGGGTACTCGTTCTATTCATCAGTGCATGATTTGCATTCTAGGATAGATCTCTGGGTATTGACTGGAGGGCTAATCAACTGCATAACCGATGCAGATATACTTCCGAGAACGTGCTCAGACCACGCCTTTATTACCCTTTCCCTGACATGGGAGTGGCGGTTGCCCCCTGAACGATCCTGGAGGCTGAAGCCATATTCGCTTTTGGACCCAGTGTTTGAGTCTGAATTGGGGGAATGCATTAACGATTATTTTAGTAATAATGCAGGCACTCCATGGCTATCCTTTGGGAAACTTTTAAAGCATACGATGGTATGGCCATTGCTAAAGAGGCTGGAATTTTGAAGGCCATACGTAGGAATATCCTTAAATGTGAGAATATCCTCAAACAGCTAGAGACAATGTATGCATTAGACCCAACTGCTAAAACTCTCAGAGCCATTAAAGAGGCCCTTAATGGCTTTAAGGAGGCAGCGGGGAGAGAGCGCAAAATCTTCGACAACCCAAGGGCACCTGGACAATACTCTGAGGGGGAGAGGCTAGAGGCTCTGCTGGCAAAGCTGGAGCGTCAGGAGGGTGGCGGGTGTCACATTCCCCTTAACGAAAACTCTGATGGGGTCCTGGTCCACACATCTAGTGATATTAATTCAACGTTCCGCTCCTTTTATGCCAAACTGTACGACAGCTGTGACGAAGTTCCTGTTACAGACATTGAAACGTTTTTGGATGCACTGCCTCTGTCTATCCTTCCAAATGAAAGTAGGGACATACTTGACCGCCCCATGCAGGTCGAGGAGATCGCCCACGCCTTTGATACTGCCCCGGGCCCGATGGGATCACCATTGGTCCACAAATCTTTGGCACTGTTATGACTTGTATAGTTTAGGTTTGGGAAGTTGAGATAACGTTCATTATGGGTGCAAGTTAAAAAGCAATGTGGGTTTGTGTCCAAATCTTAACATGCAAATTACACGATCGTTGATAGTTTTAAACTGTGTTTGATTTGTATGGGATTCCAGGTGTGTGGGGGTGTATGCTTCCCACTCTACAATCCTGTTTATGTGGTTAGTATGCAACAATGTTTAAGTTGACTGCTGTTTATCAAGAAAATAAAACCCTTTTTGGTTACAAAAAAACAAGACCTTCCTCTTTGCTTCTGCCTTCGCTCCCCCTTTCCCCTGCTGATCTGTTCTCTATTGGCACCGTGCACCTGGTCACCCTCTGTCGTGCACCTGGTCACCCTCTGTCCTCCGGACCCAAGTACCTGCTCACCCTGCCACCCTCCCGCACTACCTCCAGGCCACCCCTTGCACTGGGGTCTTTATCTGTACCCATACAGCCCCTCCCTTTTTCCTCCTACACTTATCAGACCTACAAGTGCTACAAACCCCTCCTCACCCCTCCTCGCCCCCCGGCTCGCCACTCTATGGGAAGAGGCATGCAACAGGAAGGAGCTGCCCCCCGCACTATGAGGGAGGCAATGGTAACCATTCTCCTTAAAGCCAGCAAACCGGCCACACAATGTGGGTTATATCGGCCTCTTTCACTGATTAACAGTGATGTTAAGATAATTGCCAAGACAATCGCTCTCCAGCTGGCTCCATACATGGAACACTTGATACATGCGGACCAATCCGGTTTTGCTCCTGGCCACTCTACGGCCCCCAACCTGAGATGATTATTCAATGTCCTATCTCGAATCGATCCAGGGGTGAGCGTTGTGTTAGCCCTATCAGATGCAAAAAAGCATTTAATTCTGTCACTTGGCGCTTTCTATGGCCGGTGCTCGAGAGATGCAATTTTGGCTGCCGCTTTTTTTCCTGGCTACAGTTGCTTTACACTAAACCTACTGCTTGCGTGCACACCAATGGCCTGCTTTCTCCCCCATTTGTGTCCCTTTATGTGGACGATGCGTTACTATATATAAGGGACCCGGACCGTAATCTCAAACCTATCATGTAGGATGTTTCTCACTTCGGCTCTGTGTCGGGCCTCAATGTTAATCGAACTAAGTCAGAGATTTTTCCCCTGACTGATACAACTACGACCCCCGAGGGACCTTATGGTGTTTGCTTGGGCCCCGGCCAAGATACAATACCTGGGAGTTACGGTCACAAGGTGCCCAGACTTGTTATACAAACGTAACTTTGGGGCATACCTACAACAACTTAGTCTGAAGATGCTGTCTTGGGCACAACTGCCCATCGCTCTGTCCGGCAAGGTTTCCCTGCTTAAGATGGTGGTGCTGTCTCAATTTCTATATCGCTTTTTAAATATTCCAATTTGGCCCAGCGCGAGACTGTTTACTAGGCTCAGGTCTGTGGTCAATAGCTTCCTGTGGTATGCAGGGACTGTGAGGCTCAAATGGTCCACTCTGGTTGGAACACACAATCAGGGGGGGCTGGCGGCTCCAGACTTAGAGCTATACTGACTCGCAAACGCAGACTCATTATGCAGCATACTGGACAACTGAGGGCCCTCCACTACCTCATCTGAAAATTGAATGGCTTGCGGCGGTGTCCAGAAACGTAGCTCCTTAGTCCTGCCCTCCTTGTGGAAAGACTCTGATTTACCTAGCATGGATGCCATCACCGCGCTGGCCTGGGACAAAATAAGGAAGCAAACAGGTGCCGCTCACCTCCTTTTCAAAGACTTGCCACTGTGGAATCTGGTACCGGAATTCCCTCGGATCGATAGGTCCGCTGTGGCCAAATGGACAGGTGGGGGTTTCTCTACCCTGGGGGATATGTACAAGCAGGGCACAATTGGTCCGAACTTTGTGGGAAAATAATGGGGCTCCCCGCCGGGTGGTTGCATTATGCCGGGTTGAGGTGCGCGGCCAAGAAACTGTGCCCTGTATATCCTACGGAACCCCCAGATGGCCCACTATTGTCACTTGTGTTGGGTTCCGCTGTTCCCTCAGGATTGGTCTCCAGGCTATATAGATTGCTTCAAGAACAATGTAACAAACCCCTCAATAGACTCTGTGAGGATTGAGGGAGAGATCTTGGTACCAAAATAACAGAGGAGGAGTGGGATACTATATGCAGCCGTACCTGTGCAGTGTCCCTGAGCGACAAACTGCTTTTGATACAGTTAAGGTCATACACAGGTTTCATTACACCCATGCAAGACTACACCGTATGTCTCCGGACCATTCATCTCATTGTCCCAGATGCTACACTGACGATGCTGGGTACCTCCACATGGTCTGGGCCTGTCCCAAAATATCTGAATACCGCGTTAAAGTATGTTCTGTTATTTCAACGATGCTTGACTGTACTGTTGACCCTTCCCCCATGAACTGCTTGTTCCGCCAGCTATCATTACTGCAGGGAGGTGCTCGTGAACTGGCTAGTCTTTGTATCCTCTTAGCAATGCGATGTATACTGTTGGTGTGGCTTCGACCTAGTATGCCTACTATTAACCAATGGCTTAGTGCCGTCACCTGGGCGGCTGATTCAGAGGAATGCTGGATTTCCATGCAACCACTCAGGTGGTGATGATGCAGACACATCTAACCCTATAGACCCTTCGATTCTTGATTGCTGAGGGTACTGTTGTAGCTCTTGCAAACCGATAGTATATGTAATGAGAAGATATAAATGCATGTACATGTATCGTTAACCTGCACTTACCTATGCACAGATATTCTGGTTACCCTGTCACCTTGTTTAGCATAATATATAAAGGTTTAAAAAATAAAAAAAATAAAAAATAAAATGGCCTATACTAAAAAAGAAACTATTGCCAATCCATTTTGCTAAATACAAATAGTGTAGGGTAGTGTTCATGAAAAAGACAGAAGTGTTCACAAAATGATATGTCAGAATGTTCAGGCTGTTGGCCTCCCTTTCCCACGTTTTCAGCACAGCTCAGATCCCTTTTATTTACCATAATTGATACTTTGGACTCCCCCCCCCTCTTCCGTGCTCAGATCCCCTTCTCCAATGTTCACGCGTTTAAACACTTGTGTATAGGCGTTATAAATGCCATATAATATCTTATCTCATATCAAAGAATATCCTTTCTCACATTTGCCACCTCTCAGTAGGGTACTTAACGGAGACCTTCGAATGAGCACCCACATGATGTATATGGCATCTATCTTGGCTTCAAAAGGTCAGTCACTCCTTGGATGCTCAATTATATTTGCGTTGCTCATCACATACACTTCACACACTGTTTCTGCAGATTGCCTCATACAAAGTTGCTGCTTGCAACTTGATTCTAACACAGTGTCTGCTATCAGTTTCCTGACTCACCGGCTGAGCTAACTTTAATGGTGCTGTTTTGTTGTAGGAGCCAAGGACAGTACCACATCGGCAATCACTCTTCCCTGCCTTGGCTATCGACGCGTGAGAGCCCGGGGTAACTCCAACACACAATGCACCTTTCTTCAGCTTTAGTTCCTGTTTTATGTTTCTTATTCTCGAGGGCTGGTGAAAGTAGCCGTTTTCCTCCAAAAAGGTCAAGGGTACTTCCCTTCTTGTAACCCTCTCTGGTCTTGCCGTCTTTCTCTTCGTTTTAAACTGCCATTTCGGAACTGCTGCTTCCTCATGTGTTTTGCCTTGCTCAGAGTGTGCTTTCATGCTCCGCCTTTTATCCGTGTGGGGAAACGTGATGATGGAAGTCAGGTGTATGTAATTATCAGTAATTGCCTGACTCTAACGTGACCCTTGTGTTGGGATATGTCAGGTATGTGGCTCGGGTGTTAGTCCGTTTTCTCTCACAGTTAGCTGTCCGTGAGAAAGTGTTTGTGTCGGAAAAGGTGTGGGGGGGGGGTTTGAGTTCCTAAATATCCTACCTGGTACGATGGGGAAAAGGTGTTACCAGGAAGGGGATACCGCGTCTCACCATCCGTGTCCCAATCCCCAAAGAACCCTCCCCATCCAGGTGATTCTTCCACACTGGTTCACCCCTAGGAGCTAGATCCAAAAGCCATTGTCGTGTTCTGGCCACCTGGATGACAGATCCCTGGGGACTAGCGGGTGAGACACCTTCTGGTGTCTCACCCCACCCCAGCGAGTACCACGCAGTGTGAAGAGAAATGGATCAATTTGCCAGTATCGGCACATTGTTGGCGCAAAGCATGCTGCGAGGTAAAAAGAATGCTGCTCCCAAATGAAGAAGGCGGGAGGTCCTTGTCGTGCCTGTTATTTCGCCACATTTTTGATTATTTGGGACAGTCCAGGTGGAAGAATCCAAGGCACAAGCTAAATGCCAGGCAGTGACCGTGCAAGCCAAGCACCAAGCAGTGGCCGCAGAACCCCAGGGAAGTTGATGTAAAAGAGCAAAAAACACCACTAGCTATCCAACTTCCCTACACACTGTCAGAGGGGTGGTTATTCCTATAAGTGATTATTATTTTCACTTAGCTGCATAGATCACATAAACGTAGGTATTAGAAAAAACTAGTTTTAATTCGTATCCAAATCGTAAAAACGACCATCTATAGGCCAAATAAATCAATGGTCTGGCTAAAATACAAGACAAAAATACAATAATATGTCAGCGTTGTCTCAGGGTACTGCAGAATCTCAACCTTGTACATTTCACAGAGATATATTGATAACGCCTTTTTAGCTTTTTGAGTAGATAGATCTCTCATAATATCTATTCCAACAACTGCGATGTTCGTACCAAGGTGACTTTAAGTAAGCATGACATCCTAACTTTTATCATGACACGTCTACACCGACTTGTGTTACAGGAGATAGAAATACAACACAACTGAAAAAATCTTTGTGTAAGGTATGTAGTCTGCCCCCTTCTTCAGGACGCTGTCAATTTTTCGCATACAAACAGAAAAGCAGTCAGTCATATGATCAGCAAATACTGCCTGCTACTTGAGTAGCTTCTTTTCAAGTGTGGGAGTCAAATTTCATTATTTGGCATCGCAGTTCTGCCTATGGGATCATTCCTTACTTTTAATAGTTAGGAGCATTAGATGCTTCCTGGTGCACTGTCACACTGTCGGATGTCGGCGAGGGGGAATCATCGCCGTGCTGTCTCCAACAGCGTCAATAACTGCACTGTCGGGGGACGCCTGATATGTGGTGTTGGTGCTACCTTCGCGTTCATTCTAGCTGGGCAGTCGCGGTCCGTAAATTGATGATCCACTGGCACCTCACGTTTGATGTTATTTCAGCATTAGGAGCATCTTCGGAATTGTAAATCTTTGTCACTCTGCACGTTCGTGTTGCTGCAGCAATTGGGCTGTAGCTGTATTCGCTTCAGCTGCAGAAGGGCACGGAGAACACTCACTGATTAGAGGAAAGGACCCACGAGCATGAGGACGCATGGCCGCCATATTGGTTACCATGACAACGGCATGGCTACCACCAAACTTGTAATGAGGCCTTTTGTCTTCAATGCCTTCCCGCCAACGGAAACCCTGCCACGTTGGCGTGTCTCTCAGTAGTATAGCCAGTGGTTCAATACTTGGCGCAAAGAGCAGCGCCGACAGTGGGCATCCCTGTCTTGTTCCTTTGCACAGTCAGAACACTCTCAAGGGCCATCCGTTCACTCTGACCTCTGCCTCGGGAGAGCTATACAGAAGTTGGACCTATCCCATGAAGTGTTCCTGAAACCCCATCCAGAGCATAATTTCCCAGAGGCCTTCCCAGAAGACGGAATCAAAGGCTTTTTTGAAGTCAATCGCTAGGAACGCTAGGTGTTTTTGGATGGTAAGGGGCTCCTTCCAGTACTATGTGAAATCTGCAGAGATTCATGCGCATGGATCTCTGGGGCATGAACCCACACTGGTTCGGGTGGACCAGTGTGGTTATTACTTTCTGTAGTCTATTTGCTAGTACTTTTGCCAGGATTTTGGTTTCACCATTGATTAGGGAGATCGGCCTATATGAGCTACACTTCTCAAGGGGTTTGCCTGGTTTTGGAATGACGATTATACTTGCTTTCCACAGATCGGGGGATAGGGTTCCTTGTGCTTTGGAATGTAGGAACATTTTCAGTAGGTGTGGGGCTACCTCATTCCCTCCCAGCCTCTTCCATATATCAGTTGGGAAGCCGTTAGGTCATGGTGTCTTCCCCGATTGTAGCTATGATATTGCCAACACAATCTCATCCTCCGTGATATCTTTTTCAAGAAGGGCTATTTGCGCAGTGTCTAGACGAGGGAATGTGATTCCATCAAGCCCTGTGGCGTCTGTTGGCCCCTCTGGTGGTTTATACAGTGCAGCATAATAGGTCGCAGTAACTGTTTAGGCGCCACGAAGGGGGGGAAGTGGTCTATTTGTTGTGATTAACATCACGAGTGGAGTGTGATCTGAGATGCCACGCGGGAGTAGAAACGCTCCAATTGCCCTACATGCATCCGTTGCCGGGAGAAAAAAATAATCTAACCTTGAGAGTGAGGCGTGGACACCCGAGTGATATGAGTACCCGCGTTCCCCGGGAAGTAGCTCTCGCCACACAGCCCTCTGCCCAAACGCATAGGTGAAGGTAGCGAGTTGGGTATTGGTTCTTGGATTTCTTCCCTGCAGATGCATACGATTAATACCCACGTCCATGACTTCATTGAAGTCCCCTCCCATTACCAAAATGTCTGCTGTGTTATCTATGATTATAGGTGTGATGTCTCGGATCAAGTCAGCCATGAGTTAAGGTGGGAGTAGACCGCCAGGATGGCAAGGGTTTCATTCCATAGCTTACCCTGTATGAGAACAAATCGACCTCCCGTGTCCTGTGTGACCTTGGATAGTTCGAAGGGGAGTCTTTTATGTATTAGTATGAGGACCCCTCTCAATCACATGGATAACCCGGTGTGTAGTGCCATGCAATAATCGGTGTGACGGAACAGGTTACAGGTCGTACCAGCCAACTGTATTTCCGTGAGGGGCACAATATCAGGTGTGTGTCTGTTTAAAAATTGCACGACTAGGCGTCGTTTGATCCCGCTGCCCAAGCCATTAACCTTCCAAATTAGGAACTTCAGGGTTTTGTCATTGTTCCTAGCCATCGCCATATTGCACGTGCAAGATGCGGATGTATGCATGGTAGTATCTGTAAAATGGTCTGTGTAGTAGTCGTGAGCTAGTGGGTTGCACATGGAGGCTGCATGAGTGTTTAAACTGGTTTATCTGTGTTTAGTGTGGGCATTCACTGCTGGCCCTGCCGTGGTGTCTAGTTTGTACTCAGGCTATTGAGGTGCGGGATTACATTTTTCCAGATGTTATTCTCTCTCCACTCCCAGCGGTGCTCTATGTTCCTGTGTCAATGGCTGTGGCGGTGGTATGCCAGAATCTGGGGGAACTCAGGGGTTTCTGTTTCTGTTGCTCCGCGCCGATCTCCAGTACCCTTCAATGTTTTGTTCCGCCCATTTTCATGCATCTTTCGGGTCTGTAAAGTGTACCGTCGTACCTTTATGATAAATTTTGAGTTGTGCCGGGAACAATAGGCCATATTTCACATTCAGGGTCTGCAACAGTTTTTTTTGTTGGGCAAAGGATTGCTGGGCTTTTTGAACTTCCTTGGTGTAATCTGGGAAAAATGCAATACTGGACCCATTGTAACTTATCGAGCCTTTGGCACGGGCCATCTGGAGTAATGCATCGCAGTCTCTATAGTTAAGCAGTTTTGCTATCACAGTGTGCGGTGGCGCCCCGGGCACCGGTCGTCCGGCTGGCATACGGTGGGCCATTTTGATTGAGAAGAATTTGGAGAACGTCTTTGGCTCAAACATGTCCGCTAACCATTGCTCCAGAAACAGTTCCATGTTCAGCCCTTCTGCTTTCTCTGGTAGGCTCAAGACCCGGACATTGTTATGTCGCAATCGTCCTTCACCCTCGTCCACCCTCTCCTCCATCGTTGTCAGGCGCGTCATGACTCTGGACAGTTGTTGCTCCATAGTTCGCAATCCGTCCTCTGCCCCAGATATTCGATGTTCAGCCTCTCCTGTTCTGTATGTCAGTTTCTGTAGGTTGTGTTGGAGGAGTGAGACATCCATGTTAATGCTGTCCATCTTTTGTTCCATGGAGGCACGTGAGTTGGCACTCGCTGCCATGACGTCTTTCAGAGATATTGTGCATTCTGCGTCCGCCATGGTGTCTGGCTGTCCTGATTCCACAAGGTAGTTTGTGGCAGGAGTGGTATATTGGTCGATTCTACATTGGGTGGATGCCTTTTTAAATTTATTCTATATTGGGCACAGTTGGTGAGGTGCCGTGGCTGTCTATCTCGTGTCCCAGTGCTGAGTGGATAACCGCTGCTGTGGCGGTTATTCCAAGTCTGGGCACATGTCAATACCCAGGGGAAATTTTGTGACAGTTTCTGCAGCAGGTGGTGATCCCGTGGTGTATGTAGTGAGAGTATCAGGCTGCGTCAGTGTTAACCGGAGCAAGGGCACCCTGTATATCATCTATTTGTATAATTTCGGGCTGGTCCCGTTATCTAAATGTTATACTCTCACCAATACAGACAGCTATATTGATTCGGCCAAGTTTATTCACACGCCCCAAAATGCGGTGTATGCTGGGGGTACGATCCGCTGTTTGCGAGTTTTCCCGTGTCCAGCTTGGAGTTATTCCCTTCAGCTATTATCTGCCGGATTTCAGGCCTTCAACTTGGCTTCAGTACGTGAAGAGGATGTTTGTCGTGGTATTCGGTGTGCCGGCACAACTCATTTAGGCATTGGTTATTGCAATAAGGTTTCCTTGCTATCCAACTGTAGGAGGAGCGAGGGCCCAGATCTATGATTCCGGTCCATCGCTAGGGCACCAATAAGTCAGGTTGTTGCTACCTCACCGGCTTGTATGGCGAATTCAAGCCGACTATCAGTTGCCAATGGGGGGTGGAAAGGAAAGCGTGCCCCCTGTATCAGGTTAGGCGCTCCAGTTAGCTCTTTACAAGGAACTGGGTATCGCTATTTGTCTTGCACAGCCCCTTCTCGTGCAGATGCTATTTGCCTGTTCCAATTCCACTTCACCAAGGCACATCCTCGCTCCAATAAGGTCAGCAGTTGTGTCGCGGTCAGTGCGCAGGCCCCCTTGTCTATGGGTTAAGGCCTTATTCTGGCGATTCTCACTCTGGGTGCATTAGGGCCCCAGTCTCATATCGTATGTTGGAGTGCTGGGGTGATCACAGTCATTCAGGTGTCCACGTGGAGCCTCTTTGTCATGGATTTAGTGTTGGTGTTGCCCCTGGAGTTGTGCCAGGTGTCTGTGTCATATGTGTATTCATATAAGGCACTACAGTGTAGTACTGTCTCAGCTCACATTAAGCATGGGGGTCCACCTCCGGGTGAGAGTCTCAAATTACGGTGGTAATCTGCTCTGAACGCGGCTTGCGTGGACAGGAGCGGGGGGACCAGGAGGTTCCAGCTGTTGCCTCTGCCTCAGCAACGATCCCCCACAGGATACTATTGTGCGTGTTAATTGGGCCTTGGTGTTAGGGGTCCTTGTGCAAACAGTAAGACACTCAACAGATCTGTTTCTGTCCGCACAGCGTGATGCCTATGGCTGCTCCGATGCACTGCTTCCAGGTTCAGCCCGACTCAGGCACGTGTTTGTCGGGTGTGCAGGGTTCCAATGTTGTCAGAGCAGAGTGAGTGGGCGAGCACAGACCAATGTCTGCTCTTTAGGATCTCTTTGTGGAATGGAGATTACTTGTGGATAGGACCCTGGGTATCAGGGCCCAGCAACCTCTGGTGCAAGGCAATGAGGTACGCACGTCAGGTCTGTTCTCCGGCAGGACATCCCTGCAATATTGATGATCTTGTTAATGTGGCGTGCCTCTGTGTCTCCATGCCATCCTTGCTGGTTGAGCAGCTCACCCAGACCAGGTACAATGTATCTGGGGACATCCGTTCAGTGTGCGACTGCCCACCGGTATGTCAGGTTTGGTTCGAGTGGCTCCAGAGGCCCGCAGCCATCCTCAAGGCGGGGGGGCTCGGGCCGGATCGGCACCTCCAAGGCTCTCGCTGATTTGCGGTGGTAGTCTGTGGAACAGGGCGAGAGGTACCTTGGTGTTGGTGAACCCTCCGAGCAGGGATGGGATGTAACTGCCCCGTGTCCGGCATCCCACCTCCGAGTCACCTAGTACCATGCAGCGCAGATCACCAGCCACCCACAGTTTCAGTGTGCGGTCCTCGTACTACATGCGTGACTGCACCGTGTCGCAGGGCAGCACTTTACCGCAGCGATCACCAGGCAGCCTGCGTTGTCTTTAGTACCGGTGCGTTGGTCAGCAGCTCACCCTCTTCATGTGATCGCAGGGCGGATCTCAAGTCTACGTCCGGTACTGTGCCTCAGTTGTCCTTGCCTCGAGTCTTCTGACTAGCTCTCGGTCATCTTGGGTATCTTCTCCCTCGCCCGCACGGATTATGTTTTGTTGCTTATCGCCTGATCAGGAGCTTATTAGCAGAGCTCGTCTCACGCCCGGTGATTCAACTTGCCTTCATCTTTTGGCAGGGGTATTTCTATATATTTCCACCACGGATAGCAGGATATACTTCAGGACTTTTGTGGCAGCCACAGGAGCTTCAAGGACTCACGTTTGCATTGCTCTCGCGCTGGCCACGCCCCCCAATCACTCTGTTATTCTTGACAGACACCCTTTGCCCAATATAACTGAGATATTGGGGACCATAAAAGGGACAAAAGTAATGACTACCCTTTATTTGAAGTCAGCATATCACCAAATTGTCCTCCCCCAGTTTCTAGAAATATTACAGCGTTTATCATGCCAGAGGGACTGTTTCAATGTCGGCAAATGCCATTTGGTTTAGTGTTTGATGCGTCTGTTTTTTCAACTCGTCATGTATCAGCTCTTTCATGATATGGAAGGAGTGTTCTGTTTTCAGGATGATGTTTTGGTATATGTGAAAATCAAGATGAGCATGATGTACGTTTAAGAAAAGTGCTTGGTGTTTTTATGAATGCAGAACTAACTTTGAGTAAAGAAAAGTGCACATTTAGTATGTCTAGAATTGAGTATTTAGGTCATAAGATTTCAGCCTCAAGGATTAGATCGAGAAAGGGTTTGGTGGAAAATATTGCAAATGTTCCGAGTCCTGTTGATAACGAACAAGTGGTATCATTTCTTGGCATGACCAAATATAATGCTACATTAATTCCAGGCTTGGCAAGCACGTCCAGTCAAATAAAAGCTTTAGTTAAGAAAGGTGTGAAGTTTTTCTGGAATGAGCAGTGCGAGAAGGAGTTTAAGGAAGTAACATTGGCTTTGGCAGAGGCTCCCACATTGAGTAATCATGATCCTTGCATGCACAGTATTTTCACTACAGATGCAAACAATCATGTTTTAGGTGCTGTCCTATCTCAAATGTCTGAAAGTGGGGAGTGTACTGTAGCATTTGAGTTTTGAGGGATCCAGAAAACAATTATTCAGCCAATGAGAAGGAGCTTTTAGCCATCAAATGGGCTAATGAGAAATGTCATACCTTTTTTGTCGCAAATGATGTTTACAGTGAGATCGGACCATAACACTTTAAAAGAAATTCTTATATCGAAAGGTTTAGACAAGGTACCATCTGCATTCGCAAGTGGGTTGCGAGTTTATAGGAATATAATTGGGAGGTTGAATATCTCCTGGGTGTTATAACAAGGCAGCAGATTGTCTATCAAGACTCACCAATGTAGTTGATGATGATGGAGATGAGGAAGACAGGGAAGATCAGGTCCTTTTCATCAACGAAGGGGTTTTAATGGAAAGCAAACACGTAAAGCTATGTTATCAGATGTTATTAAGGTTACTGTCAAGGAAAGGCTTGAAGGTGACTGTAATGGAAGTGATAATAGGAGAGGTGTAATTCCTGATCCCATCATACATGTTTTTGATGAGCTTCATGTTAAAGATGGTTTGGTCCTCAGGAGTGACAAGCTGTTTCCTCCTTTAGAATTTTGAAGTAAGATTCTGAAGATGGCCCATGAGGGCCACCAGAGTATGTCCAAAAGCAAACCATAACTTAGACAGGATTATTGGTGGCCTGGTATGGACCTACAGGTTGAGAGGGCCATTTGTGAGTGTGCAGAGTGTGACACTGTGGCAAAAGGGTGTGTTACAAGAGTGGAATCTATGACTTTGATGTCAATCCCTTCATTACCCTGGGAACGTGTAGGTTTAGATATCATAGGACTATTGAGATCTCAAGGTGTATTCAGTTATTTTATTGTTCTGATTCACATGCTTTCACATTGGCCAGACATTTCCTGGGTGCAGAATATATGCACAAAGAATATCATTCACGTTCTGGATGATATTTTTAAAAGGGAAGGTTATCCTACCACCATTGTAGCAGATAATGATGTCCAACTCATTTCTGAAGAAATGAAATCATTTTTAAAAAGGAATGTTATATAGCACAAGATGAGCTCCATATATCATCCAGAGACAAATGGAATGGTTGAAAGATCCAATAGGGCTATTAAAGGGAGTAGAACATTCCCCATTTCAGAGGGGAGAGATTGGAGAAAGGCGGCGGAAGATGCCATTAGGCTTATAGATTCACTCCTCATGCCACTACTGGTGTGTCTCCTTTTGAGAGTTTGAGAGGAAGGACGCCACATACCAGGGTGTGTCCTGCATGGCTTGGTAGGGCGTGTTTGAAAGATGTTGATTTAGATACAATCAAAGAATACATCAGTAAAAAGCAGCTGTATAATAAGAATAGGTTTGATGTTAGAAATACCACAAAGAAATGTACAGTCAAGAGGGGTAGTTGGGTGCGTATACAACTTGGTCTAAGCTGCTGGAAGCTATCAAGAGTCTTCATGGCGCAGAAAAGGTAGCGGATGGGAGAGCTTGGAATGTGAATAGAGTTTGCAAATGTGTATCCAGATTGTTCAAAAAAGGAAAGAGTCAAGTGTGTCTAAAAGGAAAGAGTCACGTGTACAAGACTCGTGTTCTTGATGGAAAAAGAACAAATTGGATGGGACAATGTATTAGCTAACCTTTGTAAGAAGCCAGGATACATGAGAGATCATGTGGATTAATTGTGCTATTTAAAGTTGTTTTCATGTATTTCAAATGTTACTATTCATGGAAGATTTTATTCTCTTTTTGTTTTTTGTTTAAAAAAAAATATATGTATATAATAATGTTCTATAAGTTCTATTCCTTTTTGTAAATATGTTGGTAATTCATTTGTAAATACCATGTTTGTGTTGAATACATAGTTCTGGTAAATTCAACTTCAGCTATGTCATGCTAATGTTCAGTGTGGGGAAAAAAAAGGGAGATGTGTACTATTTATTACATAGGTGGAATGGGTGGTGGAACGTTGAACATGGAACACAAAGAGTACGATGCAGATTCTGTTTCAGTTGAGAAGCTGACTTGGAAGTATCCGGTCGGATGATGAGTAACCGCTAATAAAAGACATTCTTACACAAACCTTTGACTGTGGTCCTTTCAGTGCTATATATCTCGACATTAACCTTTTCATATGTTTTTAAAGTACTTTCCTTATAGTTTGATCTGAGCTCATGGTGCCTATACATGGGACAATAAGTGTTACACTCACCTGGTCTCTGCGGGGGCGTTGGAGCACGATTGGAGCCCTCCCTCGACTTGGCTCCCCTGGATAGACTCTCTCCCCCAGCTGCTGCTTAGCTTGCTGTTCTGGACGCCGGTATTGCCCCTGAGAGAAGATGAGAGGCAATGAGAATGGCAAGGTGGTGTCGTGAATTCCCTCAACCCTCTTGTCCAAAATGAAGTGAGCAAGCGTTTTCCCATGCAAGCTCACCTGTGGTTTTGTAACGCTGAGCTCTCCGTCCTGCTTCTTGTAACAGGGGCGGGTAGAGTGGACCTAGTTGCTTCACTAGTCCATGGAAGTGGAGATCCAGACCGGCTGCGACCAATCCACTTAGAAGGTAAGTCTTTTGGTTATGATTAATGTTCGTTATATTATAATGTGTTTTGCTTTGATTATTAATAGTAATTCTTGCAATGTCTTATCTCTTCCCAATAGTTGTGAAGATGGCAGATCGGAGTCGTGGAGTGAATCTGGGGATTCACTGAGGATGATGGAGCTCCCGAATTAGCTGTTAAATTGGCCTTTATAATGGAACTCTAGACAGCCAAGCGTTCATTATTTATATGGCTTCTAACCTGTTGTGTTATTTTTCCTTTGCAGGAGAAGACTGGTGGCGTAGAGCGGAGTCTGGATTCTCGGGAGCGCCTCCGCGGCTGCAGGGTGAAGGTACCGCGAAGATGAAGAAAAGAAGTGGAGCTCCCGCGTTGCTGGACGCCTGGATCAGGTGAGGAAAGGCTCCGACTCTGATAGCGATGGGATGCAGGTAAAATGCGCGCACAGCGATGGAGCGGCTGGAATCAGGTAAGGTGAGCCTTCAGCGATGCAGTAGCTTGATTCAGGTAAGAGGCGCCTTCAGCGATGGAGTAGCTGGAATAAGGTAATATGCGCCTTCAGCGATGGAGTAGCTGGAATCAGGTGGATGCACGAAGAGATGAAGAACAGGTAAGGACAGCAGTAAGCGTTACACTGCTGAAAGCAGAATAACGCGAAGCGGAGGCATGTGGTTGGCTTGGCCTTAAATAGGCTGGCCCTACCCCTCCCTTTGGCCCTGCCTTATGGCTCCCCCTTGCCCCTCCCAGGGACCCTTGCACGTGCCTTCCAATGATGTTCTATGGCCACGCCCGGCCCTGGTGCACGTGCCCTAGGCACAGAGTGTGCAAAGCACATCTTTCCATGGGCCAGAGGTGCCAGGAATGGGTCCATTTGGACCTTGGGGGTGAGGAAGGCCTGGACCCTAGTCCAATGGCCATGACAATAAGTAGGCCTCAAACACACAATTTGAGTACATAATGATAAACTGTAATGTTATTGTCATTTTTTAGTTCTGTTCTTTCTTTCTTCCTTACTTTTGTTTTTCTGTACGTAACTCTAATTTGTATGCATTTTGGGTTTTCAAATGTATTTTTTCTACTAACACAGGTGTCTGGTAAGTTTTCAATTGTTAGCTATTTAGTCCATGTTTAGCATTACTAAACACTCTGATAAGGTAGCATTTATTATTTTGCTGTTGGAAATTACCAGATAAAAAAAACTGTACTTGTATTGTGCATGCTGCAGCCAATGCCTGTGTATATGTATGTTTAGGTTCCTGTATTCAAAGCAACAATAAAATATAATGTTTGTTTAGATGAGTACATTATTTAATACATTAAGTAGTTAATGATAGGTCTCTCAATCACCCCTGACATCTTTTTTTACCAACATTATATAAACATTCCCTTGTAGGGATGGTTGATCCAAATTAATGTAATATGTGATGTCATCAGTGATGTCATCAATGACATGTGTGATGCCATTTTTGATGTCCTCGGTGTTAGTCTTAGTATTGCACGGTTCTGGTTGCTTATCTTACCATAACTGCCGAATTTCTGTTTTTTTTGTGGTTTTGGCTACTCTACATATTTCTCTATTAGGTTTCCTGAATCGGCCTACTAGACATGGCCTTTGGCCATGACCAGTAGCCCCTGGCCATCAGTGATTGCTGCCCCACTAGGTTTCTTTTGGGCACACTAGCCATGGCATTTGGCCATGACCAGTGGCCACAGCCTTTCGCTGTGGTCCCTTGCATGTTGCCCCAACAGGTTTCTTTCAGGCCCACTAGCCATAGCCTTTGGCTGTCTCCACTTTCCATATTACACCATTCGGGTTCCTTAACATGACCCAGTAGCCATAGTTTTCAACCACACACATTACCCCCACCTCACTGTAGCTGTAACCTTCCACATCTTTTTGTATTACTCACATTTTTTACCTCTTTTTAAAAGAAACGTTTACCCCATAACCACAGTTAGTATAACCCTGATAACAGTAAGGCACTACAAATAATCCCTGTTATTCATAAAATAACCCCGGTTATTTGTAAAATAACCCTCGTTATTCATGTGACACACTTTTATTCCCAATCCCATTTTCTACTATAACCCCGGTTATTCAAAAATAACCCCCCGTTTTGAGAAAATGTTTGAGCTCTGAACTTGGTCTTCAGCCCCCCCCCACTCCCTCCACCCCCCAATTTCACAAGGTTTGCTCTTTCCCCGTCCCGACCTCTAGCCTGATGCCATTTCATCCCTTTTTTTACCTCCAAATGCATTTTGTCCACTTTTCATTTTCGGCTAACCCTGGTTATTCTGGCAATAACCCCGGCTATCTCTTGCATCGAGCACAAACAAATGTTGGCATTTTCCTTTCTGAAAAGTCTTTCTGCTGCATAGCACCATGGGAGATGTAGCTATAATTTTGGGAGAAGGGGACACCCCTTCACCGTCAAATATTTTAACAACTACTGGACATAATAACCTCACACCCCTCCTGGGAATCACATCCATGGCTCATGCCCAAGTTGTTTGGTACCTGATCTAATACCATCCAGTGGTTTTTGCTATACACTGCACAGAAATGTTGCCTTTTTCTCTATGGGAAAATGAATGAGAGTAGGCCCGAAAACAGCGTTTTTTTGCTTTCTTAATAACTTTTTGATTTTTCTTAACAAATCTTTCCAAACATTTCCACTCTGGGGGCACCCAAGATAAACATTTTGTTTGCAAAATATTAGCCAAATCCATCATGCGATGGCCATGGCTAGTGGAACCAGAAGAAAGCTATTGGGGTAACATGTAAAAGGCCCACAGCCAAAGGCCGGGTCAATAGTTAAGGATGAAGGCCATGGCTAGTGAGTAAGAAAGAAAGGCAGTGTTTTAAAATATACAGTGGTTGCGGCTGAAGGCCATGCTAACTGGCAAGGGCCGAAGGCCCTGGCTTTCCACCATGGCCACCTAGTGGATTCAAAAGAAACATATTGGAGGAATATGTACAGTGGACACGGCTGAAGGCCATGGCTAGTGGCCCGGTAGTGCTTTAAAATATACAGTGTGTACTGCTGAAGACCGGCTGACTGGCCAGGGCCGAATACCCTAGCTAGTGTGCCCAAAAGACATGTATAGTGGGCATGGCTGAAGGCCTTGACCACGTAATGGGTTCAAAAGAAACATATTGGGTGCTAGTGCAAATTTCCTTTATTGCTAATTTCCCTCTATATTTGTGGACCCCCTAAACTTTTTGCTTTTGTTGCCGCATCATGATCTGACTGTTGCCAGTGGATTACAGCCTTTAGCTGCACTCCACTAGTCTTTTGCACATCCTTATGGGGAAACTGACACACCCTTCAGGCTGTCAGTACTGAGAAACGTTGTTTCTCTTAGTTTTTCAACTTTGTTGCCACTTTTGGCAACTGTATTTCATTGCATAAAGTACATTTTTGTACCGTCCAATGGGGTCCTTACGATTTCGTGCCCTAGACATCCATTAAGGTTTGTTTGGTAACTGGACATCGTGCCTAGGTGTGGACTGTTGGCATTAGAAGCTTTTTCATGTATTTGTCTAACTTATCACCAAGCCATACTGCTCTTATCGCGTTTGGCTCATGACTGTGGCTAGTATCCGTCATGGCTGTGCCACAAGGTTTTTTGTCTTCTCCTTTGGTCATTTTGTCTGGTGGCCTTCCCTGGGTCTTTGTGTCCCGGGAATTCCTTATTTGAGCATGCAGTTGCACGCAAAACCTGCATCTTTTGCTGTTCTGCATCTGCAAACCTGCATCTGCACACAGTTTTTATGAAAATTGAATGCACATGTGATGTCATCAGTGATACCATGAATGACATTTGTGATGTCATTTTTGATGTCCTGGGTGTTAGTCTTAGCAGTGCACAGTGCTGGCGCGAGTTATGGTTGTTTAACTTACCATAACTGGCGAGTTTCAGGGGTTTTTTGGTTTTACTTGGAACCATAATGTCCCTTTAACAAAGTTTTTTTACTGAATTTCATAGGTTTTTAGTAGCACAACTTAACCATAACGTCCCTTTAACAAAGTTGTTTTACTGAATTTCATAGGTTTTTAGTAGTGCAACTTAACAATAATATCTCTGACTTTATGTAGATGTAAAATGGAACATACTGAACCCCCTCTACTGAATTTGATGTCCGCGAACTCTTCTAATGTCCGCGGACATATGCAGACAACAGCACCACTACCCAAAAAGTCTGTGCGGTATGTTTAATTGTTATATCATAACATATGAACATTGTACAAATTCACAAACCAGCACACATACACATTATATGTAGTAATAAATAAGAAGTGTAACCCATATATATAACACATTAACCATTCATTTAAATACAATATGTTCTAAAATGGAATATACCGAAAGAAGAAAGATAGTCTTCCAACATGATTACCTCACAGAAACTCCACAACTAAGAGCAACAGCAGATCTACAGACCAGTTAGAACACACCTTACCAGAAGCTAGTAAGTGTACTGCATTTTACTCATATATTTGTAAACTTTCTGTATTAGATACAAAAAAAGTGATATTATGTTTTTTTTCTCACAGAAATGTCTAGTACTCTGGAGTGGCTAGAGGAGCATTTCCCATGTGAGGAAATGTCTGAAGCTAGTGAACCTAATGGTAGACACTTTACTATATAAACCAATTAATAAATATTATTTTATATACATTTACCATATACATTTTCTTTTGTACAGACCATGCAAAAATTGAAAATAGTAAAGAAAAAGAAGTATTGGATAAGACTCTCCAGCACATGGAAGAAAAAATGGACCTACTCATGGCAAATTTCAACAATTTAAAAAACTTTGTGAAGGATCACTTGAAACAAAAAACTAGATACCATTGTCCCACATGTACCTGTCCCCCCTCACCAAATCCCAGTCAATTATCCCCAAACCCTCTCCATTAACCAAAACATTTTGATGAGACTTCCATCCCTTCTTCACCTCATATAAATCCTATTGAAACCCCCAATTCTCCTGTTTTTGTTTCAGTTTCTGCCTCACCTTCTCTGTCATAAATTTAACATCCATATAAAATAAAGTAAAATTATTATATTGTGTCCTAATTCATTTCTTGTCTTTTTAAAAAAAGCAGTTCAGGTGTCCGCGGCAGTGCGGGTGTCCGGAATGTCCGTAAAGAAACGAAAATGGGGGCGTCCTAAGGACACTATATCTGTCCGCACTGTTCGCATGCAAGTTGAAACTGTTCTAAGAACACACCTGGTGTTCGGGATGTCCGCAATCAAACTACCACATACGGTGTCCTGAAATGTTCGTAAATAAACAAAATGGGGGCGTCCTGAGGACACTAGACCTGTCCGTATTGATCGCAGGCGAGTTGAAACTGTTCTAAGAACACAGGCAGTATCATGAAATGTTCGTAAATGAACAAAATGGGGGTGTCCTAAGGACGGTATACTTGTCCGTATTGTTCGGAGGCAAGCTGAAACTGTCCTAAGAACAAATGCTGTGTCCCGAAATATTTGTAAATAAACAAAATGGGGGTGTCCTGAGGACGCTAGCCCTGTCTGTATTCTTCGCAGGCGAGTTGAAACTGTTCTAAAAACACAGGCAGTATCCTGAAATGTTCGTAAATAAACAAAATGGGGGTGTCCTGAGGACGCTATAGCTGTCCGTATTGTTCAGAGGCAAGCTGAAACTGTCCTAAGAACACACACAGTGTCCTAAAATATTCGTAAATAAACAAAATGGGGGTGTCCTGAGGACGCTAGACCTCTTCGTGCTGTTCATAAGCATGTTCAAACTGTTCTAAGAACACATCAAGTGTCCCGGGATGTTCGAAAATAAACAAAATGGGGGTGTCCTGAGGATTCTATGCCTGTCTGTATTGTTCGCAAGAGAGTTGAAACTGTTATAAGAACAAACGCCTGTTCGTAAATGTTCGTTTCACTTGTGACGCACTTTTAATTACTTTCAGGACCCGAACAGTGTCCGTAGAACACCAACGCGCATGCGCAAAACAGTTTCAATGCATTTGATGTCCTGCGGACACCCGCTCCCTTGGCGGACATGTTCGCGAAGCTGTCATATGACCGCACCCACGCTGAGTGTGTGTTCTGACTGCAAACACTGTTCGTGTCCCCGAACAATTTAAAACTACCTTTTCAAGCAATCCACAATATTTTTCAATAATAACTCAGCATAGCACAAGCCCCACATAGTAATCCTGAGTTTCTACATACTTTTTGGGACTTTTTGAACCTTTTGTTGGTGTTCGATCTGTCCGCGGACAGCACGCGTGTCCACGAACCGTGCACAAGCACCCCTATAAAAGGCCACACCCTAGAGCTCATTCTCATTGTGTTCCTGGCTATCTTAAAGAACACAGTGCATTTTGCTGGGAACTTTCCAGATTTTCATCTGAAACCTGATGGCATCCATGGCTGCAGTACTGCCACCCTGTGCTACATCTGCCTAGGGACCACTCCCACCCCCTCCACCACCACCACCTCCCCAAGGGCCTGATGAGGGGAACAGGAGTGAGGATGCAGAGGAGGATGAAGAGGATGGAGAGAATGAGGTAGTGGAAGTCCCTACTACCAGCACTTGGCGTGAGTCTTGGGTGTGGCAGTTATTTACCATTCATGGTAATGTACATAAGGCGCGTGGGAACCGAGTCACCTGCAACGAGTGCAAAATGGTACTCAGTCATGGGAGTCCTGGTTCATACAGCTTTGGGACAACTACCATGAAGCAACACCTAAAGTCATTCCACACTGGGGCAATTCACAAGGTTGTACCTTGCGAGGAGCGTAGTAGGTTGACTTCCTCTACTACATCCTCCGTTTCCGATCCTGTCACCACAAGGAACACTCCTGTGGGACAGTGTATTCCTCAAACTGCCTCACAGGCCATACGCAATACTGATGACCCTTACCTTTCGAGGGTCACAGTTGTGTGTATGTACTGTGACGCAGTACTCTGCAGGGGGGAGAGACTTCGAAGTGCTGTTGAGACTCTGGTCTCAGAGCACGAGAAGATCTGCTCACTACCCTTTTTTATCCCTGTGGTTGGTGTCCCCCCTTACCCTCCTTTTCCCTCCTCTCCAAGTTTGTCGTGTATAAAAAAAACATAAAAATATAAAACAACAAAAATAAAAAATAAAGTCTCTTTTCAGAGCCGCCTTTCACAGTTTAAAAATAGAAGTGAAAATAAATGAAGCAGGGCCTTGTGTATTTTTTAGAAGTCCGCGGACAGTCCGCGAACATCTGACATTTTGGGGTGCTGCCCTATCATAACCATTGCAGTTTTGTCTGGGAGGAAGTGGTGGCTCTGAAAAGAGCCTTTTGGTGGTGTTTGTTTGTGTTTGAAAAAATTGAAATGCTCAACACCTACTACAAAATGGATGCTGTAATTCCAAAAAAGGTCGCAATGCATTTTGTACATTTCTCAGAAAAATCTGATTGCCAGCAAAAGTAAGATGCACTCCATCTCTGCGAAAAATGTATGTGCTACAAAACATAATATTTTCATTGTGAAAAGAGGACATGCCAAAATCTCTTAGAAAGGCACACACAGCCTTATTGACATTGCGCCTTGCTTTCTCCATTTGTGGACCAAATGAAGAAGAACGAAGCCACATTTGTCTCTGCGCAATCCGTGAAATAAATTACTTGAGAATTTGGAAACATGTCCATGACCTTCCCAAGTCCTTCTTTCATTGAAAATTGCAAAGAAATTCCAGACACATATCCTAAACTGTTCCCTCCACAATGAATTACAATTATGTCTGGATGTTGCTCTGTCTCCAAAGTAGCACAGAGAGGTAGCAAGTCCAACCACTTCATTCCACGTACTCCATGCCAGTGCACTTCCACATGTGGGAATCTAAGATCTACAGCTACTCCACAGCTTTCTGCATGCACCTTCAACCAATGTATCCACGAGTCTCCCAAAATCCAAACAATCTGTTTTCTGAAATACACAGCCATAGCTATCTGTTCTTCTCTCAGCAAAAACAGTATCTGAGAAACTCTCTCTGGTACAACACACCCACTAAACATTACTGACCAATCCATTGCTCTGCTCATTCTCATTTGCATGCCTCCCCACCCCAAAATCCCCAGATGTAACACGCGATGTCCGTGGACTACCGCCATGTCCGCTGACATATCGTAACATGGACAGTCCTTCTACCATTTCCATTTTACTTTCTCTGCCATTCCCTCATTGGATATAGCTAAGCAATCACACAACCATCCACCAATCACATCCAAGACTTCTACATCTAACTGCAACATCATAGATCAGCACTTCAAATGTACTTTAATCTCTCTGAGTACAAGTGTCATATCATTGGAAAGCAACTTCTACAAGAAATACTGTACAAGTGTCCAAGATTTCTGCTTGCAGCTGCATGCATATCCATATGCATAAACACAAACTACAGGTATGCATATTTTCTGTATAGTACATGTACAATTCTTATAGATTCATATAAACAGATTAACTGACTTTTAGCTTGTATAACCTATAAAATGAACTTACTGTCATTTTTTCCATCTCCTATAATCAACTGTCACTTCCAAACCTATCTGCTATTTAATTTCTTTTTACACACACATCTGCAAAGCATGTTGAACTAACATATTTAAAGTACAATATAAAGAGTTAACATACTAAAACAAAATTGCATGCACACAGTATGTTCAAATATCAAACAACAATACTTGTACAAAAACATTAAAATCAATGTCTAAATTAAAATGAGTGCTATATACAAACAAAATTACTAATTTGTTTCCTTTACAATTGCAATGAAGACCACTCTCATGAAAAGAAGCAGACGAATTTGAAGTACAAAGAACAACTAAGAAGAAACCTGCTCATTCCAGAAAAAAAGTAAGTTAAATACGCCATAATATTTGTACTATTACTCAAACACACTGTAAGGTTAATTCATGCTATTTCTGCCCCTAAAAATAGAGATTGTGCACCATTCTGTCCACAAATCCCCATTTCTTAAACAAAGATTTACAGGCAGAATGGCACACAAATTCCTATTTTTTGGCGCACAAATGACCCAACTCAGCCCCTAGAATTTTGATATTATAGAACAAACAACTGTTTTAATTGTGTACCATTAGATTTACTATTTGTACTTCTCCACACCACTAGCTTACTTTCTACTGTCATCTGAACCCGTTTAGTAGCACATAAATTCAAGAATACCCATCCCAACTAGTTGTAGTTGCCCAATGCACAATCACACACCATCACATACATCTTTATCATCATACTCAGACACTCATGCACACAGCACACATACATTGCAGAACACCCCAACCCATACCTTCTTTATTTTTTTCAACAGACCCTAAAGAATGCCTACCAAAAATCAAGTCCGTAGAAAGCAACACAGAAGCATAGCAAATGAAAATAGAAGTGCCCAAAATAAGCATCCATCTCTAGCAGAATTTGTAAAAAAAGTTCAAACAACCCAGCTAATACAGTCATTTAGCAAAACGAAACAAGCTTCAAGTACAGAAACTTTGCCTCCTCTATCAAAATGTAAAACGAACCAGAAAACAATTAACAAAAATTCAGCTACCACTACAGATAAAACTGCTCCTATAAATATTGATATAGTGCCAAGTAAGCATACCAAAAAAAGTATTTTAGCAAAAATGTTCCATCACAAAGTCCTTCAAAATCATATAAAAACAAGAGAGAAATCAGGCACAACCCTTAAAACCTATTGTAGGAAATTAATCTTAGAAGCTTTGATAGACAGTGCAATCCTTCTCAAAAGAAATTTATTTATTTTACTGTTAAACAAAATGAAACCAGTAACAAAACTAATTACTAAATTACAAAAAAGACTTCTCAATAAACAAAATGTCAACAGAAATAACTTCTTAAATATCTGTGGAGGTGAGTGGAGTCACACTACACACACAGAACCATATTTTAATGAAGAAGCATACAAACAAAAGAAAACAAATACAATTGCCATACATAGCAGTGGACGAGGTTATGAAAAAGTTAATAATACCATAATGGAACAAGAAATACTGCTTACAAAAATATCCCCAGAAAACTTAGAATTACCTCTCCATTCAACTGAATCACAACGTCTAGTATACAAATGGCCATGCATGTCAATGTGTAACATTCCCAAAAAATCTTTCAAGTCTTTACGCCAATTCCTCAATCAATATGTGAAAGGCAAAGACAAAATCAAAATTAAACTACTGCAAAATATGGATACCTGTCCAGTGCGCAAGTACACAGAACTACAAGGACATTCATTGGCCTGCATTTCAGGACCTACTTGCAAAACCACCTTCCATTATATCAAAATGATATCAACACATCATTCAACTATAAGAAATCTAGTCTATAAACTGTACTATGCTAAAAGTCCTGCTTTAGCACTAGCCAATTTAAATAACACTCTTCTACATGGTACAGCAAAAGACCTACTTGAAGAAATCGACTATATACAGAAAATATATTTTGGAAGTGAAAGCCACTTACAGAATGAAATAGCTTTAAAACAAAATAGCAACAATTCTATGCATGGCAACCTTCTACTACACACATACAAAAAAGAAATACTGAAATTTAAAAGTACATCTGCTGAAGTACCAAACCATGTGTGTGTATGTTGCCACAGAACTTTTTATAAAAGTAACACAAAAACTGTAGACCTAACAGACAAAATAGAAGACAATGAAGATTCTAAATGGTTTGAATTAGCTCTCTACCTTATAGCAGAAAACAAATACGAAATAACTGACCCCTTAATACTTTGCAGTTACTGCACTACAAAACTTGACAACAACCAAACTCCTTCACGTGCTATCACAAATAATTTGGAATTATTTCCACTACCAAACCCCCTACAACAACTCAATTTATATGAGAGCATCATAATTCAAACAGTGCACCCCTTTCAAGCAATAATACACCTTCAACCAAAAACAGCAAAATTACCTCCCTCTGAATTAGTGAAAGGTATTCGTGGAAAAGTAATGTATTTACCATTAGATCTAAAACAAAATGTGCACACTCTAGGAGTGCAACGTCCAGTGGGCAATTTTTAATTATCTTAGTAAATGGTGTACCTACAAAAGACAATAGAAATTGGCAACAACTGGTAGATTTACATAAAGTTAGACAAGCCTTGCAATAAGTAAAACACAATAATGAATGCTACAAAGAAATTAATATTGAAGAAAACTTGAAGGATACCACTGAAATAATTCAAGAGTCACAAGAAGCTGGTCAATTTGAGCTCCTAGATCCTGCTACAGTATCCAATCCTCTAGACCAATGGTCCTCAAACTACGGCCCGCGGGCCACATGCGGCCCACAGAGCGCATTTACCCGGCCCGCCGGGTGTTTTAGCCTCAGGACATCCTTGTGTTTCCGAAAGATGCTTTCGGAACACAAGGATGCCTCTGAGAAGTCCCTGCGACCCGAGTTTACTTTAAAAACGCGGGGACCGCTGGGAGTAGGCGCACGCAGCAACGTCACTGACGTCCCATGCGTGCGCACGCCCATGGAACCCGAGGCGGAGAGGCGGAGAAGAAAGGACGCGCGCTGGAGGTAAGTGTTTACCAGCGGCGCGTCCCTTCGGTGTTCTGACCACCGGTCCTGCTATGGCCGGAGCGGTGGTCAGAAGGGATGTCCCGATACCAGTATCGGGACTGATACCAGGCATTTTTATGGTATCGGGGACTCGTTTAGAGTCCCCGATACCATGCCCGGTACATAAGCCCCGCAATGTGGGGGGAACTATACTGTCAATGTAATGTGGGGGGAACTATACTGTCAACGTAATGTGGGGGAACATACTGCCAGCCTAATGTGGGGGGAACTATACTGCCAACCTAATGTGGGGGACTATACTGCCAGCCTAATGTGGGGGAACTATACTGCCAGCCTAATGTGGGGGACTATATTGCACCTAATGTGGGGGAATGTTGCTGGTATATTGTTTTTATTGGTATTTTACTAATAGCAATTTGGAATCCCTAGGAAACAATGATGTCAAGAAAGAGAAAAATTGACTCGGAGTGTAGGATATTCAAAGAACAGTGGACTTATGATTACTTTTCCATACAGTACAAGGAAAGAGCTGTGTGTCTGATATGCCAGAATATAGTGTCTGTGTTCAAAGAATACAATTTGCGTCAACACTATGAAACTCAACATAAAGATAAATATGATTGTTTGGTCGGAGAAGTGAGAAAAGATAAAATATTAAAACTGAAAAATACATTGACAGCTCAGCAAAACACTTTTGTGAAGCAGAAGCAGCTAAATATTCCATCACTGAGAGCAAGTTTTCAAGTTGCCAAGCTAATAGCGCGCACTGGCAGACCATTTGTGGAGGGAGAATTTGTTAAAGAATGCCTTCTTTCTGTTGCCAAAGAGATGTGTCCAGAGAAGGCCGATTTATTTAGTACAGTGAGTCTTTCAGGACCTACACTTACACGGAGGATTGAAGAAATGGGAGACAATCTGTATCAGCATTTGCAAAACCTGACAAAAAAACTTTCCTATTTTTCCTTGGCACTTGACGAAAGCAATGATGTTCGTGATTCTGCACAACTTTTAATTTTTATTCGTGGGATGAATGACAATTTCGAAGTCACAGAAGAGCTTGCTGCACTGCAAAGCATCAAAGGAACAACTACAGGAGAGGATATCTATGAAAAGGTTTGCCAAACTTTGAATGGTTTGGAGCTGGACTGGGCTAAACTAGCCAGTGTGACAACTGATGGTGCTCCTAGCATGGTGGGGTCTAAGAAAGGAGTAATTGCTCGCATTAACCAAGAGATGGACAAACATAATTATTCTCATCCAATAGCCATACACTGCCTCATCCACCAACAAGCGCTGTGTAGTAAATCACTGAAGTTTGACTCTGTTATGACAATTGTGGTATCTTGTGTTAACTTCATTAGAGCTCATGCACTAAAGCACAGACAATTTCAGGAATTTCTGTCTGAGCTAAATGCTGACTATGGAGATGTTCTGTACCACACAGAAGTCCATTGGCTGAGTCGAGGGAGAGTTTTGAAACGTTTCTATGACTTACTTCCACAGATTACAGCTTTTCTTCTTTCAAAAAACAAAGAAGTACCAGAGCTCAATGATGCAGAATGGAAATGGCACCTTGCCTTTCTAACAGATGTAACAGAGCTACTCAACAGTTTCAATGTGCAACTTCAAGGAAAAGGGAAGCTCATCTGTGATATGCAATCACATGTCAAAGCATTTGAAGTAAAATTAGGCCTCCTCATCAAACAAGTGAAGGAGGAAAACTTCTGCCATCTACCCACAACTCAAAATCTGTTAGCGGAAAAACCATTGGTTGCATTCCCAAACAAAACATGTGTGGATTCACTAGAAAAATTGCAAAAGGAGTTCCAGTTTAGATTTAAAGAGCTTCATCTCCATGAACAGGACATACAGCTTTTCCGTAACCCATTTTCTATTGACATTGAAAATGTGGATACAATTTACCAAATGGAACTGGCTGAACTGCAGAATTGTGACTCTCTGAAAGATGCATTCAAGTCAAGCAGCCTTCATAGTTTCTATGCATCTCTCCCTTCCGAGACATATCCTCATCTCAGGAACCATGCACTCAAAATGGCAACCATCTTTGGCAGCACTTATGTCTGTGAACAGACTTTTTCCAGAATGAAATATCTGAAATCTCCAACCAGATCTAGACTAACGGATGAACACTTGCATCACTTGTTACGACTAGCAGTGACAAATATGGAACCGGACATTGACCATCTCGTTAGCCAAAAGCAGGCCCATAGTTCCCATTGAAATACTGGTAAGTTTGTTGATTTAACTTTAATTGTTCTTCATTTTAAATATTGTATTTATTGTATTTATTCCCGTTTTGTTTCTTCACTTCAAAATAAGATATATGCAGTGTGCATAGGTATTTGTTCATAGTTTTTTTTTTTAACTATAGTCCGGCCCTCCAACGGTCTGAGGGACCGTTAACATGGCCCCCTGTTTAAAAAGTTTGAGGACCACTGCTCTAGACCATTATACAATTCATCCATTGCACTCTAATGACACCGTAGAAGATGCACTAGAAACGTACCAAATGTGACAAACAAAAGGATCACCAATCAGCATATGGGAAAAAAGTATAGAAGCACATGCTTTTCCTCTACTCTTTCCTACTGGCAAAGGAGAAAGGTACAATGATAGACCTATTCAAATAACAGCATCAGAATACCGCTTATTACGGATGTATTCTGAAGATCCCAGATTTAGACAAAATGTGGAATACATATTCCACCTACTCTTTGAAAGTGAACTAGCAGCTTTATGTTACGGAGTTGCACACACATTAAAATCAGGATCCCACTTTCAAAATATGTCAGCTACACAATTATTACAAAAAGTGCAACAAAAAGATGAGGTTTTATAATCAAATATTACAAATCTATTAGCAAACATGCGTGGTACTAAAGAGTACTGGTTTTGACGTAATGGAGATGTACGTTGTATGATAAGAAACCTTGGCCCACCCCCTTGGTTTGTTACTTTAAGTTGTGCAGAATAAGCATGGGAAGAATTATGTGATTTCCTATGCATATCAAACAAAAACAAAACAAACATAGATATACTAACACCTGGAGAACTTTGTTCTCTAGATCCTGTTAATGTTTCAAGATATTTTCACCATTGCTTCATTGCTATGCTACACTTTATTTGTAATAAAACTGTTCCTCCCCACGGAGAAGTGCAACACATCTTTTGGAGAAAAGAATACCAAGCCAGAGGAGCACCACATATCCACATGCTTTTATGGATTAAAGATGCTAGTAAATTTGGTCAAGACAATGACGCCACTGTCTTACAGTTTATTGAAAAATATGTCACTTGTGAAATTCCATCAGAAGCAACAAATAGTGATCTTCAAGCACAAATTTTACAATTTCAAAGACACAAATGTGGCAAATATTGTCGTCACAAATAAAAAAACAAAGTGAAATACTACACCAAATGCCGCTTTGGTTTTCCTAGACCGGTTACAAAAACAGGTCATGTGAACAACTTCATGTCTTGAGTTAGACATAGTGTTAAAGGTAAATCACCTAAAAATACATATTACATAAAAAGAACAGAAGAAGAAAAATATATCAATGATTACAATGCAGTCATTGCCCACTTATGGAATGCAAACATAGATGTGCAGTATATTTCAGACAATTCCACTGCAGTTGCACGATATGTTACAGCATACTTAACCATAGCAGAAAAAACAGAGCTCCAAGACCTCTGGAATGATCTGTCATCAGACAAAACACTGTCTCAGAAATTATACAGCTTGGGCATAAAAATGCTCTCCCATAGAGAATGTGGCTCCTATGAAGCAGCAGATCGTTTAACTGGTACTGCTTTGTATGGAAAATCTGAAAATATAGTATGGCTAAGTCTTGGTCCTGCTAAATCTAGAAAAAGAGTACTAAAATCATATGACGCTATAGAAACAATAGCCAAACATGATCCCAACAGCCAGGACATTTTAAAAAACAATTTACTGGACACATACTACCCAAACAGCAGTACCACTTTGGAAACCATGTGTCTATACCACATAGCCCAAAACATCACATACAAAAATAATAGAAAACCCGATGGAAAAAAAGGTAAATACAGAGTGTCAAATTGTGAAGGCAGCTTAGTAAAACTCACCAAACCAAATTTAATTAATCATATCAAATTGTCATTAAAGACTCCTCAACATAAAGAACTATATTAGATGTCCCTGTTACAACTCTTTAAACCATGGAGAAAAGAAGAAGAAACACTAGATAACTATGACTCCTATGAAGACACTTTCAAAGCAAATCAAAGCACTATAACCGATGTAAACTTTACACAGTACAAAACAATGTTGCACAATGAACAGCAACACAAAGAAGAACTCCAGGCCCAACTAGATAAGGACACTCCTGACAGTAGTCAACCTTCTGTAACAGGAAGCCAAGAACCACTGGGAGAGCCACTAATAACAAATGAGGCAGAATTAGCTATGACGGAAGTAGAAAACACCATGGGAGTAATTCATAGAATTTAGCGCACAAGTGGCGCACGCGGCTGGCGCAGTGTGCGCGTGCGAATCTCTGCGCCAGCTGCGTGCGCTAAAATCCATTTCCGCGCACAGCGTATTCATGGATTTCAGCTACCAAAACCAGCCGTGGCGCACAGTGGCACAGCGACCCTGCAGCAGTGCCAGTTACGCCCCCAAGAACGCCCCTCACGCAGGGAAAAGCCATCAAAATCCCCAATCCAGCGCAAAGGGCTGCGCTAACCCTGTACCAGCACGGCAAGCGGGGTACGTGTATTACTGGGGTTCGCGGAAAGTTTCACACGCGATTGGCCATGTGCGAGCGGGGTACATGTATTTCAGGGGTGCGCGGGAAGTTTCACACGCGATTTCAGCAGGGTACGTGCATTACAGGGGCGCGCGGGAAGTTTCACATGCGATTTCAGCAGGGTATGTGTTTCAGGGGTGCGTGGGAAGTTTCACACGCGATTTCAGCAGGGTACGTGTATTACAGGGGTGCACGGGAAGTTTCACATGCGATTTCAGCAGGGTACGTGTATTTCAGGGGTGCGCGGGAAGTTTTACATGCGATTGGCCTGGGTACGTGTATTTCAGGGGTGCGCGTGAAGTGTTACACGTGATTTCAGCAAGGTACGTGTATTTCAGGGGTGCGCGGGAAGTTTAACACGCGATTGGCCTGGGTACGTGTATTTCAGGGGTGCGCGGGAAGTGTTACATGCGATTTCAGCAGGGTACGTGTATTTCAGGGGTGCGCGGGAAGTTTCACACGCGATAGGCCCTGTGCGAGTGGGGTACGTGTATAACTGGGGTTCGCGGGAAGTTTCACCCGCGATCTCAGCAGGGTACGTGTATAACTGGGGTTCGCATGAAGTTTCACTCGCGATTGGAGCATGGTATGTGTATTACATTGTTCGCAGGAAGTTTCACACGCAATTTCAGGAGGTTACGTGTATTTCTGGGGTGCCGGGGAGTCCTACACATGATTTGGCAGTGTGGGTCCTCCCAGGTGTTCCCTGTACACCCTCCACGGCCCCTGCAGGCAGCCCACACTACAGGGGACTACCCTGCATCCCTGGTCATGTCCCGCAGGCAGCCCACCCAACATGGGCATGCCCGCCAGCAAAGCCACATGTCTCCTTGCACTACTGATCACCAACTCATGTCCCCTTGCACCCCCACCCCCCAGCAGTGCAGGGCACCTGCCAGCAGGACCCCACTCATGTCCCCTTGCACCCCCACCCCCCCAGCAGTGCGGGGCACCTGTCAGCAGGCCCCCAATCATGTCTCCTTGCACCCCCACACCCAGCATTGAGTGGCACTTGCCAGCAGGTCCCCACTCATGTCCGCTTGCACCCCCACCCCCCAGCAGTGCAGGGCACCTGCCAGCAGGCCCCCACTCATGTCCCACTCATGTCCCCCTGCACCCCCACCCCCCAGCAGCGCGGGGCACCTGCCAGCAGGCACCCACTCATGTCCCCTTGCCCCCTCACCCCCCAGCAGTGCAGGGCACCTGCCAGCAGGCCCCCACTCATGTCCCACTCATGTCCCCATGCACCCCCACCCCCAGCAGTGCAGGGCACCTGCCAGCAGGCCCCCACTCATGTCCCCTTGCACCCCCACCCCCCAGCAGCTTGGGGCACCTGCCAGCAGGCCCCCACTCATGTCCCCTTGCACCCGCACCCCCCAGCAGAGCAGGACACCTGCCAGAAGGCCCCTACTCATGTACCACTCATATCCCCCTGCACCCCCACCCCCCAGCAGTGCGGGGCACCTGCCAGCAGGCCCCCACTCATGTCCCACTCATGTCCCCCTGCCCCCAGGTCATGACGATCCTCAATCATGGCCCTTATGGCCAGCCTCCCCAGCCCAAAGACCCAACCAAGTATTGCATCCACCCACAAAGAAAAGGCAATTACATGATACAACCCCAATGGCAAGTATGTAAATGAACACATGTCCGTCACACACACACAATGGTTGCAAGTGAATGTGAAAACCCATATCATGACATGCATGAAACCAATGACATAATACCACACATCGAAGTATGAAGAAAAAAATGTATTAAACACAACATGAATGTAATGAAAATCAAACAAACAACAATGGTAATAAAAAAAGAAAAGCTGCATGTCCCTTAAAAACTGAAAAACAAGAAATCATAATCCAAAGAAATTCAAAGGAAATGGTGTCCAAAGTCACAGTCCAACAAAGCAAATCCAAGGGAAAAAAGAAAAGTGAAAACCATTGCTCCATGGTGAAATAAAAAAAAAAGAGAAGAATCCAAAGGTGAACTATATACAGATGAACAATCCAGGGTCCATGAGCCCAACTGAAGAAATGAAACCTATCAAAAATACTACCTAATAAAAAACTATATACAGAAACGTGGTGCATTGTCCAAGCGCAACCAAAATAAAGAAAAAACAAAAGGAAACCTAACACTATATAACTATATACAATGGCGGCGGGAAAGTCCAGCGGCTCACTCTGTGGTGTCCCGGGCCAGGGCATCATCGAACTCCATGTCGATGTCCCGGAGGCGGGCCTCTGTCCTGGCCCCGAGGTCTCGCAGGGAGGCACTCATGGCCTGTTCCAACTCCCTGCGAGTTGCCTCGAGGCATTCTGCCCGCCTCAATGCCCGACGCATGGAGTTCTCCGCCCTGACCATCGTGAGCCGCGCCTCTTCCCCCTGCCGCCGCTCCGCACCTATCTGCTGGCCCAACCGCAGCCACACGGAAGTTACTCCCATTCCTGGGTCCTCCTGCCCTATGGCCGATGCCTGCCCCTCCGATGTTGATGGCCCCGAGCCATCATTGCTCCCACCTACAGCCTGCTCCTGCTGCTGCTGCTGTCCATGTGCCCTGTCCGATGGTGCCTGCACATCCTCCATCTGCTGGTCTCCAGTTGTGGTGTCCACCCCTGCTGGACCGCCAACTCCCGACTGTGGCAGGTATGGGATCTCCACCAAGCTGGCTGTGTTGGTCAGGCCAGGTCCACAGGGGGCCCTGGTGGAATCTGGGCCGGAAGACGATGTGGAGAACGACCGGCGCATAGCCTCCACAGAGGAGGCGAGGTCCGCCAGAGTGCGCGTCACATGTAGGAACCCACCGACCAGAGCCCCTCCCAGCAGTGCCACGTCACGACGCTGCTCTTCGTGATGGCGTGCGTTCTCCGCCCAGGAACAATGCACGTCATTACGAATGTCACATGTGCGCAACGCGACACCCACCAGGACGGATCCCATACAGTCGCGGGACCCCTCGCCCACAGGTAGTGGAGAGGCAGGTGATATGGCACTCTCCCCTACCTGCGGACGGGCATGGGACAGGGCCACCCTGCTGGTGCATGATGGTGCAGTCACAGGGTCAAGACAGCGACATGCACAGACCCCTCTGCGGTGACCTGTGCTGCCTCCTGACCCTGGCCCTGGACTGCACCACTTGCACCAGTGGTATTTCCCCCACCAGGCCCCATGTGCGGCTCAGTAGCGGGCTCCTCCTCCTCTGTGGAGACCACCAACCTGGATGTCTCCACACCAGCTTCCGCCATTGGAAGCCCCTGTGGGGGCTCACCCGGCCCTCCCGACACAGCCGTTGTGACAGACGCGGCACCAGCCCCCTCGCTCCCGGATGATGGTAATTCCTGGGAGGGTGGCTGGGCCTTGCGTCGCCGCCCGGTGGAGGCATCCCCACCGCTTGGCTCCACAGCGCCGTCTCCGCCCTCTTCTTCACTTGACGCTGCGTAGAGGGAGACATAGAACACAAGCATCAGGGTCCAGCACAAAATACCCTAGACAGGAAGCTATAACACATGAGTAGCACTGTCAAATGTCACTTCCATCCTGTCCTTCCACAACACATGGGTCAATGCATGCAACACACATGCAGAAACACTCCTGGCGCCTGCAATCAACATCAACACCCATGTACAAGGGCCCCTGTAAACGTAGATGTTGCCTTCAAAGTCACATGCATCCATGGCGTTTCAAAGTCAAACACACACTTCTCTGGCACACACACACACACACACACACACACACACACACACACACACACACACACACACACACACACACACACACACACACACACACACACACACACGTGCACCATACTTGTACATGACATCAGCACCCATTCCTCACCCCCCCCTCCATGTCCAGGAACAGAGACTGCCATGCTTTCAGGTGTGCATTCTGCATAGAGGTCCCCATGTTGCATTAAAACACATGCACCTACCATGTGGTTCACACATAACTGGTCCCACATGCATGACCATGATGTCCCTGCAGACACACATCCATACATGGCCTATGTCACACATACAGGCAAGCATCAGACTACCAGCACACTGCAACATGCCCTGTCTCACACAGCAATGCTTGGCCACTTACCGCTCAAATCCAGACGGGTCTGCCTCCGAAGGATCTGGGCGTGGAGCGCTGGGCCTACGCGTTCCAGGACCCTCATCTGGATGTTGCTCAGGCTGACCCGGCCCCCCTCCACGAGGCGCTGGGCCTTGTTGAGGGTCCTGGACCTGAAGTCCTCCCAGCGCTTCTTGACATGTTGGTAGTTGCGGGTTGCCACCCCCTCCGCGTAGATGGCAACCACTGCGTCATCCCAGATCCTCTCCCGTCCTTCCTTGTTGGCGCGTCTTGTTCCGAAGAGGGCATCATAATGCCCCAGGACATGATCCACCAGGACACCAACTTCTGTGGCAGTGAAGCTGGTGGCCCTCTGCCTCTCTGGCTGGCGGTTGCCAGTGGTGCCAGATGGCAACCCCAGAGGCAGGAGTGGGTGGGCAACTGGGTCCTGGGGCTGGGCTGTGGAGCGATGGTATCCCAGTCGGGAGTCTTCAGTTCCAGCAGGGGTGGTCACAGCAACTGCACCCCTGGCTGATGTGCAGGTAGCAAATAGCATGGCACGTGGGCAACAGGCAGGCAAGCAGCAGCAGATGGCAGGTGGGAGCGTGCTTGGGGCTCTGGGGGGCAGGAAAATGGCCTTCAGGGGCAGGAGCGTGGTCTTCCGTGTGTTTTCGCGTGGCCAGCTTGATACGGAGTGATTTGGCACGTGAAAATCTTGCACGCCAGTGTGTAATTCGAGGAAAGACCCTTAGCACGTGAGCACGTCAGCGATTTCATTGGACCAAAGGATGTGAGGCGCGGGGGCGTGTGCGGGCGTTTCCCCCGTGACGTGGGCATAGCGGATTAGCGCGTGCGTGCAAAAAAATGCATGTCCCCGTGTGAATGCGTGTAATCCGAGGAAAGGGCCTACGCGCGTAAGTGACGTGACACGTGCAGGCGTTTCCTTCAGCATGGGTTAAAGGTGAGCGGGGCCAGCAGTTCGCTGTACGTGCCTTTCGTGGAGACCGACGTGTGTTGCTGCTACCTGTTGTTTTGCGCGCCATCACAACTTCACACCTATCAAGGACGTATCTCTTCTTTTGGCGGGGGTATTGGCTACACGTGTTTTTCTGCATCGCTCTAGTCAGACGGTGAGTCGCGCACGCTATTTTTCCCACTGCGGGTGCCCCTGTGTATCGCACCGTTTTTGATGTCATAGTAGCCTGTGTGTCCCACGCGTATGCGATTTTCGTGTTATTGGGTGCCACCGCGTACTGCGGGAGGTTGATTCCACGCACATAGGCTGCAGGGTTGCGTGCACGGTTTTCCAGCAGTTTTGGGGTGCCTGAGCGTTGCGTGACCCGTCACTACAACACCGGGGTCACATACAGCCTTGCAGGTGCAGGGGGGCTGTTAACATCTTGCTTCCCACCCCCTTCACCTCAATTTCCCAGGCCAACTGTGGTGTACACCTCCCATTGGCACTACTCCATCTGTGCCGGCACTACTACATCTGTGCCATGGTTGGGAGGCCACCAAAGGTGAGGGGCGCCTCAGCTGGGCGTACTCCTCGTGGCGGGCGTGGTCAGGGACGTGGCTGGGGTGACCAGGTAGTAGGGGGACTCCAGGGGGTCCAGGGCAGCCGCAGAGGGGGGAGAGGCAGGGGTGCGCCACTTGAGCACGATGTCGTGCCATGTGTCGGTGCAGTCATGCCACCACCCCCTGTGGTTCCGGGAGATGCAGCTTCTGGCACTGGTGCCGTGTGACCTGGCAGTCCGTTCCATCGACTGCCACGGGCCCAAGGGTAGTGGTAGCTGCAGGTGCAGCTGTTGACACCGCCACCCAGGCTCAGGGTCTGCCAACGCAGCCTGCGTTGGCACTGCAGGAGCCCTTGGAAGATTTTCAACAGGCCAGGAGGGAAACCGTAGGGGCACGCAGGGCTGCCCTGACCAAGACACGTGTCCCTGGGGCAGTTATGTCATCTGCTGCCCCAAACAGCCGGGTGTTGGCAAGTGCAGGGGCAGATTCACCCAACAACACCCCAGTTGTGAGTCTGCCAACCAGGACAGTTGCGGTCAATGACCCTGCCACAGCGAGTGTTGCTGCGCAGGGTCCATTAGAGGGCACCCAGCTGCCACTGACAGAAGTCAGGCCTTTGGTTGTCCCTCCACCTGCCACTCCCTGGGCTCAATCCACCGGACCCACTGGCCATACTGGTCAGGGCGGCATTAGCCTGCCAGGGTCTGAGCCACATTCCAAGAGGAGGAAGGTTGCACCTGCAGCACAGGCTGGGACCTCACACACAGCAACGACCTCCTGCACGTCGAGGAAGAAGCCTTTCTGCAACCAGGAACTGGACTTCCTCGTGGGCTACGTGCGGGCCACAGCCGTGACATGCTAGTGGGTGCCAATAGTCAGACTACGGCTGCCCAACGTGATACCCACTGGAAGCATGTTGCGGAAAATGTCAGTGCATTCGGCCATGAGGTGCGCACGGCGCAAGAGTGCAAAAAGCATTGGAATGACATCAAACGCAGTGCTAAGGCTAAGCGTGCCTCAAATTATAACTTGACTCTGGTGACTGGCAGTGGGCCTGCACCAGAGGAGGAAGTCCTCACTCCGCATGAGTCACTTGTTGCGGAGTTCATACCATCTGAATCAGTCGAAGGAGTGGGAGAGATGCCCGACTTTGATGCCCAGTCCAGTGAGTGTTGATGCGTGTTTGTTGAGGACGTGTGTGTTTTACTTGTGGGATGTGTTGTGCATGATTGCCACTACATGTGAGGTGTACATGGTTCGGATGTGCAAGTAATGCAATGCTTCCATGATGCTCTCCTGGATGGTGGACATGTGGAGCAGACGGGGACTGTCGGCATCAACACTATTGCACCCTACTCACATGCTGGTTACCAGGATGCCCCTCCGGTCCATGTACCAGCTCACTTGCCCTTCTGCATGTAGCGTGGGGTGACCTTCCTCTCAGCCCAGGCACAATGTCATAGCATGACTGATGTGCATGTGTCCTCTGCCTGCATATGGGTACTCCATGAAGGCATGCTCCCTTGCCCCTCCACCCCCCGCTCTGCACCCCAATTCCACCTTTGCACTGGTCTGCTTCAATATTGCCGTTGGGTACTTCCCTGTTAATGCGTCCTGTGTACATGCTAACTTCCCGCAACCAATCTGCCAGACATATGCTGTGTGGTACAGCCTTAGTTCTTGATGCAGGGTATCTCACTTGTACTGTGCAGAGGTCAGATGCCCCGCAGGGACATGAGTGCCCATTCATGCTCCATGTGCATTGCACGCATTTCCCTATGTGTCCTTGACTGGATGATCACTGTAATACAAGTCCTGGGTGACATACATTGCATGGCATTTCATCAGCCTTCCCATGTCTACTGTGGCTCAGTACTGCGTTGCACACATGCTTAGGGTCTGACAATCTGGATCGGTCACAGGCCTCAGCCTGTTTAATGGTCAATGACTCTGTCCAACTGGTGTAGTGTCCTCTTCACACGTGGGTGGCCTCCAGACGTTTCATCATGTGTCCTGCTTACTGTCCCATCATCATTTGCAGTGTTGTCACTTGACTCACATGAAGCTGTTGATGCTAGTCAACACTGTCTGTCAATACACAGGTATATGGTCAGCCTTTTGATACCATGCTAGGCATCCCTGCTTTTGCACTTGGGTGGAGGGGTGCTTTGCTTGTAGATATGCTACCCATTGAATGCACATTGCACGTGATGCCTGAAGTTGACCTTGCACTGCCTTCACATTTTCTGACACACACCATGGAGTCCTTGTACATGTAGGTAGTGAGTGACATACATGTTTGCTGCACTGCATAGACCCACTTCAATGCAGACTTCCACCTTTCAACAGGTCTGATCACAGAAGCAATTCCAAGTTGACCCAGCATGCATCCCAGGTTCTATTTTGTGTGTCACATGTCTGCCTGATGTTGTCGGTGTGTGTGTGTGTGTGTGTTGTGTGCTTCTGACATGTGTAGTGACCTTTTTTCTCTCTATTTTTCAGATGATGACGCAATGGAGCCGGAGGATGGTGTTGTCATGCCAGGCACAGGGTTGGTATCACTACATCAACCCGGCAAAAGTGGGGGTCGTGGGGTGGCAGGCCACGAAAACCCCCAAGTGCTACAGGCCATCTTGTCTCTGGCTGCCTATGAGTCCAGCCGTGATGACGACTCTGACGTCCATGTCGAGTTGGATGAGCATCAGGTCCATGTGTCAGGGGTGAGTGATTCTGATGTGGACACTCCTCTGTCCGCGACACCTGCACTGAGGGGTCAGACAGTCTTGGAACCTCCGTCCGTGGTGGATCGGGACGCAGGGTCACCCTCCACACCAGTCACTGATGTGCCTGGGACATCACGTCGACGGGGGCATGTAGTCGTGCAGCCGTGGGCAGTGCCAACACGACGAGGACAACCGGTCCTTGGGTCCCGCAAGGGTCAACCCCAGCAACGCGGTCGCCGCGCACATCCGCTGTATACTGAGTGGGAGCAAGACATGACTGCCAATTCAGAACAGCAGGGGGCAGCAATGGAGATCATCGCTGAGAGCATGGAGCGTGTGGCCCGATCCGTGCTCCCCTCTGCTAGGCAGGTGCTTCTCCAGCAGCAGGCGGCACGGTCCACGGCCCGCTCGCTCATTCTGGGCATGGCAGCCTCAGACAGGGCACGCCAGGCTGAAATGTCGTCTCTGCGTCAAGCAATTGCTGCTCACGCAGAGGCACACATGGAGGGCCTGAGGGAGGAGTGTGCTTCCCTCAGATCCACTCTGGGTGTCCTTCTGATGTCCCAGAGGGAGCGGTCAGAGGAGA